>NC_058081.1:517128792-517728792 GCF_014858855.1 Bufo gargarizans | reverse complement strand
AGTAATTTCCCCCTCACTGCCCCCACACAGTAATTTCCCCCTCACTGCCCCCACACAGTAATTTCCCCCTCACTGCCCCCACACAGTAATTTCCCCCTCACTGCCCCCACACAGTAATTTCCCCACGCCACCCCCATATAGTAATTTCCCCCTGTAACGGATCTCCTGGCACCCCGACCGAGTACCTCCGTTTACGGATGCGCCTAGCGTTTTCCTGAGGCTTCCAAGCACTCTGGCAGACACCACAATCACCGAACCAGCATATAAATCCTCTCCCAGCAATGAATGCTGTAGGCAGTTGAATAGGAACCATACAAATAGGTTTTCACTCCTAGCAGTCAAACTGGGACAGCATGCAATTAATCCTCCCCCAAGGATGAGACGACACTTTACCTTGAGGTTTAAAACAGGAACTCACTTTATTTTAACACAAGCATTGATTTATACACATCTTCCAGCAAGGTACCACCCACAGCCAATCATATGTATCTACAGTATTTAAACCTTCCCAGCAATTGTACACAAAATCCCCTTCCCTCTGTCTGTAACGCAATAAACAAAACACAATGAGCATTGTCTGAGACGTAATTACCAACACAATAGCATTGTCTCAGACGCAATCCACAAAATACAATTATCAAACGTAATGGACTAACTTGAACCCTGGAATACACATATACAATTCAACTGAACACATAATAACATGCATAGTATTTAAGACAGCCTGAATGCAATCTGCTACACAGTCTTAAAGGGGCATTGCTCCTAAAAGTCAGACATGTCCACGGATGGCCATTAAAGGGCCAGTAGCAGCAATATAAAATAGCACATGCCCAAATATTGCATTCAAACGTACCAAATCACCAGGGGCCATAGTCAGCAGGTAGGAGGCGGGTAGCCAGTCCTCTCCAATGCCCAGTGGCGAGGCGGGTTCCGCCACATTTCTCCCCTTTCCCATTGAGACTATCCAGACTCCAGACCTCCAGGCGGTCTGGGGCTCTGATAGTCAGCCGGCCTTTCTCCAAGGGTGTAGTTGTCCCTATGGCCCCCTGCCACTTGTTCCCAGTTGTAGATCCATGACTTGGGGGGAAGGTAACCAGGGTGCCCTCTCCCCTGGTTGAAAAAAGCTGTTGCTGGGGGGAAGGGGTAACAGGCTCCTCTCTCTGCGACATCCTCCCTTGTTGTAGGGGAAAACAGACTGCCTCTCCTTCCAATACATTGTCCTGTTGTTGTGGACCAGGACAGACTGTCCATATCTCCAGTGGTGCAGGTACAGAGACTACGGTCCCATCTGCACTGTTGTGGGGCTTGCTGTCTCCCCTTGGTGTGCTAGGCAAACCGCTGGGGCTACTTGGGGAACAGCGGCCAGCGGTGCTCTGCACTGATGCCAGCACTTCTGCTGGGGCGAGGGGGGTACAAGCCAGCCCTGTAACAAGGGGGTCGGTGGAGCAGAGGCTAGCGGCTCTCTGCCCTGATGCCAGCTCTTCTGCTGGAGGGACTGGAGTACAGTCCTGCTGGGTAGTAAGGGGACAAGTAGGGCAGAGGCCAGCGGCGCTCTGCCCAGATGCCAGCTCTTCTGCTGGGAGGGGGCCAGAGGGGGCTAACGACTCCTCTACTGACCCCAGTACCTGGTTTGGAGTTGGCTGTGGAGGGGAGGAGTTGCTTACCTCCTCCTCCTGGTACTGCTGCTGGAGTTGGAGATCTGGGCCGGCTGCCCAGTATCCCTGTAGGGCCGGTAGAGAGATCTCGTTCCCATCTCCACCTGCCATCTGTGGGTCTTCCCAGGACCAGTCTGTGAGGTCCCTCAACATTTGCGAGTAAGGACCACCTGCGTCCACACCTGGCAACTCCGGCTGCTGCTGAGGGTCTGGGCCAGCTGCCCAGCATCCCGGTGGAGAGACCTCGGTCCCGTCTCCACCTGCCTGTTGTGGTTCCTCACAGGACCAGTCTATGAGGACCCCTACTTCGGGTTCCTCTGGCCGCCTCAAGGGGAAACGGCTTACCTCCTCGGATGCAGCCTCTGCTCGGCTGCTGTAACACTCCTTCTGCTGGGCAATTTCTCTCTCTTTCGCCAGTCGGAATTCTCGTTCCATCCTTGCGTGTCGCTTGGCTGTGACCTGGTTCCAGATGGCCTGGCATATATCCATGGACACATTATCTCCATACTGGTCCACTCGCTGCCTCACCTCGGCCAGCCAGTCATCTTCAGAGTCTTCCATACTTGTCTGCTCCAAGTCGCTGGATACCTCTGCTCCCAGGGGCGCTGCACGAGTGCTAGCGTTTGCCCTCAATTTGTAACTCCACAAGTTACCGGTGTCTCTGAGCTGCTTCTCCTCGCACTAGGACGCCATCCCACCGCTTGCCACCAATGTAACGGATCTCCTGGCACCCCGACCGAGTACCTCCGTTTACGGATGCGCCTAGCGTTTTCCTGAGGCTTCCAAGCACTCTGGCAGACACCACAATCACCGAACCAGCATATAAATCCTCTCCCAGCAATGAATGCTGTAGGCAGTTGAATAGGAACCATACAAATAGGTTTTCACTCCTAGCAGTCAAACTGGGACAGCATGCAATTAATCCTCCCCCAAGGATGAGACGACACTTCACCTTGAGGTTTAAAACAGGAACTCACTTTATTTTAACACAAGCATTGATTTATACACATCTTCCAGCAAGGTACCACCCACAGCCAATCATATGTATCTACAGTATTTAAACCTTCCCAGCAATTGTACACAAAATCCCCTTCCCTCTGTCTGTAACGCAATAAACAAAACACAATGAGCATTGTCTGAGACGTAATTACCAACACAATAGCATTGTCTCAGACGCAATCCACAAAATACAATTATCAAACGTAATGGACTAACTTGAACCCTGGAATACACATATACAATTCAACTGAACACATAATAACATGCATAGTATTTAAGACAGCCTGAATGCAATCTGCTACACAGTCTTAAAGGGGCATTGCTCCTAAAAGTCAGACATGTCCACGGATGGCCATTAAAGGGCCAGTAGCAGCAATATAAAATAGCACATGCCCAAATATTGCATTCAAACGTACCAAATCACCAGGGGCCATAGTCAGCAGGTAGGAGGCGGGTAGCCAGTCCTCTCCAATGCCCAGTGGCGAGGCGGGTTCCGCCACACCCCCACACTTCCCCCACGCAGAAATTTCCCCCACACTACCCCCATATAGTAATTTCCCCCACACTACTCCCGAATAGTAATTTCCCCCACACTACTCCCGAATAGTAATTTCCCCGACACTGCCCCATATAGTAATTTCCCCCACACTGCACCCATATAGTAATTTCCCCCACACTGCACCCATATAGTAATTTCCCCCTCGCTGCCCCTATATAGTAATTTCCCCCACACTATGCCATATTGTAATTTCCCCCTCACTGCCCCCACACAGTAATTTCCCCCACACTACCTCATATAGTAATTTCCCACACACTGCCCCTGATAGTAATTTTCCCCTCACTGCCCCATATAGTCATTTCCCCCACACTGCCCCATATTGTAATTTCCCCCTCACTGCCCCCACACAGTAATTTTCCCCTCACTGCCCCCACACAGTAATTTCCCCCACACTACCCCCATATAGTAATTTCCCCCACACTACCCCCATATAGTAATTTCCCCCACACTACCCCCATATAGTAATTTCCCCCACACTACCCATATAGTAATTTCCCCCACACTACCCCATATAGTAATTTCCCCCACACTGCCCCATATAGTAATTTACCCCACACTGCCCCATATAGTAATTTACCCCACACTGCCCTATATAGTAATTTCCCCCACACTTCCCCATATAGTAATTTTTCCCACACTTCCCCATATAGTAATTTTTCCCACACTTCCCCATATAGTAATTTCCCCCACTGCCCCCACACAGTAATTTCCCCCTCACTGCCCCCACACAGTAATTTCCCCCTCACTGCCCCCACACAGTAATTTCCCCCTCACTGCCCCCACACAGTAATTTCCCCCTCACTGCCCCCACACAGTAATTTCCCCACACCACCCCCATATAGTAATTTCCCCCACACTTCCCCATATAGTAATTTCCCCCTCGCTGCCCCATATAGTAATTTTCCCCTCGCTGCCCCATATAGTAATTTCCCCCACACTATGCCATATAGTAATTTCCCCCTCACTTCCCCCACACAGTAATTTCCCCCACACTGCCCCTTATTGTAATTTCCCCCTCACTGCCCCCACACAGTAATTTCCCCCACACTACCCCATATAGTAATTTACCCCACACTACCCCCATATAGTAATTTCCCCCACACTACCCCATATAGTAATTTCCCCCACACTACCCCCATATAGTAATTTCCCCCACAGTACCCCCATATAGTAATTTCCCCCACAGTACCCCCATATAGTAATTTCCCCCACACTACCCCATATAGTAATTTCCCCCACACTACCCCATATAGTAATTTCCCCCACACTACCCCATATAGTAATTTCCCCCACACTGTCCCATATAGTAATTTACCCCTACACTGCCCCATATAGTAATTTCCCCCACACTTCCCCATATAGTAATTTCCCCCACACTGCCCCCACACAGTAATTTCCCCCTCACTGTCCCCACACAGTAATTTCCCCCTCACTGCCCCCACACAGTAATTTCCCCCTCACTGCCCCCACACAGTAATTTCCCCACACCACCCCCATATAGTAATTTCCCCCACACTTCACCCATATAGTAATTTCGCCCACACTGCACTCCCATGAAATAATTTGTCCTCACACTGCACTCCCATGAAATAATTTGCCCCCACTGCACTCCCATGAAATAATTTGCCCCGCACACTGCCCCATGAAGAAATTTGCCCCCACACTGCACCCCATGAAGTAATTTGCCCCCACACTGCCCCATAAAGCAATTTGCCCCCACACTGCACTCCCATGAAATAATTTGCTCCCACACTGGCGCCCATAAAGTAATTTGCCCCCACGCTGCACCCCCTTAAGTAATTTGCCCCCACACTGCACCCCCTTAGGTAATTTGGCCCCACACTGCCTACCATGAAGAATTTTCCCCCACACTGCACCCCATGAAGTGATTTGCCCCAAGTAATAATCTGCCCCACATGAAGTAATTTGCCCCCATTTAATAATCTCCCCCCGAACTGATTTGCTACCACACTGCCCCATGTCCTCCTCTGCCCCCCAAAAAGTTGGCACATACAGAAACAAAAAAAAATTAAAAGCTAATACTTACCTGTGTCTGGCATGGTGAGGCAGACGCGCATTCTTCATTGTCCTGCGTCCCTCCCGGCACAGGCGCGCAATGACGTCATCACGCATGCCTGCGCCGGGATTTCACTACCGCATAGGCCTCAGGCCTACTAGGCCTGAAGCCTATGGCTATGATTGGCAGCGGGGCAGGGAACTATTCGCTCCCGTGCCCCGCTGCAGTATGTGGGCGCTCGGGTCGGCGTTGGGCCCCCCAGGGATGCCGGGCCCGGGGCTACCGACCCGAACGAGCCTATTATAATCTGCCACTTTTGTTAGGATATGTGCTGTTCCAGCTCATGGGTTCTGAACTAGAATTCATAATTATATTCTACGTTATTTGTTATCCACTATACTTAGTTTACTTTGCTGCCATCTAATGGCTTTTGTTATATTTTGTTTTTGTAAGTTATCTATACTGTACTTTCCATGTCATTCATCCTGTAACTTCTCATCCTCTGTAAGATCATGTGTCCTCCAGTCTTTTCCTGTTTATCAGTCATGCATCACAGAGCTGGAGAGAGGATTTTACTTTCACCTCTATCATCATTTCTCACGGTACAGTCAATAAATTACCTTATGGATTAGCCATTGCATCTCCCTCACTGGAATTCTACATCCAACTGGTGTCTCTAGGGGAATGATTATAGCAAGTTCACTTTCTTCCATTGCTTGTACTTGTACATCAGAGACTTCTCTCATGTACAATGGTGGCAGAATAGTGGGGCCAAAAGTGTTCTCCAAATTGCATTTACGTATTTCAGAGGGTGAAAAATGGAGCATGTACACTTGTGATGGCCATTATGAATGCCTCTTCATGCTCTTTGGCTTTAACAATGGCATGGCAGCATTACATGAGTTTTTCAAAGACATCTTCCAAAATCTGCTGTAAATCAACATGATTTTTTAACTAGATGGCATCCTGATCAACTCTCCTTGGAAGTTTGGTTGTAGTGTCTTGCAACGGTTAAGAGAGAAGCTTGAAAAAAGCCACTTTGAGAAATCATTGCTTACTTTTTTGGGATATGTGACAGTCCACAGCCTACAGATGGATCGTGAAAAACTGTCTACAGTCCTATGCCTCATTCACACGTCAGTGTTCGGTCAGTGATTTCCATCAGTGATTGTGAGCCAAAACCAGGTGCGGCTCTAAACACAGAACAGGTGCAGTTTTTTCCCTTCTACCTTATGTTTATGGAGGCTTTAATCCTGGTTTTGGCTCATAATCACTGATGGAAATCACTGACCGAACACTGACTGTGCGAATGAGGCACTAGACTCGCCTCATCCTTAGGGCTTAGGAGCCACATAGCATTTTTTTTTCAAGTTTTGACAACTATTATCAACAGTTCATTTCACATTTCTTCATACTCACTGCACCTAAGGCCTCATGCACACGATAGTTGTTTTGGTCCGCATCCGAGCTGTGGACCGCAAAACACGCAACGGTCGTGTGCATGAGGCCTAACTCTGTTCTCACAAGAAAAGGAGTGAACACCAAAGATTGGTTACCTCAAAAAAAAAATCTGCTTTCCAAGCCGTAAAAGAGGTTTTCTCCTCTGCATCCATCTTGCATCCTGATGTCAGTAGGTATTTATTCCTGGAAGTGGATACATCTTCTGTAGGAGCTTGAGCAGTACTGACCCAGAAAAGTTTATTTGGCAAGACTTAGGAATAGCATCATACACTAAATGGACAAAAATATTAGAACACATATCTTAGTCTTTAAATTTCTGTGTTTATTCAGTTCCATTGACACAGGTGTATAAAATCCAGCCCCCTGCCATGCAGTCTGCCTTTACAAACATTTGTGAAAGAATGGCTTGTTCTAAAGAGCTCACTAAAATCCAGCATGATACTGTAATAGGATGCCACGATTGTCACAAGCTAGTTCATGAAATGTCCTACTGCTCCTAAATATTCAACTATTATGGCCTCATGCACACGACCATGGTGTGTTTTGTGGTCCGCAAAACACGGATGGCATCTGTGCGCGTTCTGCAATTTGCGGAACAGCACGGACAGCCTTCAATATAAATGCCTATTCTTGTCCGCAATGCGCGGACAAGAATAGGACAGGTTATATTTTTTTTCGCGGGGCCGCGGAACGGAGCAACGGATGCGGACAGAACACGGAGTGCTGTCCGCATCTTTTACGGCCCCATTGAAGTGAATAATTCTGCATACGAGCCGCCAAAACGGCGGCCGTGTGCATGAGGCCTAATTGTGAGTCGGATTATTGGAGAGTGGAAGTGTTTAGCAAACTCAGCCATGAAGTGGAAACCATTTAAACTTACAGAGCGGGCTTATGGAGTGCTGAGACATATGGTACATAAAAGTCACTACTGCTCTGTTGACTCAATAACTGCAGAGATCCAAATCTCCTCTGGCATTAAAGGGGTTATCCAATAATATACAAATGTCCCCCATATTCTGTGCCCCTCACAGTGAATATACTTACCCTGTTCCCCGCGCCACTCCTGGATCCCGCACCTCCGCTGCAGCTTCTCCCCGTGCGCGGGGGGAAGCAGCCAATGGCTGGCAGGGACGGGGATGAGCTTCCCTAGCATCACCCGCTAGGAACGGGGTAAGTATATTCACTGTAAGGGGCCTGGCATCTGGAGACATTTTTATAATATTGGATAATCCCTTTAACATCAGCACAAAAACTATGGGCCAGGATCTTAATGACATGGGTTTCCATTGTCAAGCAGCTGTATGCAAGTTTTACATGACCACGCACAATGCCAAGCGTGAGATGGAGTAGTGTGAAGCATGCCAAAGCTGGACTGTGGAGCAGTGGAAACATGTTCTGTGGTGTGATTAATAACACTTCTCTGACTGGTAACCTCAAGGATGAGTCTAGGTTTGGTGAATGCCAGAATGTTACCTGCCTGACTGCATTGTGCCAACTGTAATGTTTGGAGGAAAAGAGATAATACTATGGGTTTGTGTACTAGGGGTTGGCCTAGGCCTCTTAGTTCCAAGGCATTTTGGACAATTGTATGTGTCTAACTTTGTGACAACAGTTTGGGGAAGGTCTTTTTCTGTACCAGCATGATTGTGCCGCAGTGTACAAAGCAAGGTCCATAAAGGCATGGTTAGGTAAGTTTGGTGTGGAAGAACTTGACTGGTCTGCAGAAAGCCCTGAACTGAACCCCATCAAACACCTTTGGGATGGAGAATATGAGCAAGGCCTTCTCATTCTCCAAATGTTCTCCTGGAAGAATGGGCAAAAATTCCCACAGACTCCAAAGTCTTGTAGAACGCCTTCCTAGAAGAGTGGAAGATGTTTTAGCTGCAAGAGGGGACCAACTACATATCATTACCTATAGATTTAGAATGAGATGTCACAAAAGCCCCTGTAGATGTAGTGTGTAGGTGCCCCAAGACCTTTCTCCATATTGTGTTATCTGTTTCAGCTCCATCCCATGCCAAGCATCTCTGTCGTCTCCTGGGTCTGATCATATGGCTCCATGCTGTTATCTTTCTTCTTCAGAGAAGGTGCAGCTAGTGTGAGGCTGCCACCGTCCAGCTAGTGCTGCACAATCCAGGCAGGGGATCTGGCACTGTCACCTACCTATTGCCACATCTAGTGAGTATTGTGGCAGGCGTGGTACCAGGCCCAACGTAGCACATTACGTAACAGATCACATGTCACACATGGTGTATCAACATAGAACACTGTGGTTGGTAAATTTTAGGTATGTAAAGCCTGCCCCCAGGAACACCCCCAAACCAAGCTGAAATGCCCATGTACAGGTGGGGCAGTCAAGCCCAAGACAGCCTGAATTTCCTAGGACTTCCTCTGAAAAATAGGGACAGTCTTTGCAAATCCATGACTGTTGGCAAGGACAGGTGATTTCACATGTATGTAAGTCCATCTTATTTTACTTAATCTGACGTGAATCATTTGCCAGCCCAGCCCCTGTCAGGTCCTATACACATGTATGACACTATATAATAATGGACAGAGCATGACTGACAGCCAGAGGTGACACAGCCAGAGGACGCAGTGCCCCTTTAACAGTCCAACCCAGCTGGTGATGACGTCAGTAGCCCCACCCATTCTTTCCAATGTGAGCGCAGAAAACGCCTTTCCGCGTTTCAGCCCTCATCTTCATTAGTAGCTGGTTCTCCCGGCCACACCCACGTTGTTTATTGCTGTCTCCGATTGGTCAGCTGCTGACAGGTGTGGGTGTGTCTCTGCCAGCCTTGCGCCCTAACGTGACGTGACGCCTCGCACGTAGCCTCGGAGAGCTCCGCCTCCCATCATGGCTGCGGCTCCTGTGTAGAACTGGAGCCGGGACAGGAGGCACCGCTCAGCCCTAGTTGCGGCCACAGGTGAGGGGGCGGGGAGTTCGTGCAGTCTGCCATCCCTGGTACGAGGAGCCGGGGCAGATCTCCGTGTTTGGTGCGTGCTCGCATAGTTCCCCCTCTGGGGGGGTGACTGCCTCGGCTCTAAGGCAGGAGGCTTGATGAAAGACCCTAGTGAAGGGACGGGAATAACCATGCTGGGTTATTTACAATCTAGGCTTTTCTATACAGTTTTGACCGCTGCCCTCTAGTGGAGGATCAATGAATTACATCTTGAATGATCCCTTATTCTATAATCTGTCTACACCAGTCGTTGAGACATCTCCCTCTGGTGGTGGGGCATAAGATAACATCTTGTAGTCAGCAGTTTCCTTTCCCATAGGCGCCATCTTCTGCAACTTTATCTGCCCTCTAGTGGACGAGTAGAACATTTGTAAGTTCTCTCTGCATGTTGCCTTCTGCCCTAGTTATTGACTCTCAGATCTCTGCAGAAGTGCCTGCCCCCTAGTGGAAGGTCTAAACATAATGTATTTTCTTTAGATTACCCCCTGGGCCTGTTGTGTTATTATAGTCCTATAATCTCTATATTGGTAGCCTCTGCTGTAGGTGCCGCTTGCCACGACCATGCCATGTGCTCGCCTCACACCCTCTCCTCCATGCTATATATATATATGTGTCACCGCATAGCAGAGCCGACTGCTTGTAGCGGCAGTATACTCGTGATGTGGTTACATTCAGTGAGCGGCACGTTTTGCAATGCCATTATCTCTCATAACATGTCAGCCGGTGACTGAGGCCTGTAATCAGCCCAGAACACTGCTGCACCGAGGTCTGCTGCTCTGCCAGCCAGTGTCGTCACGTCGTGTGGAGGTTAATTATATAGACATATTTCCACAGGCATTGTTGCTCAGTACAAGTGCTTCTTCAGCCGGGTGGGTTATATTAGGGGTCTGCAGCTCGTGGCTCTTCGAGCTGCAGACCCCTAGTGCTGGGCATACTGTAGGTGTAATGTAACATTGGGATCATAGGTTGCTGGTGTAATATTAGAATGTCACGCCTCAGGTGTGATATCCATTCAGGAAATGTACACATAAATAATGGACTTTTAGGGTATAGAATGGATGTAATAGACTGTGAGGGTATAGTATGATAGATTGCGGTATATAGTATAGATATGATAGATTGCGGTATATAGTACAGATATGATAGACTGCGGTATATAGTATAGACAGGCTTGGACTGGCCCACAGGGGTACAGGGGAATCCCCCGTTGGGCCCCTGAGCAAGGTGGGCCCCTAGTCTCCCACCCCCTTACACAAGTGGCACATAACACAGTAGACTTACTGCACAACATACATATATTCAATGTACAGCTCAGGCTGCTTTCACACTAGCGTTCGCTGGTCCGCTCGTGAGCTCCGTTTGAAGGAGCTCACGAGCGGACCCGAACGCAGCCGTCCAGCCCTGATGCAGTCTGAATGGAGGCGGATCCGCTCAGACTGCATCAGTCTGGCGGCGTTCAGCCTCCGCTCCGCTCGCCTCTGCACGGACAGGCGGACAGCTGAACGCTGCTTGCAGCGTTCGGGTGTCCGCCTGGCCGTGCGGATCCGTCCAGACTTTCAATGTAAGTCAATGGGGACGGATCCGTTTGAAGATGCCACAATGTGGCTCAATCTTCAAGCGGATCCGTCCCCCATTGACTTTACATTGAAAGTCTGGACGGATCCGTACTAGGCTATTTTCACACTTAGCTGTTCTATGCTAAAAATAATGCAGACGGATCCGTTCTGAACGGAGCCTCCGTCTGCATTATTATGAGCGGATCCGTTCAGAACGGATCCGCCCGAACGCTAGTGTGAAAGTAGCCTCAACCAGCCTATGTTCATATAAAAAAACTTGTTAAATTATTTATTATATTTGAATGTATCCGTATCGTGGGCCCCCAAAATAAATTTTACTGGTGGGCCCTAGGTACCCCAGTCAGACACGGAGTATAGATATGATAGTCAGGGGGTATAGTACAGACATGGTAGACTGTGGGTGTATAATATAGATATAATATACTGTTGGGGTGAATTAGAAATGTAATAGACTGCCCCGGGTTTATTGTAGCTATAATACACTATTAGATCTTCACTGAACAAAAATATAAACGCAACACTTTCGGTTTTGCTCCCATTTTGCATGAGCTGAACTCAAAGATCTGAAACATTTTCTACATGCACAAAAGACCCATCACTCTCAAACACGGTGGATTTGATTTAAATCAAACCGATTTAAATCACTAGTCAGTAAGGCTTGATTTAAATCATAGTTTTTTTACATAAAGATTCATATTTGGACAATTTTTCTGTTGTACTTAGGAGAAAAATAATCATTACCTTAATAATAACAATTTAAATAGGATTTATTCAACTGCAACAATAACATTACAGCATGTTATTTGCTTAAACATCCATGTTTTTGTTAACTAATTTGGCTAAAGAATATATATATATTTTAAGAAACTTAGACTGTCAGCCCAGCCTACACGAGAAAGTGATATGAAGTGAAAGTGATGAAGAAATATTGTTTATATTCTATTCACTGAACCTTAAACTTAGCACTGAAGTGGTTGATTCTGTATTTATAGGTTTGTAGAAGTTAGGATTAAGATCTTTTTCTCAACTCTGTCCATGTTATAAATTCAGTTTTGAGAACTCCAAAATTAAACCAAGCATCTGTGATAATATCTTGTAGGCAGAGAAACTGCCCAATAATCTTACAAAAACCTCTGCAAGAGCATGACATTGTGAATGGATTAATGGAATTTAACAAAAAATTTAACATATACAGCCTTATTCTTCATAATTAAAAAAGTAATCTTTTTTTCATAATGAAATAACATTTGGATGGTAAAATATTTTCCTCAAATTTATTTATATTTTTTTTATCATTGAATTTTATCCACCCTGCTCTCAAATATTGTTCAAAAATTTGTGTTAGTGAGCACTTCTCCTTTGCCGAGATAATCCTTCCCACCTCACAGGTGTGGCATATCAAGGTGCTGATTAGACAGCACGAATATTGCACAGGTGTGCCTTAGACTGCCCACAATAAAAGGCCACTCTGAAATGTGCAGTTTGATCACACAGCCAATGCTGCATGTGGAGGTCCTGGGCTGGTGTGGTTACACGTGGTCTGCGGTTGTGAGGCCGGTTGGATGTACTGCCAAATTCTCTGAAACGCCTTTGGAGACGGCTTATGGTAGAGAAATAAACATTCATTGTACGGGCAACAGCTCTGGTAGACATTACTGCAGTCAGCATGCCAATTGCGCGCTCCCACAAACATTGGCTGTGTGATCAAACTGCACATTTCAGAGTGGCCTTTTATTGTGGGAAGTCTAAGGAACACCTGTGCAATATTCATGCTGTCTAATCAGCACCTTGATATGCCACACCTGTGAGGTGGGAAGGATTATCTTGGCAAAGGAGAAGTGCTCACTTACACAGATTTAGACAGATTTGTGAACGATATTTGAGAGTGATGGGTCTTTTGTATATGTAGAAAATGTTTCAGATCTTTGAGTTCAGCCCGTGCATAATGGGAGCAAAACCAAAAGTGGTGTTTTTATATTTTTGTTCAGTGTAATAGAGGGTCGGGGTACGGTGCAGATGTAATGGACTATGGGGTATTTTTATAAATGATGGCATAGACTGCTGGTTGGTACCATTATTGGGGTACAGTATCGATATTGCGCACCACCATTGTGTATTATAAGTACAATATGGTATTGTTCTCGGTCTGCTCTTGCAGCGCAGGTCACTGTACATGGGGCCCTGTTGTTGGAAGTAAATCCACTGCTGTGTTTTCTGCAGACAGAAGCTAAGCCCCCAGAGCCCAGTCTGACAGACCACATTATACGCTTGGCCTGCCTTCAGCCGTCCACTGAGCTGACCGCCGCCGCCCTGTATAGGAGTATACACAGTATACATATGGCATTACACAGCACATTCTGTTGCACCATACCCCGGCAGCTCCGCTATCAGCATCCTATAGAAGTATCGATTGCTGCATACCGGTGCCTGTCATTATTTATACCTGCCCCGTAAATCGGACAGATATGGCTGCCGCCAAGTCTTACATTAATCACACAAAGTTATTGGTTTTGACTGTTAAAGGCACATTCCACCTGCCGTTTCCTCTCTTTCCCCTGTACAGTTGTCATCTATTACTCCATGTTTGACTGGAAAGAGACTGATTGTGGTGTTCTTCAAGGATAATCAGGTGAAACTCGAAAAAATTTGAATATCGTGCAAAAGTTCATTTATTTTAGTAATGCAACTTAAAATTAGAATTTTGTGAAAAGGTTCAATATTCTAGCTCAAAGTGTCACACTGTAGTCAGCTAATTAAGGCTACATGCACACGACCGTATGTGTTTTGCGGTCCTCAAAAAAAACGGATGACTTTCCGTATGGCATCAGTTTTTTTTGCGGATCCATTGTAATAATGCCTATCCTTGTCCGCAAACTAGAAAAAAATAGGACGTTTTTGCGGACCCATTGAAATTAATGGGTCCACATCCTATCCGCAAAAAAAAAAACTGAACGGACACGGAAACAAAATACGGTTGTGTGCATGAGGCCTGATCCATACCCCCTGAGCAAAGGGCACCTGAGACTGGGATTATGGGGTTTTCATAAGCTGTAAACTATAATCATCCAAATTATAAGAAATAAAGGCTGGGAATATCTCGCTTTGCATGTAATGAGTCTCTCATATGTTAGTTTCACCTTTTTAAGTTGCATTACTGAAATAAATGTGCTTTGCACGATATTCTACTTTTTCGAGTTTCACCTGTATATGTAGAAGCCCCCCCTGCCCCCATGATTACTACTTATGTGAGCAGCATCAGCTAGACTGTGAGGGTTACGGTCCCTTTAACGCCTCATGCACACTGCCGTGTTTCACGGCCGTGTGCGGGCCGTGGAACCGCGGCCTGGATCCCTCCTGAGAGCAGGAGCGCACGGCGTCACTGGTTGCTATGACGCCGTGCGCTCCCTGCTGCCGGCACAGTACAGTAATACACTGGTACGATCTATACCAGTGTATTACTGTACTGTGCCGGCAGCAGGGGGCGCACGGCGTCATAGCAACCAGTGACGCCGGGCGCTCCTGCTCTCAGGAGGGATCCAGGCCGCGGTTCCACGGCCCGCACACGGCCGTGAAACACGGCAGTGTGCATGAGGCCTAAGGGAAACAATCTATTGTACTGTTGAGTATATGCCGTATATAGATGTATACAGAACAGGCCTGCAGTCCATGTAGTGTAATACTGTAAAGAGGGGGGTGGGAATGCTGTAACAGTAGGGAGCGCCCAACATTTCTGGGTGCAACACATTTAGATAACTCTTTATCTGACCCCGTCAATGCCTGGAAGGAGGGGGTCGCTGCGCTTTCTTTTCTTTTTTACTTTTCCCCAAACACTGCCCCTCCCCCTCCCTAACCTAGTCCTGTACCATGTTGCTGCCCTGTATCTGTCTGGTGTCTGCTCTGTCTTCCTCCTAGTCTGTGTGCAGTTGTAACAAACACTCAGCTGTGAGAGGTATTCATGGGGAAGTAAGAAGGTCCCTATTCACTGACAGCAGGCAGAAAGCGTGAAAGTGGTGAGATTTGAGTTGTCCTCAGAAGTTCCACACATGAGCTGTGTAGCGTTACTTTGTGTGTGATGCGGGCGGCCCTCTGCGACCCTGGCGTGGAGGTGCCGGCCTTCCCTGTTGCCAGCCATGACTGGACTGCAGCTGCAGAAGTTGCTGAAGGTCGTGTCCTCTGCTCAGGGAAAGGACACTGAACGTCTCATAAAATAGTTTCATGGAGAGGGGCGTGCCGAGGCCTCCTGGAGTCGGCTCCTCTTGGGTCCCAGGATATATTGCTAGATAATAGCCCCCATTAGACAGAGCGGCTCAGTGGTCCGTCTAATGTTGTTCTCCTGCCCTTTTTAACAGTTTGTGACTGCTGCAAATGTCATTTTCGGACTAGAATCTCTATAACCCAGCTGACACAGATTACACGCTTCCTTTCATCCTGCTGAGACTTGTCAGGGCAGAGCCTCCTGGTGCATTCCATAATCTGGGCTGTACCTTCAAAATGGTAGTGGTAATTAAGAAGGGGGACTCTTTATGTCCCCCCAGAGTTCAATTCCACTTGTGATAAATCCCCCCCCCCACCAATTTATGAACATGTTTTGATGCCAAGTCACATCAGGTCGTGTACTCCAGTCGCAACCGGAGCAGCATTAACCATTCTGCTGTCTCCACAATGCTGCTTGTCACATCTTGTACTCCGGTAACATCCCAAGCTGCATTCACAAGTCTGAAGTAAACTCTACATCTCCCACAATGCATCACGCAGAGTAGACAGCAGTAGAAGCAAGGCAGGGAGAGGCTCAGGTTCTGCAGTTTGAAAGAAAATCTGCATTGTGTATGCAGCTCTCGATGTGACTAGAGAAATGGCCACTCAATGCTGCGTGTAACATGATGTATTGCTGCTTATTTTTGAGGTTCCTGGTGTCAGATCCTTATGAAATTGATTTCAATGTCTCTTCTGATTTCAGGAGCTCTGCCGTCCCCCATACCTCTGGACAAGCTCATGGCGTCAGCGTCCTCGGTGCCTGTTGGGTTCCACTATGAAACCAAATATGTTGTGCTCAATTACTTGGGTTACCCAGTGCAGGAGGCTCCAAGGGAAGCGCCCTCTACATCTGGAGCTGGTGAGCCCTTGTCATTGCTAGTCTGCACGCCTAGCTGGGACTTGTAGTTTCTTGTAAGCACTGGGTATATTGGCATAGACTCTAAATACTGCTATTAAAGAATATTCAGAATGCTTGTTGGTGTCAGTCATCACTGCTGGTCTAGCATTCTATTTGTACACCAGGAAAATGAGCAGTAGCAACATATCAATTAAGCTGTATCATCTTGTATCCGTAATCCTGCATTCATTCTGAGGTAGGTACCCCACCTGGCAGCCTGGGGGATGGTATTTAGTCTTCTGAATAATAAGCCGTGGCGCCCCCAACCTGTGCAGTGTCTGTAGATGCAGCTTGCTGGGAATTCTCAGCGGCGGCCTCTTCTCCTCCCATGTTTTCTGCTTGGCTTCTGATGCAGTCTGACAGGCTGTCGAGGAAGATCAGACTCTCACCGGTGCACTGAACACAAGACCTGCACAATCCATTACCGAGGAGATCAGTCACCCCCTCTATCTGCATGTCTCCATGTTAGAGCAGGAACCAATATGGCTGACCTCAATCAGGTCAGTTCACTTTCAGCACTTCTCTTTCTGGGAAGCAATTACAGATCTGTTCTTCTCGAGTTTTCTGGTTCATGAATAGAATGCAAGAACTACTTCATGGGTAGATCTGTAGAAGAAAGTAAGGGAGGAGAATGCAACAGTAGAGGTCTATGATATTATAATCCAGACTTGGATCTCCATTACAGGCACCCGGGATGCTCCAGTCCCCACGGCATTGGCCAAAGAAGAACTGGGTAAGCTTAAGTCTGAGATAGAGGAGGAGCTGAGGAGTCTGGAGGAGGAAATTTCTGCAGGTCAGTGTGAGTGTCAGTAAAGTGTGCTCTCTAGTGAATGGATAGGCTGCATTCTCAGTGATGTCACCACTGCTCTCTAGTGAATGGATAGGCTGCATTCTCTGTGATGTCACCACTCATCTCTAGTGAATGGATAGGCTGCATTCTCTGTGATGTCACCACTGCTCTCTAGTGAATGGATAGGCTGCATTCTCTGTGATGTCACCACTGATCTCTAGTGAATAAATAGGCTGCATTCTCTGTGATGTCACCACTGCTCTCTAGTGAATGGACAGGCTGCATTCTCTGTGATGTCACCACTCATCTCTAGTGAATGGATAGGCTGCATTCTCTGTGATGTCACCACTCATCTCTAGTGAATGGACAGGCTGCATTCTCTGTGATGTCACCACTGCGCTCTAGTGAATGGATAGGCTGCATTCTCTGTGTCACCACTGCTCTCTAGTGAATGGACAGGCTGCATTCTCTGTGATGTCACTGCTGATCTCTAGTGAATGGATAGGCTGCATTCTCAGTGATGTCACTGCTGTTCTGTAGTGAATGAACAGGCTGCATTCTCAGTGATGTCACCACAGCTCTCTAGTGAATGGATAGGCTGCATTCTCAGTGATGTCACAGCTGTTCTGTAGTGAATGGATAGGCTGCATTCTCAGTGATGTCACCACTGCTCTCTAGTGAATGGACAGGCTGCATTCTCAGTGATGTCACCACTGCTCTCTAGTGAATGGACAGGCTGCATTCTCAGTGATGTCACCACTGCTCTCTAGTGAATGGACAGGCTGCATTCTCAGTGATGTCACCACTGCTCTCTAGTGAATGGACAGGCTGCATTCTCAGTGATGTCACTGCTGTTCTGTAGTGAATGGATAGGCTGCATTCTCAGTGATGTTTTTCTGGTTTTAGCCTTTCCTAGCACTGGGTTTGATATGCACACATCACCAGTCTTCAGTCCCGCCAGCCCAGACAGCACCATTGAGGAGTGTTTGGCTCAGCTTGCAGAGAGAATGTGTCTTGAGATCCCTGCTGCCCTGGACAAAGCCTCACAAAGCCTCTTGAGTGGGTGAGTATTGCCACCCTGCTCTCTTCAGCCCGTGTGACCGTTTACAATTATATACGCTGGTTGCTCCCTCTCCTGAGTGTTCTGGTCAGATGATATCAGTCTTTGTACAAAAGGTGGTCGCGCTGCCAGGTAGACGTCTCAATTCACAAGCTCGAGAGAAGCGGCAATCTTCTTCGACACAACCAACACACTTGAGTCCCGCTGGATAAGTAGCCTTTCCTCAAAGCAACCTTCCTACGGAATCAAAGTTTCGGGTACATAGTGAAGGGCGACAAAGTCGAGTTAACAAAACTTTTATTATATTCCCAATAAAATCGTGAAACACACGCCTTATAATAATCATAAAATCAGGTCCATCAATCACACTGCCCGACCTAGGTTTTGCCGCTAAGGCTTCCTCAGGGGCGACCATAACACCCTCCTCAACGCACTTCATTTATATAGGGTTAATCTGCAAACTTTCCACTCCCCTTTCTTTGCAGAAACACCCACCCTATAAAATACACTCTTTTAAATCAATTTTTTTCATATTCCATCGCACATGTTACATACTCTTCCTTAGGACCACAAATATTTATAAGAACATACATAAATAATAATATATATAAAACATTCACAATTCATATCCGGTATCAGAGCTCAATACATTCTGGTCAGATGAGGAAATTAGATGGACCCATGTTTTGTGTACATCACTGCGGAATAGTTTAGTGCAGTAGCATACCACCTTCTTCCCTTTTTTTTTTTTTTTTTTTTTTAAATCATTTTTATTGATCAAGTATATTTAACTTTTTCTGACAGTACACTGTCTCTTCTATAATTATACAGAAATTAAAACAAGTACAAAATCTGATGACAAATCAATCTCAGCAGTATACAATGTACCCAATCAAGAGCAAATATTGCCAGTTGTAGACTCAAAACATAACATAAGCCTAACTCCTCCCAACCCCCCCCCCCATGAATAGGAGCATGAATACCTCTGTCATATCCTATATCACAATATGGGTATGCGATAACCATTCATTCCACAATTTCTCAAACTTCTGAGGACAATCTCTCTTCACAAACACACCTCTTTCCATAGTCAACATGTCATGCACTCTTCACACGAATTCACCCACTGTTGGCGGACTCCCCTGGATCCACCGCTGTGCCACCAGTTTCCTGACCACATATAGCAGCCTTCCCACTGCCACCTTAACCATCTCACTCCCACCAATCTCTGACATATAGCCCAACACACATATCTTGGGGTCCTTTTTCAATGTCAAGTTATTTTTAATCATGTTCAGCACCTCATCCCAGTATCTACCTATCACTGGACACGACCAGAGCATATGCAACAGGTCCGCTCCCTCCTCCATACACTTGGGACACTTGTCATCAGTCCTAACACCAATTTTCCGTAAAAATACCGGCGTTTTATATACTCTGTGGATGATAAAGAATTGTGACAATTTACCCTGCTCACTTAAGGACACTTTGGGAACTACCTCCAGTATATCCTCCCACTGATCTTTAGACACGGCCCCCAAATCACCCTCCCATTTCATCATCCGCGTCAGAGGGAACCCAGCTAAGAACTTGTCCAGCAATAAAGTATACACCTGTGATAACAATCCTCTCCCCCCCCCCCCCCCCTTTCGGCAGAATAAGTTTATGTACCACATCCATTTTGGCTATGACACATCCCTTCCTCACCGTGACATCATAGGCGTGCCTCAATCGCAGATACTGATAAAACCAAACCTTGGGGACGTTAAATTCTTGCTGCAGCCCCTGAAATGATTTGAACACGTCACCCTCCAGCAGTTGACCTATCCTCATGAGATTCCCAATTCCAAAGTCCTGACAGAGACGTGAATTCTGGCAATAGGTTATTGTTCCATATTGGGGAAAGGTCTCCGATGCCTCCCACACCTCTAAGTGTCTTCACCTTTGCCCATACCTTCTTCATAAGCTCGATAAGCAGGACCTTGTCCCTCCCCTCATGCATTCCCGCCCCCTCCAGTATACACATAAGGTCACGACTGCCCAACCAGGGCTGCAGTATCCTACCTGTCACATCCGGCGTCTGAAAATCAATCCAGCCCTTAAAGTGCTGACACCGAGAGGCCAAGCAATAAATCCAGGCATTCGGGACTGCCAAACCTCCTTCCGTCTAGGCAACGTTTCCAGTTTGATCCTTGCTCGACCACACTTCCAAATAAGGTCCCTGAACATAGAATGTATCCTCCTAAACCTAGCCAAAGGGATCCACACAGGGGCATTGTTGAGTACATAAAGCAGCTGAGGCATCATTACCATCTTTAAAAGATTCACTCTACCCACTACAGATAGAAAGAGCCTACACCGCGTCCGTACCTTTAGTCTAAAAGTAGCAGGTTAAGGGGTCAGATTTTAATTCTTCAAATTCCAACAATCTAGGTGTTATGTACAACCCCAAATATTTGCATTTATCCACCCAGGGTACCTTACTGTTTACTTGCTCGACCGACGGAACCTGCCCATCTTACAGGCACCAGAGCAGACTTTTGCCAATTAATCGTAAGTCCAGAGAAGCTCCCGAACCGATCAATTAGAGCCTTGGCCGCATCCAGGGATGTCCCAGTATCGCCCAAGAACAGCAAGGTGTCATCAGCGTACATAGCCACTTTATTCTGCACCACACCGTATCTGAACCCCAAAATATGAGGTGACAGGCGTATTAAAGCTGCTAGTGGCTCAATAGCTAGAGCAAATAACAAAGGCGACAGTGGGCATCCCTGTCTAGTGCCTCTAGCCAGAGTAAAGCTATCCGACAACCCCCATTAGCTCTAACGCGCTCCTTAGGACTCGAGTATAACACCTGTACCCATTGGATAAAACGTGCGCCAAAGCCCATAGCCCTCAGAATCCCCCACAGATAATTCCACTCTACACTATCAACCGCCTTAGCGGCAAATTGCATACCTTAAAAATGGAGGTATGCAACTGCTTCGGGGGCCCAGCACTGAACTGAACGAAATTTTCTAATGTGAACTCAGAGGAAACCGGTCATTACAATAACTGCATACATTTCTATGCACTGAGCTCCCCCTACTGGTGGCTGCAGGCAGCCAGCTTTGTAATAGAAGGGAAGCAGGAGATTGATCTGAGTATGTATACCAGTTGTCTGGTGTAAATATATTAAGAAATATGGTGGTCAGAATAAGCTCCATGACGCCCCTATTTCACTTTTTGTGACATAGAAGTTGGATAAAGTGAGGCACGGTGTGACTTTATTAAAATGTATAGTAAATTAATCATCAATCTGTGGTGTTGCCCTCTGTACTCGGCATTGCATGGGAGTGATTGATGCGTGGGTATTCCATAACTGGGTATGGCAGGGGGGCCTGCTTTGGCACCATATAAGTAATATAATAATTTTAGTTCATTGTCACAGGAGCCTGACTTATGAGTTATTCAAGAAGGAATCGGATGACGCTGCTTTACAGACCACTGGCTGGAATAAGGTGAGCAATGTCTGTACCCACTCCTGTAATTGTGCTTGGGGCATGTTTGAGGTACCAGCTGCATTGCCTCCTTTGCCTCAAGCACATAACTTTACACTATGAATTAATTACATGTCCTTTCAAGATTTAGAGCTTACAATGAACCTGTCGGTAGATTTGGAGCAACTCGACCACCAATATGTTCTTTTGTAACTGGGGTTTAGTTTTTTTTAAACCTGCCCATATCAAAATTGTCTATTTCTGTTTAGTACAAGAAATTGCCGAAAAGGAGTCCAGCACCCAGCATATACAATTTGCCGAGGAAGCTGAGGACAAGACACTGTTCTGTTGTCCTCTTTTCTTATATTTGCTGGGTGAAGGTTCACACTGGCGTTTCAGGGTCCGCTTGTGAGATCCGTTTCAGGGCTCTCTCAAGCGGCCCAAAAAAGATCGGTTAAGCCCCAATGCATTCTGAATGGATAAGGATCCGTTCAGAATGCATCAGTTTGGCTCTGTTGCGCCTCCATTCCGCTTTTTAGGCGGACACTAAAGGGCAGCTTGCAGCGTTTTGATGTCCGCCTGACGATGCGGAGCCAAACGGATCCGTCCTGACTTGCAATGTAAGTCAATGGGGACGGGTCAATTTTCACTGACACAATATGGTGCAATTGAAAACGGATCCGTCCCCCATTGACTTTCAGTGTAAGTCCAGACGGATCCGTTCCGTCTTTTTTTTTTTTTTTTTTTTTTTTAATGAATAATGCAAAAGGATCCGTTATGAACGGATACAAGTGTTTGCATTATCTTGCATTATCGGTGCAGATCCATCTGTGCAGATACAAGATGGATCCGCACCGAACGCAGGTGTGAAAGTAGCCTAACATTGGCTGTCACATAGCTTCTCCAAGGATGAATCTTCCTCCTTATGCAGTAATACACCTCTGCTGTCATATCACTGCATGACCAGGCAGAATTGCTTTCGAGGGGTCTTCAGCTGTCAGGGCATGCTGAGAGTTGTAGTTCCACAATTGCTGGTGTCTAGGAGGTTAATGATCACTCTCTCCAGTTAGCCAGTTACAATATAGCTGCTTCTCTATCTGATTCTTTACACAATTTGTTTCCTGCAGAACAAAAAAATGATATAGTATTTCCTTATCTTGCAGGTACTGGTACCTCTTGTCCTCCTGCAGCGCCTCCTGTGGGAGCAGACAAGACGTGGCAATTGCCAACTAGACAATCTCGTACAACTTGGGGTCTCTTATCTGGAGGACATGTGCGCAGACTTCATCATCCAGCAAGGAGGATGGGTATGAATGCAGGATTTATTAGTGAAAAGTTGTAAAGACATTTATCCAGATTATTTTTTGCAGCAACTACTATAATGTTGTCCCCTATGTACAAGAATATACGTTGTACTGGGCGGAGTTTTTGTATTAGGGTTGTCCCTTGCTGCAGCGCTGGCCAATCGCAGCGCACAGCTCATAGCCTGGGACTCCCAGGCTATGAGCTGTGCGCTGCGATTGGCCAGCGCTGCAGCAAGGGACATGCCTAATACAAAAACTCCGTCCAGTACAACAGAGGGAGCTGCAGACACCGGAGCCTATACCGGGCGAACGGAGCGCCGCCCAGACATACTAGTAAGTGCAGGGGGACCCCTGGGCGCCGCTCTGCCCACTGATATAGTTAGTTTTTAGTTTTTAAACTAGTGAAAGGTCCTCTATAACTACTATAACGCTGTTACTTATGTACAAGAATGTTACCACTATCAAATTGCCCTTATATACAAGAATGTAAACTACTACAAAATGAAATGCCTGCCCAAACAACATGCTGATCAGGGTATACAGCAGCTCCCCTGACCAGCTTGATTGCCAGATCACTGAATTATGACTCTAAGTTGAAAGAGCTTGTAATAACAAACCACAGGGGATATCCAGCATCTGTATGAATATTGCTAGAATACTGTCCCTATGTGCAAGACTATAACTACTATAATACTGCCTCCTATGTACAAGATTATAGCTACTGTAATACTAACGCCCATGCACAAGGATATAACTACTATAATACTGTTACTTATGTACAAGAAAGTAACTATCATATTGCCCTTATATACAAAACTATAAACTCCCCCTTGTATAAGAATATAACTACTATAAAACTGTCTCGTATGTATAAGGATAGAATACTGCCTCCTATACACAAGAAAGGAACTACTATAATACTGCCTCTTATGTACAAGAATATAACTACTATACTACTGCCTCCAATGTACCAGAATATAACTACTGTGTACAATATTATACCTGCTATAATAATGCCTCCTACGTACCAGTATATACCTAATATAATACTGCCTCCAATGTACCAGAATAGAACTACTATAATACGGCTCTATATACAAAAAATACAACTACTATAATACTGTTCCCTATATAGAAGAATATAACTACTATAATACTATTGCTATGTGCAAGAATATAATTACCGTATTTTCCCCTTTATAAGGCCTCTTTCATATGACCGTTTTTCTTTCCGTTTTTCCGTTCCGTTCAAAGATAGAACATGTCCTATTATTGCCTGCAAATTAGGCTCCTTTCACACTAGCGTTCGTCGGTCCGCTCGTGAGCTCCGTTTGAAGGAGCTCACGAGCGGACCCGAACGCCTCCGTCCAGCCCTGATGCAGTCTGAATGGAGCGGATCCGCTCAGACTGCATCAGTCTGGCGGCGTTCAGCCTCCGCTCCGCTCGCCTCCGCACGGCCAGGCGGACAGCTGAACGCTGCTTGCAGCGTTCAGCTGTCCGCCTGGCCGTGCGGAGGCGAGCGGATCCGTTCAGACTTACAATGTAAGTCAATGGGAACGGATCCGCTTGAAGATGACACCATATGGCTCAATCTTCAAGCGGATCCGTCCCCCATTGACTTTACATTGAAAGTCTGAACGGATCCGCTCAGGCATCTTGCGCACTTAGAAATTTTTCTAAGTTATTAATGCAGACGGATCCGTACTGAACGGAGCCTCCGTCTGCATTAATATGATCGGATCCGTTCAGAACGGATCCGATCAAGCGCAAGTGTGAAAGTAGCCTTACGTTCCGTAGCTCCTTTCAAGTCAATAGGTCCGCAAAAAAAAAAACTGAACACATACGGAAATACATTATGCCCAGCCCAATTTTTTCTATATAATTACTGTATACTGTATATGCCATACAGAAAAACTAAACGGAACAACGGATTCGTGAAAAACGGACTGCAAAACACTGAAAAAGCCATACGGTCGTGTGAAAGAGGCTTAAGACCCCCACCCCCCCACCTCAAAAGTGGTGGGGAAATGGACGTGCGTCTTATACAGCAAATACAGCGGTATTACATGGCCGGCACATTGCAGGCCGTGCTGTGTTGTATCGGCGTAGCGGCCTGCGGTAGTAGCGGGTAAGAGCAGCCATCACATATAATGTGTATACAGCAGCCCCTAGCAGTGCTGCTTTGCTAAACTTGAAGTAATCACGTATCTGTAAGCAGTACTCGCCATGCACGCAGCAGGCAGGCCGGCATCTCACGTCACTCAGTCACACTACAGCCCCGCCCACTTCATTAATGAAGTGGGCGGGTCCAGAGCGTGACTGAGGGAGTTATGTGCGCTGCCGGCCTGCCTGCTGCGTGCATGGCGAGTACTGCTTACAGATACGTGATTACTTCAAGTTTAGCAAAACAGCACTGCTAGGGGCTGCTGTATACACTTTATATGTGATGGCTGCTATGACTAGGGCCCCTCATAACACTGTCCTCCCCAGATTTCCCGTCCCTCATAACACTGTCCTCCCCAGATTCCCCCCCCCCCCCCTCATAACACTGTCCTCCCCAGATTTCCCGTCCCTCATAACACTGTCCTCCCCAGATTTCCCGCCCCTCATAACACTGTTCTCCCCAGATTTCCTCCCCCTCATAACACTGTCCTCCCCAGATTTCCCCCTGCCTCATAACACTGTCCTCCCCAGATTTCCCCCCGCCTCATAACACTGTCCTCCCCAGATTTCCCCCCGCCTCATAACACTGTCCTCCCCAGATTTCCCCCCGCCTCATAACACTGTCCTCCCCAGATTTCCCCCGCCTCATAACACTGTCCTCCCCAGATTTCCCCCCGCCTCATAACACTGTCCTCCCCAGATTTCCCCCCGCCTCATAACACTGTCCTCCCCAGATTTCCCCCCGCCTCATAACACTGTCCTCCCCAGATTTCCCCCCGCCTCATAACACTGTCCTCCCCAGATTTCCCCCCGCCTCATAACACTGTCCTCCCCAGATTTCCCCCCGCCTCATAACACTGTCCTCCCCAGATTTCCCCCCGCCTCATAACACTGTCCTCCCCAGATTTCCCCCCGCCTCATACACTGTCCTCCCCAGATTTCCCCCCGCCTCATACACTGTCCTCCCCAGATTCCCCCCGCCTCATACACTGTCCTCCCCAGATTCCCCCCCCCCTCATACACTGTCCTCCCCAGATTCCCCCCCCCCCCCCTCATAACACTGTCCTCCCCAGATTTCTCCCCCTCATAACACTGTCCTCCCAGATTCTCCCCCTCATAACACTGTCCTCCCCAGATTTCTCCCCCTCATAACACTGTCCTCCCCAGATTTCTCCCCCTCATAACACTGTCCTCCCCAGATTTCTCCCCCTCATAACACTGTCCTCCCCAGATTTCTCCCCCTCATAACACTGTCCTCCCCAGATTTCTCCCCCTCATAACACTGTCCTCCCCAGATTTCTCCCCCTCATAACACTGTCCTCCCCAGATTTCTCCCCCTCATAACACTGTCCTCCCCAGATTTCTCCCCCTCATAACACTGTCCTCCCCAGATTTCTCCCCCTCATAACACTGTCCTCCCCAGATTTCTCCCCCTCATAACACTGTCCTCCCCAGATTTCTCCCCCTCATAACACTGTCCTCCCCAGATTTCTCCCCCTCATAACACTGTCCTCCCCAGATTTCTCCCCCTCATAACACTGTCCTCCCCAGATTTCTCCCCCTCATAACACTGTCCTCCCCAGATTTCTCCCCCTCATAACACTGTCCTCCCCAGATTTCTCCCCCTCATAACACTGTCCTCCCCAGATTTCTCCCCCTCATAACACTGTCCTCCCCAGATTTCTCCCCCTCATAACACTGTCCTCCCCAGATTTCTCCCCCTCATAACACTGTCCTCCCCAGATTTCTCCCCCTCATAACACTGTCCTCCCCAGATTTCTCCCCCTCATAACACTGTCCTCCCCAGATTCTCCCCCTCATAACACTGTCCTCCCCAGATTTCTCCCCCTCATAACACTGTCCTCCCCAGATTTCTCCCCCTCATAACACTGTCCTCCCCAGATCTCTCCCCCTCATAACACTGTCCTCCCCAGATTTCTCCCCCTCATAACACTGTCCTCCCCAGATCTCTCCCCCTCATAACACTGTCCTCCCAGATTTCTCCCCCTCATAACACTGTCCTCCCCAGATCTCTCCCCCTCATAACACTGTCCTCCCCAGATTTCTCCCCCTCATAACACTGTCCTCCCCAGATCCCCCCCCCCCCCCTCATAACACTGTCCTCCCCAGATTTCTCCCCCTCATAACACTGTCCTCCCCAGATCCCCCCCCCCCCCCTCATAACACTGTCCTCCCCAGATTTCTCCCCCTCATAACACTGTCCTCCCCAGATTCTCCCCCTCATAACACTGTCCTCCCCAGATTTCCTCCCCCCTCATAACACTGTCCTCCCCAGATTCCCCCCCTCATAACACTGTCCTCCCCAGATTCCCCCCCCCCCCCTCATAACACTGTCCTCCCCAGATTCCCCCCCCCCCCCTCATAACACTGTCCTCCCCAGATTCCCCCCCCCCCCTCATAACACTGTCCTCCCCAGATTCCCCCCCCCCCCCTCATAACACTGTCCTCCCCAGATTCCCCCCCCCCCCCTCATAACACTGTCCTCCCCAGATTCCCCCCCCCCCCCTCATAACACTGTCCTCCCCAGATTCCCCCCCCTCATAACACTGTCCTCCCCAGATTCCCCCCCCTCATAACACTGTCCTCCCCAGATCCCCCCCCCCCCCTCATAACACTGTCCTCCCCAGATCCTCCACGGACCCCCCCCCCCCCTTCATAACGCTGCGACATCAACAGATTCCAAATTCCCCATAGTTCAAAACCCACCAAAAGCAGACCATTTTTTCCTAAATTTAGGTGTGTCTTATAAAGCGAAAAATACGGTACTATAATACTACCTCTTATGTATATAAATATAACTACTATAATACTGCCTCCTATGTACAACAATATAACTACTATAATACTACAGTGAATAGATTTGTTCCCTTTCATCTCTGGGAGGTGAGATTTTGGACAGTGATATCTTGAGTCTTCTGGTCAGTTCTACATTGTTGCCTTTGCGCTCAGTGCCTGCTGGCTCTCCACAGAGAGGTGTCTTCACCTTGGATGTGCCAGCCTCCTTAGTGCCCTCCATATCACCATGTCGCTGAGCCACAAAATCAGTCTCTGCGTTCATACCCAGGATTATAGGACGTGGCCGTCCAGCTGGATATAAGGTAAATTCTCCCCGGCTAAAGCCTCGGCGGACAGAGTCATTTCCTGATGGATTATAAGAGCCTTTCATTGCTCCCTGTGCAGATGTCAGACACGTGAGGATCTCCAGCGCTCTCAGGGTGACCTCCTTTTGCTTGAAATCTCCAGTCCATTAACCACATTCCTCAGGGTTCAGATATACCGTACGAAGGCGGTGGTTCCTTTTTTGGCAGCTGATCTGGGACTGGACACATCTGTGGGTATAAGAATCTAGACGGTGAAGCAATGTTGGGGTGGGCACAAGGGCACTGCTTTTATTATACAGCTGCTTGCACTATTAGGAGACCTTGAAGTGTTCACGCTCTGCACGTGTTCTTGCAGATCGTGTAAATATACCAGCTGCTTTTCATTGCAGTTGGGGGACACTTAGAGACCCCAGTCCACCACGAACCATGCAGTTGAATGAAAGGAGCGTTATAACAGGTGTGGCTGATATCAGTCACATATGATATAAATGTCTCTGGGGGTCCTCAGCTCTGGAGGTGTGACATAAAGTAGTGATCATGGGGGTCCGGGACGTTCACTTATCCCATTGTAGAGCACTGCATTCACCGGTCTTACAGTCGGCGTCTCCCAGATTGCTTGCAGTCAGCCACATGATCCCTGTGACCAGACCTTTTATTTCATAATCTATTGATCCACAGTCTGTTTACTCTCCCCGCTCGCTCTTGCTTTGTTGTTTCCCAGCATCGCTTTGGCATCACGTTGCCATTTGCCCTGCAGCTGAGTCAAAGCCTAAACAAAACTGGGTCGCTGCGCGCTCCCTCCCTCTGCTGTGTGTGTGTGTGTGTGTCAAGCGCGCGCGCGCCCCTCGTCACTGCTCCCAGCGCAGATGTTACAGTCTCTTCACTGGAATCTGCAGCTCTCCAGCCGTCTCGCCGGGTAAGACTGTCACTTATGTGGCTCCTCTTATATAATTTGGCAGCGGGGTTCTGCTTGAAGTCTGCAGTATTTTAACCCTTAGATTACATATAACCCTTTATTTTTTATTAATGTGAGAATAGGGAGTAGTGACATTTGGTGGCCTGTTTTCGCCGTCACAATAATACTGCGATGTGTTCGTGTCCAGCAGTTATCATAGATCGCTTTTGTCATTTAGAGGGCAATCACTAGTTAGGCTGCTTTCACACTAGCGTTCGGTATTCCGTTCGTGAGCTCCGTTTGAAGGAGCTCACGAGCGGACCCGAACGCAGCCGTCCACCCCTGATGCAGTCTGAATGGAGGCGGATCCGCTCAGACTGCATCAGTCTGGTGGCGTTCAGCCTCCGCTCCGCTCGCCTCCGCACGGACAGGCGGACAGCTGAACGCTGCTTGCAGCGTTCGGGTTTCCGCCTGGCCGTGCGGAGGCGTGCGGATCCGTCCAGACTTACAATGTAAGTCAATGGGGACGGATCCGTTTGAAGATGCCACAATGTGGCTCAATCTTCAAGCGGATCCGTCCCCCATTGACTTTACATTGAAAGTCTGGACGGATCCGTCCCAGGCTATTTCCACACTTAGCTTTTTTTTGCTAAAATAATGCAGACGGATCCGTACTGAACGGAGCCTCCGTCTGCATTATTATGGGCGGATCCGTTCTGAACGGATCCGCCCGAACGCTAGTGTGAAAGTAGCCTTACTTATTTGGCATCTTTCTGGTTCTTACGGTGTCTCAATGTAGAGAACTTTGCAATGTCCCTGCTTTTCTTGCCAGCGTTTTTGGCACCACCGAGGTAATATGGAGTGCATTCCTTACAGAGGATGCTAATGTAAACAGCTTGAATTCAGCTCTGAAGCTCTGACTGTAGACAGAGATATGAAGTGACCCCTAACATAAGGGCTAGGGAACACTAGGGGGAAATTTTCGGAGCCCCCACAGACACAGCTGTGTCCTCCCACCATTCCCTGCCCTGCAGCCAATGTATTGGAGAGGTCCTACAGCTTTGTTCATCCTGGGCCTGCTGATTCATGAATAGAATGGACACTGGCTAAAGTCCTGCTGGTGGAAGCCAATACAATCAGATGCCAGATTAATGGAATGTTATAGTATCTGTGACATTACTCATTTGGGGCCAGAGGTTGACATTGAATGACCCAGCTCAATATGCCCCTTACTGATTGCTGGGTGGTCTTGTCTGGTTGCCGGTTCTTAATGAAATCCTCTCCCAGGCCCCCCTTACCCGCACATTGTATTGGGTTCTGTCAGCTCCACTTCTTCTGCTCCGTTAGCCCCGACTTTCTCACACCCATTTTCCAGGTGCAGACGCTCAGTCCTTGGTTAACCCCTTCATCTTTCTTTAAACTCTACCTTACTGGAAATCCTTTTGCCTTACATCTACTGCTCAGTGGAGGAGATTTATCAAAACTGCTGTAAAGGGAAAACTGGCGTAGTTGCCCATAGCAACCAATCAGATTCCACTTTCATTTTTGAGAGCTCCTTTGGAACATGAAAGGTGGAATCTGATTGGTTGCTATGGACAACTAAGCCAGTTTTCCTTTACACCAGTTTTGATAAATCTTCTCCACTGTCTTATACTCCAATCACCTCCAAAGCTGCATTTACGATACTTCTAGTTGCCAGGACAACGGACGATACCCCTCACAGTAGCTCTGATGAATTGCATTCTGTCAGGTGACCACTGGTGTACTACATAACCCACAACGCCCACTTGTCACATATGCTGTATACGTCAGTGCCCCTTTAAGTCGCTGTTACAATATGAAATATCTATTGTGATGTGGGGAGTCCCGGGGCAGCAACACATTGATCTTTGAGTTCCCATCTTGTTGTTAATGGCTCTAACTTGTCTCTAATGTGGTTTTATTAAGGGGAGCCAAGAGCAGCGATGTCCCTGGCTTAGATGATGTGATCTAAATGGAGACATGATCTCATTGTATTGTGTCATTGTGATCGGATGGCCACTGTGGGACGCTTGTCCCCCCCGCCATGTGACAATCAAGTCTCATGTCAATAATGTTTCGTCACCCCCCCACTCTACCTTGCCGTTAACTAGACGTTACGGAAATGATGTAGCACAGCGTCTCCCAGCCTCATTATAAAGGTAGGTACCGGGGTGGTCATTAGACATACTCGCTGATGTGCAGGATTATATTGGAGCTATACCTATACTTTGATCTGGAGTGGATATGCATGGCTTCCATTTTTAATGTATACAGAAAATCTGAACCACTAGCAACATCTTAAAAATGTCTCTTATGTGATTCCCAGACTGCCTGTTACATAAGGCACTGCCCGGGGCTGGCAGCAATGAGGAGAGGAGGATACTGGGTAGCTGTTCTGTGGCATTCCTGCAAATAAAGCAGCTTTACTGTCTGCACTGATGAGTTTTAGTTTGTCTCCGATCCTTAAAGAGATACGTCCACCTCAAATCGTGTCCCAAGTTTCCCCCTGTGACATTAATGTTGTATTTTATTAGATTCCCTTTATTCATTGTATATTGTGCCTTTTTGATTCATTTTTCTTTTTCCTTTAGCGCTAGAGGGCGATATTACATTACAAACCTCTTTTGATCCTTCCTGTCAGTCAGTCAACCTCCCCAAGATGATGTTTGGCTGATTTTGCTTCTTTTGGACAATTATACGTATTTAAATCGCTACTGACCAATCGGGGTTTTGGCTACACGGCGATATTGGTTGTGCAACAGCAGTCGCGCCCAAGGATTGCAGTGTAGCGGAGCTGCCATAGAAACGAATGGGGGTCGCAGTCCGACTTTGCAACCCCCAAATCGCAACACTGCTGGATTTCTCTTTTTTTTTTTTTTTTTTTTTTTTTTTTTTTTTTATTCTAGGGTTGCAGTCACACCAAACAAGAGCATCCTGCTGTGACCCCATTAATTTCTGTGCTAGCACCGCTACTCCACGATCCTTGGATGTGACAAAGATTGTCGTGTAGCCGACCATATGTATTTTGCATTCTGCAAAACACAAATCTGCCCCCAAAAAAAAAAAAACTAGGACATCATTTTATGATTCCACATACGGACCTAAAAAAAAGGAACTGAAACAGAAAAAAATACGTTTGTGTGCTCCACATTTAATGATCCTCAGCCCCCCTCCATAATCTTCCTCTGTTCGTATTTGAATGTGCTGTGTATTCATTCATTTATTTATTCTTCCAGATTTTATTTTTCAATAGTAAGGTTTTCGGGGAAACTGTCTGAATCGCAGCAGAGCATACTGTGATTAAACAAAAAATGCAGAGGGAGGAAAAAAAAAGATAAAAAGTTAAGTGAGCACAAAAAAGCAAGGAAATCACGGTAGGGCACGGTAACATGGCGGATTTTGATAGTCATAATCTGATACTTATTCTGCTGCAGAAGCAGTTTCTGCCTCAGTTTTTTTCTTTGAATGAGAGCTAAACTGGCAGCAGACACCCGCCACAGAGTCAGTCAGGAAACCGCACCAAAAAGGGACATGCTTTTTCTTGGCACAGTTGTGACTTTAAAGGGAAGCCGTCATCAGATCTGGGCTATGTAAGTAACAACATGCTGCTCTCTGCATCGGTAATTGTTGTTTTTTATTTCCTCCTAGACACATGGAGTCACTGGGGTAGCTCCGTGCAGTTGCTGTAAGACCGCCGATCCAGCTCTGGTTGACATTCCTCTAGCTTGGCCATGAGCAAGATTTCGAATGCGCCAGGCTAGAGGGATGACCTAATTGGATGGGTGGTCTCACAGCAGTGACTCGGCAATTGCACAGAGCCGCCCCAATGGGGAGTAGACTTCAGCTATAACTTCCACCACTTTCTGTCGAAGGTTATAGTAAATGCTGCTGGCGGCACAAAGCCCCGCCCACTTCTGTTAAGCCCATCGGAAAACTGTCGAAGCCACAATAGTAGCGTAATTGGCTTAATAAATGTCCCTCCGTGACTCTAGGTCACAGAGTTCGGGCATGTCGGGTACGTTTTATAAAGGTAATTTCTTCCAAATGGCTGAGGAGATAAAAAAAAAAAAATAAAACAATTACAGATGAGTTCAGGGGCAGCGTGTGATTAGTTACATGGCACAGATCTGACGACGGGTTCCCTTTAAACTTCTAGCTAGGTAAACGGCATCAGCAGAATTTTGGCACTGAATCTGTGCTAAAATTCCAACAGATTTTGCCGTGTGAATGGGGTCTTAAAATGCCACTGGAAAAAAACACCGCGTTTGTAGAGTGTTTTATAATGTAACATCTGGCCACAGCAGTTTTTGCATAAAAAAAAAAAAAAAAAAGCTGCGTTTTGGAAAAGATTTATCTGAAACCACCCTTATACATTTACCTTTTTTAGCAGTTTTTAAAAGGACTTCACTTTCTGAGAAGCAATGCACAGAATATTATCAGAGGTTCCATAAACCATGAAGAATCTGCTCTTGATATATTTTTTTTGTGTTTTTGGTCCTTTCACTATAGTGGCGTTCCGATGTGGATGTTTCACCATCACTGCCAGTTTTAATGAAAAGTGGAGTTTTGGTCGGTAAATCACAAGTTTTTGGAGAGAGCGAGACTGATATCCTCCCTTCCCGTCTGCTCTGGGTTAAGCGCTCTCTGGAAAGCTTTAATTATTACTGGTAGTTACTCAGGTCCGTGGAGACTTTACTGCCTCTCAGAAGTTACTGTGCAAATCAGAACTTATTACTGATGAGCATCTCTTGGTCTGTCCCCGGGGTCTCTGAAATCTAAATCCTGGAAGAAACAAAGGAGGCGCTTCTCATATTCATATCTGCTGCATCCTGACTATTCATACCTCACAGCTCAAAGAGCAGTATTATAGTAATTATAATTTTTTACATAGGGGCAGTATTATTGTAGTTATATTCTTGTACCTAGAAGGCAGTATTATAGTAATTATATTCTTATACATAGGAGGTAGTATTATAGTAGTTATATTCTTGTACATAGGAGGCAGTATTATAGTAGTTATATTCTTATACATAGGAGGCAGTATTATAGTAGTAATATTCTTATACATAGGAGGTAGTATTATAGTAGTTATATTCTTATACGTAGGAGGCAGTATTATAGTAGTTATATTATTGTACATGGGAGCAGTATTATAATAGTTATAGTCTAGTATATAGGAGCAGTATTATAATAGTTATAGTCTAGTATATAGTTAGTAGTATTAGTTATATTCTTGTACATGGGTGCACTGCAGTATTATAGTAGTTATATTCTTGTACATAGAAGGTAGTATTATAGTGGTTATATTCTTGTACCTAGGAAGCAGTATTATAGTAGTTATATCCTTGTACATAGGAGGCAGGATTATAGTAATTATATTCTTGTACATAGGAGCAGTATTATAAATATATTCTAGTATATTGTTAGTAGTATTAGTTATATTCTTTTACATAGGTGCAGTATTATAGTAGTTATACTTTTGTACATAGGAGCAGTGTTAGTTATATTCTTGTATATAGAGCCAGTTTTATAGTAGTTATATACTTGTACATAGGAGGCAGTATTATAGTAGTTATATTCTTGTACATACAAGCAGTATTAGTTATATTACTGTATATAGGGCCAGTATTATAGTAGTTATATTCTTGCTCATAGGGGTAGTATTATAGTAGTTATACTCTTGTACATAGGAGCAGTATTATAGTAGTTATATTCTTGTACATAAGGTCAGTAATATAGTAGTTATATTCTTGTACATAGGAGGCAGCATTATAGTAGTTATACTCTTGTACATAGGAGACAGTAATATAGTAGTTATATTCTTGTACATAGGAGGCAGTATTATAGTAGTTATATTCTTGTACATACAAGGCAATAATATAGTAATTATATTCTTCCACATAGGTGGTGGAATTAAATTAGTTATATTCTTGAACATACAGGACAGTATTATAGTATTTTATTCAGCATTGATTAGATCTTGGCTGCGGTGCAAGATGATTATAAATATTATACTAAGTTAATTGCTTGGGTGTAACTCAGTCACTTTTCAGTCCATTAGAAGAAGTAGTGGAAGTTTGGTTTTGTATGATGAAGGTTGTCCTCCCTTCCACAACTTGGACATGTGATGCACTTGTGGATCCAGTAATCACCGGGCATCAGATCCTTCTGATGATTATTCCTGGGTTACAGCCACATTCTGGACCTGTTATTTCTTGGCAGTTTGTGTTCCAGTAATTGCAGCCCAGAATGCACTCTAATTGCATTAGTTCCCTTGACCTTTCTGAGCAGCAGTTCAGTGAAGAATGTACTCATTTATTAATGAGTCGGTGTTCACTGTGCCAGGCCCTGCAGAAGCCATCTTGACTGGATTCTATTCACTTCCATCAAGCAAGTTAGCCTCTTGTAGTCACAGTCCCTAGTGTCAATTTATTGTCAATTTCTCAGCTATAGATTACAATAGTGGCCCCTAGTGTCCATTTTTGAGCTCTAGGCTATATTACAACATGGCCTTCTAGTGCTCGTTACTTTGTAGATGAACTGCTTTAATCAAATCTAGCAGAAAAACAGAACATGGCTCACCCAATGGCAATCTGTAGTTGACAAATATTTTGTAATGGAGTATTAAGACAGTGTCCCCTAGTGGCTTTTTTTTTTTTTTTTTTACCTAATTGTTAGATCAGTGCACCGTGGATGGTGCAACGGTAGAAATTGTGGCTAATGTTTGTCTCTTACTTACCACCAAAGGCTCTATTGATATGTAGTCATAAATTATACTGCACTGCAGAACTCCTTTAATGGTGCCTGTTGTGTCTTGTGTGTTTCAGGGCACAGCTTTCAGCCTGGAAACTGAAGAGGAAGATGTTCCAGGCCTGATTGCTGAAGACAGTAACGACATCTACATCCTAACTAGCGATACCTTGGAACAGGTGAGTCCTCCTGAGAGCCTCGCCATCTCTTCCTCCTGGCAAACTGAAAGCTTACCCACTTCCCTGGGTCCCGAGTCCTGGCAGCAGGTGGTTATGGATCCTGAGGAGCTAAAAAGCCTGGACAGCAACGGCGGAGGGGAGGAACGCAGCGAGAACAACTCCTCTAACTCTGACATCGTCCACGTGGAGAAGGAGGAGATTGCTGAAGTCATAAAGGAGGCAGCGGTGGTGGAGGAGAGACTTGAACAGCAGCAGCAAGAATCGGAGGAGGAGGAAGAGGATGTTGAGGCTGAAGAAAGGGAAATCTTGTTCATCCCTTCTGCTGCACTGACCACACTGAGCACCCCATCACCTCCATCTCAAGTAGAAGAGGAGAGCCCCACTCCCCATGTATCAGAGCCCCCAAAGGTGGACATAGCCATAATGGAAGTTTCAGGAATAGAGCCTCCAGCTCCTGCAGAGGAGTGGAAAGAAGGCGTCTCCGATCCTTCACCATTGGAGCCAAAAGAAAAGTTTGAATCTCCCATATCCCCATTGCTGCCTCAACAAACCGAAATGGAGGAAGAAAAACCTGTTTTCTTTTCAGAAGGAAAATCCATCCTCCTAGTCGGAGGGGCAGCTGCTGTCGCCATTTTGGCAGTAGCTGTGGCCACGGTAATGGCACTGAGAAAAAAGTAAAAGTAAACAGCAGAAGGTTGCTTCTCTCTCTAAGTCTGCCCAATTCCCTCTTGTGCCACCTGTGTCACCTGTGTCGTTCATACCCCAAGCAGTAAAAATGACCGAAACCTAGAGGAGGAGAGGGTGCGAGAAGCTCCGGTGATTTGGTCAGGGAGTCTGTGTTAGACTTCCCTGCTGCTGTTATAATTCACTGCACAGGCTTGACCAAGCTGTTAACTCTTCCTTTGCCATCACTGCCAGGGCTGCCACCAGAATGCCTCATTGTGCTGCATAAATTGAGTAACAGTGACCAAGGCATGTATTGCTAGTGGCCGTTAAAAATATACCAAATATGGGTAGAAATATATTGAACCTGTCGTTGTAGAATGATCCCCACTTTCCATAGGAAGGCTGTAACTAATCCCGTATCAGGGAAAGATGTAACCATTTATTATATGGATATAACTTTTAGTTATTTTATTTTTTTTGCCAAGATGAGTCTTGGCGGTGACTAGAGGTGAGCTATGCAATGGCTAATTCTCCATCTTCGTCTGACACCCAGTAAGGTCTGATGGCACAATCCCACCTCTGATCAATCTCGCATGAACCCCCCCCAACATAGGACAGCGCTAAAGGGGCAGGATACCTTTTCCTCTGCTATGGACCCAATCTTGCCACAGGCCAAACGATTTCTATGTGTGGCCCTTTAAAAACAGGCCACATGTATAAAAGGCACAAGATGCATTTTAAATACGCAGGTTTAGACGTAAGGCAGTTTATTTTCTTTTTCAAGAACGATCAATTACACCGCACTGATTTATTTTTGATGAAAGGTAAAGAGAAGAAAAAAAATAAAATTCCCAAAACTTAATTTGATCATTTCTTATTTTTGCCCGTGAGTGACGACCGTTCCACCTCTGATTGTGGAGATAAGATGGCGTCTCTCGGTCGGTGGTCACTCAGATGTGGGATGGGTTGGGTTTCCTGCATTGCAAAGATATATATTTTATTTTTAACAAATGGGGAAAAAAAGCACTTATTTTATGGAGCAATCGAGAAATTGTAAATTGTAGAGTATTAAAAGATGAAAAGAAAAACTGCCCAACCTCTGCTGCTTGAACTTTGACTGATTGTGTGAGTGTGGAAGCTGCGACGAGCTGTTCTCTGGTGTTATATATGCATTTGGGATAGCTGGTGATGACCAATATGGCCGCCATTACAGCTCCCAAGGGAGTAGTTACCTGGCTTTCCCTTATAGCGCATTTTGTGCGGCTCTGATGCGGACCCATTCACTTCAGGGGGGCCGCAAAAATGATAGATCATGTCCTATCCTTGTCCATTTTGCAGACAATAGGCATTTCTATACTGGGCACACAGGCGGCATCTGTGTTTTGCGGACCACAAAATACAGTACGTTCGTGTACATGACCTGTAAAATATATAATGACTAGCTGAAGGACCCGGCTTCGCACGGGTAGATTTTATATATTGCATTTAGTGTTTGTGTGTGTTGTTAAAAGACATCGACACTATCCACTATAATAGTGACATCTACAGTACCCCGCCCCCTAAACAGTGACCTCCACAGTCCCCCACCCCTTAACACTGATCCCCCCCCCCCCCGCATCATTGCCTTGTCTCCTTAAAATGGGACCTCCACAGCAGCCCACCCCCTAACTTTGACCTTCACAGCAGCCTGCCCCTTTAACAGTGAGTTCCACAGCACCTTACCTCCTTGACAGCGACCTCCACAGGGGCCCGCCCCCTTAACAGTGACCTCTACAGCACCCGCCCCTTAACACTGACCATAGCTTATAGTCCCCTTAACTGTGGCATCCACCATTCCTGGCTCCCTTACCGGTGACCTCCACAGCACCCCGCTCCCTTACCGGTGACCTCCACAGCGGCCTGCTCCCTTACCGGTGACCTCCACAGCGGCCTGCCCCTAGGGTGTCCAGAGGTCAGATTTTAGGGCAGACAGTCCGGCTTTCAGACTTCCTGTCCTCGGTCCGGCACAGGGCCTCGACGTACACTGATGTCCTTTTGAATCAGATAATTTTTATTTGTTTTTTTGAAAATCACTAAAATACAAAGGAAGACAGTCTGCACAGCATACATGCAACAGTTGATGACAAAAATACCATAGCATTACACAATCAGACAAGTAGGTACTCCTATGAGTATCCCAAGTAACATCAACCATAGTACAAGAGGTACATAAAAGCACGTAATCCAGTTACAAAGCATACCTGATACAGAACCGGAATTCCCATCCAATAATTTATAAACAGGAAACCATCGCTCCCTACCCACCTAAAGCCCAACTCCCCCTACCCGAGCGATGGAGCGGATCTGAACTCCAAAATTGGTCAACCTATTAGCATAACAAAGGCATATCTCTTGGTGTACTCTTCCCATCTGTGTAGCAGACCTTCGACCTACGTAGTACCACACACCTTCATACAGCATACATCCAGAGCAAAATAGGATAGAGGAGATAGAAAGCACGCAGAAACAAGACCTGTGCCACTACCTACCCTACTGTTCGACTGCAAGGAGAGGCTAAACCGGACACTGTACCCTGCATTTCTCCCAATTATCCCATATTTTGTTAAACTTCACAACACGGTTTCTTTTAACATGCACACCTTTCTCTAAGCGTAATATATCTGATATTCTATTGAGGAATTCTCCCCTAGTTGGGGATTGAGGTCTAAGCCAATATCTAGCTATTAGTTTCCTAGCCTGAAATAGCAGATGCTGTACTCCCAGACGGTGATGTCGATTTTTGATGTCCAATATCCCGACCACACATGCTCTTGGTCCAGACGGGACCTCAATATTATATGCATCTTTTATTAGGGCTAGAACCGCAGACCAAAAGTTCCGGAGCTTCGCACAATCCCAGAACATGTGTAACAAGGATGCAGGACCCCTGCCACATCTAGGACAATCCGCATCCTCCCGAACACCTATCCGGCATAAAAACTCTGGCGTCCTATACACCTGGTGTATTAAAAACAGCTGGGACATATGCTGCCCCTCACAAACTGACAAATGTGGAGTGAGAGCCAAAAGCGATTTCCACTGCTCTTCTGAGATCGGCCCGACCTCCCTTTCCCATTTAGATTTGACTGCTAAGACCTCTTGCTTCAGTGATTTCGCATACAAGTTCCTGTACATAGAGGATATCAGACCGCTCGAGGAGCCGTTTGTGAGAAGCTGCTGAAACAATGGGACCGTAGTGCATTTCAACGACACAGATTTAGCCTGTGTCTGAAAGGCATGACGAAGTTGTAGAAATTGATAGAAGGCCGTGTGTGGGAGACCAAATTCAATTCTCAACTGTTCAAAGGACTTAAAAACATCGGCACTCTGAAGTTGACTTAAATATCTCACTCCTTTGCGCGCCCAGGGTGAGAAGCCATCTAACTGGAATAGTTCAGGAAGGTGCGGATTTCTCCAAATAGGGGAAAACTGCAAAAAAAACCTTACTGATAACAGCGCCCGGTATTTTTGCCAAAGCTTGTGCACCATAAAAAGTGTGGGGTGCCCCGACATCTGCGGATGTCCTTTTGAACAGCTCACTCTCAGACATCAGCACTGTGCTGTCTGAGCGTGAGTTGCAGGGAAAAAGTCACCCTCCCTCCCACCCCTGCAGCTGACAAGTTTATTTTTCCCTTCATTTTTTAATCCTGGTCGGCTGTGGAGTGTGAGGGGGTGTGGCCTAACCAGGTCAAAGGCGTGACTTAGTAGGACCGTGGGCGTTTTAAAGTCTGTCTTTTGAGGTTGGCCTGAATGGCCACCCTACCTGAACTGTGACCTCCACAGCACTCCACTCCTTTAAGGCTTCTTTCACATGGGCGTCGCGTGTGAGGGCCGGATAGGATGCGGGTGCGTTGCGGGAAAATGCGTGATTTTTGCGAGCGAGTGCAAAGCGTTTTAAAGCGTTTGGCACGTGCTTGAGAAAAATCGGCATGTTTGGTACCCAAACCTGGACTTCTTCACAGAAGTTTAGGTTGGGTGTTGTGTAGATTTTATTATTTTCCCTTATAACATGGTTGTAAGGGAAAATAATAGCATTCTTAATACAGAACGCTTAGGAAAATAGGAATAATTTTTTTAAATAATTAAACACGCCTCATCCACTTGTTCGCGCTGCCCGGCTGGTCTTCTGTCTTCTTTGATGACCTGGGAGGAAAAGGACCTTTGGTCACTGTGCTTGTCACATGGTCCATCACATGATCCATCACCACGATGATGGATCATGTGATGGACCATGTGATGAGTGCAGTGACGTCACTAAAGGTCCTTTTCCTCTCTGGTCATAAAAGAAGAAGAAAGAAGAGAAGTGGATGAGGTGAGTTTAATTTTTATTTTATTTTTTTAACCCCTCCATTCCTATTTTACTAAGCGTTCTGTATTAAGAATGCTATTATTTTCCCTTATAACCATGTTATAAGGGAAAATAATGATCGGGTTCCCATCCCGATCATCTCCTAGCAACCATGCGTGAAAATCGCACCGCATTCGCACTTGCTTGCGATTTTTATACAATTTACTTCTATGGGGTATCTGTTGCGTGAATAACACACAATGTAGAGCATGCTGTGATTTTCACGCAACGGACAAGTGATGCGTGAAAATCACCGATCGTGTGCACAGCACCATAGAAATAAAGGGGTCCGGATTCAGTGCGGGTGCAATGCGTTCACCTCGCGCATTGCACCCGTGTAGAAAACTTGCCCGTATACACACACACACACTAAGCTTTATATATTAGATGTACAGTTATATGCTGTGCTGGAAACCTATGTTTCTTATAATAATCATGCTATCGTATGGAGGTTTCAGACCTTACATTGCCGATGCCACCCAATCAGGTTGTGCTCTTGTTCTTCTGGGGCAGACTGAAAAATGAAAACTGGTATGATTGGCCGCAGCAGACAATAGTTGAAAACACGGATCTGATTGGTTGGTATAAATTCACAATCGGATTCTGTTTTTGTTAAAGCAGAGATCTGATTGGTTTTAGTAAATTAAAATATGATATAATTGGTTGCAGCAGGTCCATAGCAACACATTCTTCCACTGCAAGGGTTCAGCCCGTCAGGCGCTTGGTTATATACAGGTAAAACAAGCTGCCTCGAAGGGGTATGGCTGTACTGGCCGAATTATTTCCTCTGCAAGTTTACAGGGGCCGAGAGGTGTGAACTGTTTCTAGTATGTCATGAGTCGAACCAAATACGTTATACTGTATGGTGTGCACTACTTTGATAAATTTGGTCAGTATCATACCTTCCCTTTTAAATCCCTGTTTGTGAAGCAAAGCCCACGCGAAGTCCAGGAAATAAACCCAAAGTGCTCATTTTGTGTCCTATATGAATAAGCGCCATCCACTTTGAAGTAGTTTCTTCTGCAGGACAATCTTGCAGAAACCTACATGCACTCTAGCGCACTACAGCAGTTCTGCACTAAATCATGCAGATTTTGGCGCAGATTTCACCTGCGGAAAAAAACATTTTGTTCCTTGTCAGTCTGCAGCGGTTACATGGGAAGAAATATCATCGCAGAAGGGAGGCAATTTTTTATATATATAATTATATATATATTTTTTTTTAATGGCTGTAGGCCCCTTGCAGACGAGCGAGTATTCTGTGCGGGTGCAATGAGTGATATGAACGCATTGTGCCCGCACAGGATTCGGACCCATTGATTTCAATGGGGCATGTGTACATGTGCGTTGGTTTTCACGCATCACTTGTGCGTTGCGTGAAAAGCGCTGAATGTTCTATATTCAGCGATTTTTCACAGCCCCATAGACGTCAATGGAGCTGCGTGAAAATCGCATCCGCAAGCGATGCGTTTTTCACAGATGGTTGCTAAGAGATGATGTTTGTATACATTCACTCTTATCACGTGCGTGCAAAACACATTGCACCTTTGTGATAAAAACTGAACGCGATCGCAGGCATAACTGACTTTGCCTATGAAATTGCGCATTTTTCACTGAACGCATCCAGACACGCTAGTCTGCCAGGAGCCTATATTTCCTGCTGCACAAAATGTGTAATAATTGGATTATGGTGTGGATTTTCGCTTCCTCATCGAACACCGTGGGGAAAATTTGCAACAAGTCACATCGGTGCCACATCAGAAATTGACACCGCAGGGCAGTTTACACACAGAAGTATAGAGAGGAGATTTTTAAATTCTGATCCACTCAGCTGGTACGGTATTACACTGGGTTTGCTGTACAAATACCCACATGTACATGCATTGGTGTGTATGTAGCCAAAATGACGATTGCGCAGTATGCAACTTGAACAACATTATACTAGAAGCAAGAGAAAGTATAATGAAGTTTTAAAAAAAAGTTATGTTTTCATAACCACAAAAACCTTTATTGAAATTCCCCCTTTAATCCTCTGGGTAGCTTAAAGTACAAAAGTATTTTTTCTATACTGGAGAAAAATTTGGCTGTGAATAACGGAGAAGAAAATTTTATAAGCCAAAATATAAAAAAAAAAAATAGGCTACATGTACACGACCATCTGTATTTTGTGGTTTGCAAAATGCGGATAATGTCCATGTGCCATCTGCATTATTATTATTTTTTTTTTGCAGATCCATTGACTTCAATGGGTCAGTGGACAGCATTTTCCTGACCAAAATAGGACATGTTCTATAGCTTGTGGATGCGGACAGCGCATGCTGTTGTGTGCATGTAGCCTTAACATAAGTACCGTAGCTGTATCCTACACACGGCAGACGACCATGTTTTAGGTAAACCAGTCAGGTGGGTAGGAACAAGTGACATCACTAAAGGTGCCGGTGAAGAGGCGGTTTAGTCACAAAATTCAAATGGTTTGCCATGGAGGTAGAATAGCTCTGTTGGGATTTGTCTGAATTAAGTTAGATTAATTTTCTTGGTTCTTCTGACAACATGGCCAAATTCAACATAAAAATGCATTATTATGTAAGCACAGTACAGCAAAGACACGTAGGAGAATATAAAGAATGGGGGATAAACATGGATGACGTCAAATGTCCAGCTTTGCTGCAGCACATGGATGAAAAAGAAAAAAAAAAGCAGGATAGCTTCACATTTCTTTGGAACGTTGCTGTTGATGATGGTCAGTGGGCACCCTACAAGAAAGTGGAAGAAAAAACAAAAAAAAATGACAATTCTGATTTACAAAGATTGGCGACAACAAAAGATCAAGGATGCTCAACCTGCGGCCCTCCAGCTGTTGTAAAACGACAACTCCCACCATGCCCTGCTGTAGGCTGTCCGGGAATGATGAGAGTTGTAGTTTTGCAACAGTTGGAGGGCCGCAGGTTGAGCATGCCTGCAAAAGATCATCACAGATCTGCCCCTGTAGTTTCCTTAAAGGGGGTCTGTCATTAAGCTTATGCTACCCAATGTGAAGGAGCATAAAGTAGAGATGGAGCCCTTGATTCCATCCTTGTATCACTGGATGTCTTGCTGTAATTTTCTTTTTTGCCTGCAGGTGGTGCCCAGCGCCAAGGTTCTAGTATTTATGAAGGGCGGGTCCCTCCCAGCATTGATTGACAACTTTTTCTCTATACAGTGCCCTCGGGCAAGTGGGCTGGAGAACTGCCAGCTCATGAATACTGTGGACTCTGCTCTGGTCATGGGTGAAAAATAGAGATGAGCGAATTTCATGTTATGAAATTCGTTCACGCTTCGTTTGGTGGTAAAAGCAGAATTGCGCTATGGTCCATGGTAACGGAATTCATAACGCAATTCTATGACGGAATGCATAACGGAATGCCTTGAGAGGCATTCCATTATTCTTTCTGTCACAATAGAAGTCTATGGCCTGCATAACGGATCCGTCCTGTTTCCGTTATGCATGGGGTGAACTCCCCTGCATAGCTGAAATGGGACAGATCCATTTTGAAGCCTATAGACTTCTATTATGACAGAATGCCTCTAAAGGCATTCCGTTATACACTCCGTCATAGAATTGCGTTATGGCCTTTGGTAACTGAATCCATAACGCGATTCTGCTTTTACCACCAAATGAAGCGTGAACTAATTTCAAAATTTGAAATTTGCTCATCTCTAGTGAAAAAGAATGATTTTATGAAAACTACAGCAAGACAACCAGTGCCACCGCTTCAGGCAACATAAACCTGGTGATAGGCAGCAGAAGTAGATTTTTTTTTTTTTTAAGGGTATCTAAGGTGTAAATGTTCACCAACTTCAGCGGCAGCACAAGATAAAGGTAATTCAGTACATTCTGAACAAGGAGGAGGTGGAATGCCACTGCTGTAGTATACTCCCTATGTGATAGAGAGCACACAAGGTGCGAGAGATGGTCTGAAGAGCTCAGATGGCTATGGCAGGTGCTGGCAGCAGGCGAAGACACCAAAGGGGGTGCAGCACATCAGGAAGAGCCCACCCCTTCACAAATATGAAAAGGACATTATTTCTGGTAGGTGCACTTTAAGCAGGAAATACTCCATAAGAGCTGATTGGCCCAGGAAACATGTCCCGTGTGTCGGCTGCATCTCCTGGGACAAGCGCGGCTCTCCTGTCCGGAACTGACTATTAGAGATGAGCGAATTTCCGCTTATGAGATTCGTTCACACTTAGTTTGCTGGTTAAAGGTGAATTGCGTTATGGATTCCGTTACCACTGACCATAACACAATTCTATGACGGAATGCATACCTTTAGAGGTATTACGTTATTCATTCCGTCATAATAGAAGTCTATGGGCTGCAAAACGGATCCGTCTTGTTTCCGTTATGCAGGGGAGTCCTCTAAAGGCATTCTGTCATAGAATTGCATTATGGTCCGTGGTAACGGAATCCATAACGCAGTTCACCTTTAACCAACAAACGAAGTGTGAACGAATTTCAAAATATGAAATTCACTCATCTCTACTGACACTATCGGTAATTTATGATACAGCTCGTCTGTCTGCTCATAGTGGTAGTGATTACACTGCAACAGACCTGCGATCAGTTAAAAACTGACTGTATCATAAGTTACTATGATATGGTCAGGTCAGGGGGGCCACGGTTGGCCAGGGAGATGCAGCTGACACGGTCTATGTTTCCCGGGCCGATTATGGTTGCGTGCATGAGCGCTAAGGGTGCTGCTGTAAATCTGCAACGTTTTAAGTGTGCCAGCAAATCAGTTCCGCTCACCTTAATTGGGCTTGCAGAAATCCATGTGCTTGATTCCCCATTCAAATGAATAGAACTGATTTTCAGTGGCAACATTTTCTGACAAAAGATTTGCCACTTGTGAAGGCACCCTTAAAGAAGTCTCATCCACATGCTGTGAAAAAAGAAAATCTGCAGCTTAAGGCCCCTTTCACACTGGCAAGTTTTCCACGCGTGTGCAATGCATGAGGTGAACGCATTGCACCCGCACTGAATCCGGACCCATTCACTTCAATGGGGCTGTGCAGATAAGCGGTGATTTTCATGCATCACTTGTGCGTTGCGTGAAAACACAGCATGTTCTATATTCAGCGTTTTTCACACAACGCAGTCCCGATATAAATGAATGGGGCTGTGTTAATTTTTTTTACGCATGGTTGCTAGGAGATGATGGGGATAAGCAACCCCGGACCCCATTAAAGTAAATTCACAGTATTATTTTCCCTTATAACATGGTATAAGGGAAAATAATAGCATTCTTAATACAGAATGCTTAGTAAAATGTCGATTTGAAGGGTTAAAAAATAAAGTTAACTCACCTCATCCACTTGATCGCACAGCCAGCATAGTCTTCTTTCAGGACCTGCAAAAGGACCTTTCATGATGTAATAGCACTCACCACGTGGTAACGTCTGCACAGGTCCTGCTGAATGAAGATAGAAGGATCTTCTATCTTCATTCAGTAGGACCTGCGCTGACGTCACCACGCTCACCACATGGTGAGCATGATGACATCAGCGCAGGTCCTGCAAGAAGAAGAAAGAAGACTATAACGGCTGCGCGATCAAGTGGATGAGGTAAGTAAATGGGGTCCCGGGCTCATCTCATTATCTCCTTAGCAACCATCCGTGAAAATCGCATTGCATCCGCACTTGCTTGCTGATGCAATGTGATTTTCATGCAGCCCCATTTACTTCTATGGGGCTGTAGCTGGCCAGCTAAGACCTGCCAATAACCTTAATACAGTTCCTATGTTTGTGTGTTAAAGACAAAAGCAGAGTTATTTACAGTGACTTCATTTTTTGATGTCCTATAACTGTTATTATCTTTTCTCCTGTGAACACAATATATATTCCTTTAAGATTCATTATATGATGTGAGGTAAGCTCAATGACACAGCAGAAACAACGGAAAGCATGGAGTTAAACTGTTGTTGCTGGGCAGGAGTCTAAACCAATCACAGCCAGCCTCACACACAGCCTGTGTGGGAAATTCCCATAGATGGAATGATTACACCACAGGAGAGAAGCCAACACACATTCACTCCACTAAGAGCTGTGTTTTATGGAAGCAGAGAGGCTAAGGCTACTTTCACACTAGCGTTCGATCGGATCCGTTCTGAACGGATCCGATCATAATAATGCAGACGGAGGCTCCGTTCAGAACGGATCCGTCTGCATTATTTTAGCATATAAAAGCTAAGTGTGAAAATAGCCTCGTACGGATCCGTCCAGACTTTCAATGTAAAGTCAATGGGGGACGGATCCGCCTGAAGATTGAGCCATATTGTGGCATCTTCAAACGGATCCGTCCCCATTGACTTACATTGTAAGTCTGGACGGATCCGCACGCCTCCGCACGGCCAGGCGGACACCCGAACGCTGCAAGCAGCGTTCAGCTGTCCGCCTGTCCGTGCGGAGGCGAGCGGAGCGGAGGCTGAACGCCGCCAGACTGATGCAGTCTGAGCGGATCCACTCCATTCAGACTGCATCAGGGCTGGACGGCTGCGTTCGGGTCCGCTCGTGAGCCCCTTCAAACGGAGCTCACGAGCGGACCGACGAACGCTAGTGTGAAAGTAGCCTAAAATACGTATTTAGAACAGTTATATAATGTTCCTATTGTTAATGTAATGAATAGAACTGTATACTAAACCAGTTATATATGTGTTTCCTCACAGTTTCACCAATTGCAAATTCCACCAAATACCATACAATCAAACAAAATGCATACAAATGTGAACTGCTCATACTAGCTCATACTCAACCAATCTGCAAATAGTTACTGCTAACTGCAAATTGCGACCAAACTCAGCAAGTAGAACTATTAGTTAGACCTCAGATATACCTCTCAGAGAGATTATAAAGTGCTCAAATAACTTAAACTGAGAGTACAGATACTGAAGAGAGAAATATATCCATTTTATGTTGAATGACAAGATTGAACAGTTGAACCACCATCTTATGCATACCGCCATTATGTGTGTTATGTACATGGACTATCTGCTGCGGATGTGGCAGTGTTATATATGAAGAAAAGTTGAAGTTAATAAAGAAGATATTTGAAGCATTTGGTGTGCTCTTTAAACTTACTGTTTCCATAGAACGGCGCTAGAGGAATTACAGAGTAATACAGTTTGGTTAGACTAAAAGGTCAGAGATATCAAAATTCTTCTAATGCCACAGCGCAAAAGCCACTTCATAGTGCTGCTCCTGCCACAGGGGCCTGTGTTGCGTGATAAATGCAGAATATAGAACATGCTGCGATTTTCACGTAATGCACAAGTGATGTGTGCAAAAACATCGCTTATGTACACAGCCCCATTGAAATGAATGGGTCAGGATTCAGTGCAGGTGCAATGTCACGCATTGCACCCGCGCTGAAAAGTCACCCGTGTGAAAGGGGCCTAAAGGACATCTGGCGGCAGATTTGTAGCCATTTAACTGGCTGACCTGTTGCATGTGTGCTTGGCAGCTGAAGGCATCTATGTTGGTCCCATGTGCCTGCATTGCTGAGAAAAACGTTTTAGTATACGCAAATGAGCCTCTAGGAGCAACGGGGGCGTTGCTGTTACTCCTAGAGGCTCTGCTATCTCTGCAACGGCTTTGCCCTCTCCACTGTGATTGACAGTGCCAGGAGTTATGTTTTCACTGCCTGGTTCTGTCAGTTAAAGTGCAGAGCCTCTAGGTGTAACGGCTACGCCCTTGTTGCTCCAAGAGGCTCATTCGCATATATTAAAACATTTTTCTCATCAATGTGGGCACATATGAACCCTTTTGTCGCGTGTGACACATATCGCCTCGTAGCCTTAGCCTGCAGTGTGAATTTTTAATTCACAGCACGTCCGTTATACTGCAGACATCCACCAAGTATATCACTCTTTGCAATGCAAATCCACAGCGAAATTTCCTCTGCGGAAATTCAGAAAATCTGCTACGTGTGGCTGTAACCCTGGCCATGTGGCAATATTTATTTATTATTTATTTATTTATTATTATTAAGTCTCCTTCAGAAACAGGAGACTTTAGTCAGCAGCGTGCTCCTATACTAAACATTTGGGCAGAGTCGTCAGTTCGCTCCGATAATAGTTTTCCCGCTTTTTCACTTGCATGATAAGGCCAGCATGCTTTTTCCAGCTGAGCAGGTATATGAAATGATCTGCTCTGACACGAACAGCCCCAGTGAAGATGAAGCACAGTTTGTGTTTTCATTCAAGTTAAAAGGGGTTCTCCGGGAATTAAGAAAATTAAAATACTAAATATATTCCCAAATACCTTCCATTAGTTATAATGGCTAGTTTTGTCTAGGGAGCAATCATTAGGAGAGAAAAAAATGGCCGCCATCCTTTTAGTTCACACAGAACCTGTCCTAATCACACAGGAGGACAAGTTACTACAGAACCGTGAGCTAAAGAGCTGCCACATCCTCTGATCCTATATACAGCTGATAAGATCTTGGAAATGGGAATGTGGTTAATGAGAAGCAGCAGCACTTTTATGCAGTATCCATATCATCACAGTCTGTCCTGTCCATCCTCTCTGTACTTCATATCTCCTTCTCCCTGGCTCGAGGAGAAAAAAAAAAAAAACACCTCGCTGGCTGTGACGCTCTCCACTGTGATTGGACCGCACTACAGCCAGGGAGAAGGAGACGACCATTGAGAAACAGGACAGTCTCCTCCCAGTACCGATGATATTCATTAGCAAACCAGGTGGGCAAAGTGAACGGGGGCCACAGTGGGGGAACGGACTGCAGGACAGACACACTAGTAAGTGATATTACATCCATGAATTATGCCCTACACAACCCGCTACTTATTTCATCATGCCTGGACCCATGAAAGGTCCTCTTTAACCGCCTCCGGACCGCCTAACGCAGGATCGCGTTCCGGAGGCGGCTGTCTCAGGCACAGTCACGCATCTATGCGTCATCTCGTGAGACTTCCTGTGAACGCGCGCACACAGGCGCGCACGTTCACAGGATCGGCAGGTAAGCGAGTGGATCTACAGCCTGCCAGCGGCGATCGTTCGCTAGCAGGCTGTAGATGCGATTTTTTTAACCCCTAACCGGTATATTAGACGCTGTTTTGATAACAGCGTCTAATATACCTGCTCCTCTGGTGGTCCCTTTTGCTTGGATCGACCACCAGAGGACACAGGCAGCTCTGTGATAAGTAGCACCAAGCACCACACTAAACTACACCACCACCCCCCCCCCCTGTCACTTATTAACCCCTGATCACCCCATAAAGACTCCCTGATCACCCCCCTGTAAGGCTCCATTCAAATGCCCGTATGTGTTTTACGGATCCACAAAACACATACGGACGTCTGAATGGAGCCTTATAGGGGGGTGGTCAATGACAGGGGGGTTATCACCCCATATAGACTCCCTGATCACCCCCTGTCATTGATCACCCCCCCTGTAAGGCTCCATTCAGACGTCCGTATGTGTTTTGCGGATCCATGGATCGGATCCGCAAAACACATACGGACGTCTGAATGGAGCCTTACAGGGGGGTGATCAGGGAGTCTATATGGGGTGATCACCCCCCTGTAAGGCTCCACTCAGACGTCCGTATGTGTTTTATGGATTGGATCCGCAAAACGCATACGGACGTCTGAATGGAGCCTTACAGGGGGGGGTGATCACCCCAAATAGACTCCCTGATCACTGTATATGGGGTGATCACCCCCCTGTCATTGATCACCCCCCTGTAAGGCTCCATTCAGACATCCGTATGTGTTTTGCGGATCAGTGGATCCGCAAAACACGGACACAGCGGATCTGCAAAACACATACGGACGTCTGAATGGAGCCTTACAGGGGGGTGATCAATGACAGGGTGGTGATCACCCCATATAGACTCCCTGATCACCCCCCTGTCAGGCTCCATTCAGACATTTTTTTGGCACAAGTTAGCGGAAATATTTTTGATTTATTTTTTTCTTACAAAGTCTCATATTCCACTAACTTGTGTCAAAAAATAAAATCTCACATGAACTCACCATACCCCTCACGGAATCCAAATGCGTAAATTTTTTTAGACATTTATATTCCAGACTTCTTCTCACGCTTTAGGGCCCTTAAAATGCCAGGGCAGTATAAATACCCCACATGTGACCTCATTTCGGAAAGAAGACACCCCAAGGTATTCCGTGAGGGGCATATTGAATCCATGAAAGATTGAAATTTTTATCCCAAGTTACCGGAAAGGGAGACTTTGTGAGAAAAAAATAAAATAAAATCTATTTCTGCTAACTTGTGCCCCAAATTTTTTTTTTCTATGAACTCGCCATGCCCCTTATTGAATACCTTGGGGTGTCTTCTTTCCAAAATGGGGTCACATGTGGGGTATTTATACTGCCCTGGCATTTTAAGGGCCCTAAAGCGTGAGAAGAAGTCTGGGATCCAAATGTCTAAAAATGCCCTCCTAAAAGGAATTTGGGCCCCTTTGCATATCTAGGCTGCAAATTGTCACACATGTGGTATTGCCGTACTCAGGAGAAGTTGGGCAATGTGTTTTGGGGTGTCATTTTACATATACCCATGCTGGGTGAGATAAATATCTTGGTCAAATGCCAACTTTGTATAAAAAAAATATGGGAAAAGTTGTCTTTTGCCGAGATATTTCTCTCACCCAGCATGGGTATATGTAAAATGACACCCCAAAACACATTGCCCAACTTCTCCTGAGTACGGCGATACCACATGTGTGACACTTTTTTGCAGCCTAGGTGGGCAAAGGGGCCCACATTCCAAAGAGCACCTTTAGGATTTCACAGGGCATTTTTTAAACATTTTGATTTCAAACTACTTCTCACGCATTAGGGCCCCTAAAATGCCAGGGCAGTATAACTACCCCACAAGTGACCCCATTTTGGAAAGAAAGCTCTATTAGTGAGAAGAAAAGGAGGTAAAATTCATTTGGGTGGTAAGTTGCATGACCGAGCAATAAACGGTGAAAGTAGTGTAGTGCAGAATTGTAAAAAGTGGTCTGTCATTAAAGGGGTTCTGCACTTTCATTTAACTAATGATCTATCCTCTGGATAGATCATCAGCTTCTGATCGGCGGGGTCCAGGGGGCTGAGGTGGTTAAAGGGAACCTGTCACCGGGATTTTGTGTATAAAGCTGAGGACGTGGGTTGCTAGATGGCCGCTAGCACTTCCGAATACCCAGTCCCCATAGCTCTGTGTGCTTTTATTGTGTAAAAAAAACTACGATTTGATACATATGCAAATTAACCTGAGATGTGTCCTGTCCCTGAGATGAGTCCAGCGTGAAGGAGCCCAGCACCGCCCTACATCCTCAGAATCTCCTCCTTGCTCCCCGACGTCAGAAAGCTAGAGCGCCGTAATCTCGCAATGCACTAGCTAGCTCACCCATCGCGAGATTACGGCGCTCTAGCTTTCTGACGTCAGACTGAGACTGACATGTTTTCCATTTGGATCAAATGACGTCTGTGTTGTTTCTGGTGCTTGCCACACCTTCTTTCCCCAGGTGTGGCTATTAGGGTAATTTAACCGTCTCTATTTATAGTTGCTTCTCCCACAATGCTGTGCGGTTTATAGCTTCTGTTTGGACCTTTGGATAGATTGTGGTTAGATCTTGGCTGAGTTTTCCTGGTGCTTCCATTGCTCCTTTGAAGTTAAGTCTTTCATTTCCCTTTTGTATTTTGTTTGGGTTCGGTATGTTGCATTTCCCTATTGTTTGTATTAGGCCTGAAGGAGACTCCTGTTCGTCCTTCCTTTTGGAGGAACAGGTAGTCTCTTCCCTGCCATTAGTACCAGGGTCCTATAGGGCTAGATAGGAATCTAGGTATTCCTGCATTTGAACTCGCCTACCTTTGGGGTCTGTTCATACTGGTAGTCAGTCAGGATTTTGGTAAGGGTTTTCACTAGGAAGTGTCCATTTTCCTTTCCTAGTTCTCAGGCCTGATTTCCTGTTACCCCCCTTCCCTCACACACCGAAGCGTGACAATAAAACAGTTATGATCACATATTGCCAGTATTCAGGAGAAAATGCACAACAAATGGTGGAGTGGTTTTTATCCTCTTGTGAAGATGCTACATTTGGGGTTAAAGCAACATTTTATTGGGTGGAAAAAAAAAATTTTTTTCATTTTCACTGCGCAGTGTTCATAAATTCTATGAAACACTTATGGGGTCAAAACAATCACTACATCCCAATATAAATTCCTTCATGTGTTTACTTTCCAATATGGGGTCTTGGGGGTTTCCACAGTACTTTTACCTCAGGGTCACTCCCTTCTAAGCCCTGCCTTGTGCCCATACAGCCATTTACGACCACATATGGGGTATTGTTTAACAACTTGTTGGGAGATTTTGACTTTAATACCCCTAAAAACTTTGGGATAAAACAACGGATTGGAAAAAATTAGATTTTTCTAATGACACATCTGTTGTCAAATAGCTCATTATACCCCTTGAGGTTTTCAAAATGGGGTAATTTGGGCAGAGGGAAAGTTCTTATATTTTGGCACCTCTGCAAACCTTTTCTGGTGTCTGGAAAACATCCTATGACAAAGACGACCCACAGATCCATAAGGTGCTACTTCATGGGTTCATGCTAACCTAAAGCAGACCAACATAAAGTAAAATGTGTAATGAAAAAAAAAAACGAAAAAAAAAAAACAATCATTTGGCTACATAAACTTGTTCTAGAGTTACTACCCCATGAAGTGACACGTCAGATTAAAAAAATAGGGCAAATTGACTTCTGCTGAAAGGTGTTAGCACTCAATCCTCCACTCACCTGACTGGTAAGACATTCAATATAAGACCTGTAGTTCCTCTGGATGAAGGTCAGGGCGGTGGTGAAGCAGTTCTGCAGTAGATCGGGGACGCTGGAACCAACTTTGCTAGTTAAAGACATGGCGACTACCAGTGTGGCCTGCTCCATTTCCGTCCCAGGGGGAAGGTTGTTCAGCAAACTCTTGACGGCATCTTCAAAGCGCTGCAAAAAAAAGTTGGGTTACAAAAGTTCATTACTAGGAGAGTTGTATTTGGAACCAGATTTATGTAACCCATTAATGACTAGCAGCAGCCATATTTTTTTTTTTTAAGGCTACTTTCACATGTTCACTACAGCCAGGAATTGACCGGACAAAAACTGTTGTGCATATCAGTTTCTGTCCGGCCAATTCTAACTATTTTTGCAGGGCTTGCGGACAGATCTTGGATTCCAGTAGCATTCGGCAATGCCAGATCCGGGGAATTTGTGCCGTAGATGTAAAACTAGCCTAACCCTTTAAGGACCAGGCCAATTTTTGTGTTTTCGTTTGTTCCTATATACCTTCCAAAAGCCCTTCTAATGGCACTGTTTCATTTGCCATATCTTTGTGGGCTGAAACTGGAAAAAAAAAAAAAAAAAAAAAAAAACACAATTCCACCAAGTTTTGGGGTTTTGATATTATGGCATTCCATGGGCTAAAAATGACATGACCTCTATTTTCTGCAGGTCAGTACGATTATGGCGATACCAGATTTGTATAGTTTTTGTTTTGGGTTTTCTTTTACTACCTATAAAAAAATGTCTTTGCATCGCTATTTTCTGACACAAGTAGCTTTTATATTTCCATCTACAGAGCTGTAAGAGGGCTTGTTTTTGTGGGGCGAACTGCAGTTTTTATTGCTACCACTTTGGGGTGTGTCCAATTTTTTAAAAATTATTTTTATTCTATTTTAGGGGGGCAAGGTGATCAAAAATGATGAATAGGGGATTTTTATTTTTCCAGCCAGGAAAAATATTTTTTTATTTTAATAGTTTCGGCATTCTGGTACACAGTTAATTTTTTTTATTGTTTATTTTAATATGTAAAATTAGGGAAAAGGGAGGCAACTTGAATTTTTTACCTGTCATGGTCTTACCTTCTTGCTGTTCTCCTTAGTTTGACATGTGCTGGCGGCCATCTTGGTTTCTGGGTTTCTTGTAGCCTCCCACCCTGCGGCTTCTCCTTCCCACTGGGAGGAGCTGGATGCCTAGCTCATATATATAGGAGGACTGTGGCTTCAGTTCCTTGCTTGGTCCTCCTGTGTTCACATGCTTCCAAGACTGCTGCTGCTTCTGGTTCCTGATCCTGGCTTCGTCTGACTACCCTGCTGGTTCCTGATCCAGGCTTCGTCTGACTACCCTGCTGGTTCCTGATCCAGGCTTCGTCTGACTACCCTTCTGGTTCCTGACCTCTGGCTTCGCAAGACCCTGCTTCGGTTTAGCCATCCGTTTGGACTTTTGCCCTACAGCTTGGTTTTCAATAAAGCCTTCTTATTTCCACTTATCTCTTGTTGTACGTCTGGTTCATGGTTCCATGACATTAGGACCAAGCCATGAATTCTGACGGTACAGGGCCATCCTCGCTACCTACGCTGGTTGCCAGACTTGATCAGCAGGATCACCTGTTGGGTCGGTTCGCTGTGGCGTTGCAAACCCTGCTTGAACGCACGGCTCATTTAGCTTCCGTTGCCGATGGGTCGGTTGTCGCTCCTGGGCCCGCTCCTACTGCCGCTCCGGTTGTTGCGCCAGAGTCTACCCCGACACCTGTTGCTGCGCCTGCGGTGTTTCGGGGTATGACCGGTTCTGCCCCCCTTCCACAGCGCTTTGGGGGAGAGCCAACTCAGTGCCGAGGTTTCCTTAACCAGGTGGGCATTTATTTCGAGTTGCTGCCACATGCCTTTCCTACTGAGCGATCAAAGGTGGGCTTCTTGATCTCGCTGCTCTCGGACAAGGCCTTGGCCTGGGCCAGCCCTTTATGGGAGAACAACAATCCGGTGGTTGCCGAGTTTTCCGGTTTTGTTGCTTCTCTTCGGAAGGTATTCGATGTGCCGGCTCGTGCCGCCTCTGCTGCGAAGCTCCTTATGTCCATCGGACAGGGTTCACGATCCGTAGCTGAATACGCCATTGAGTTTCGTACCCTGGCAGCAGAGGTGGGCTGGAATAATGAGGCTCTGGTCGCTGCTTTCTCTCATGGTCTCTCGGATGCCTTGAAGGATGAGGTTGCAGCTAAGGACCTACCAGTGGAGCTCGAGTCTCTTATTTCTTTCCTGATTTTGATTGACACCAGACTCAGGGAGAGACCTTCCTTTAAGGAGAGCCTGCGGAGGTCTTCTAACAGATTGGCGCCTATGTTTGCTGTCCCACCCGTGCCTCCCTCTCCTCCCACGCCTCCTGGGGATGACTTGTCTGGGGGTGAACCCATGCAGCTGGGGTTTGCTCGCCTGTCCGAGGGGGAGAGGGTACTCCGGAGACGCGAGGGCCGATGCATGTACTGTGGTCTCGGTGGGCATTTTCGGTTGGCATGCCCGAACCGTCTGGGAAACTCTCGCACCTGAGATCCTGTCGGGGGCAGATCTTGGGTGGAGTCTCCTCGTCCCCGGTTTCCCGTGTTGACAAACCACTGATTACTGTTGTCCTCTCCTGGGTCGGGGGCTCGGTGACGACCCAGGCGTTGGTGGACTCTGGTGCTGGTGGTTTGTTCATTGATAGTGTGTTCGCTGCCGCCAATTCCATTCCTCTGCAGCCTCGAGGTTCCCCACTGGCTCTTGAGGCGATAGACGGCAGACCCCTTCTGCCGCCACACGTGACTCAGGAGACCCTTCCAGTGGGGATGGCCATTGGTGCCGTTCACAGAGAGTCGGTCTGTCTCCAGGTTATTTCGTCTCCACACTACTCGGTGGTCTTGGGGTACCCCTGGCTCCAGAAGCATAATCCGACTTTCGATTGGAGGTCGGCCGAGATCCTCTCGTGGTCACCGCAGTGTGGGGCTAGTTGCATCCATGGGTCTGTCAAGTTGCTGTGTACTTCCTCGGACTCTCTGTTGCCTCCTGAATACGAGGAGTACCGGGATGTATTCGATAAGGTGCGTGTGGTTGCCCTACCTCCGCACCGCCCATACGATTGTGCCATAGAGTTACAATCTGGTGCCGTTCCTCCTCGTGGCAAAGTCTATCCACTGTCGGTAGCGGAGAATGAGGCCATGGAGGAGTACGTGAGGGAGGCGCTTTCACGCGGACACATTCGCAAATCCTCGTCCCCGGCAGGGGCTGGATTTTTCTTTGTGAAAAAGAAGGGCGGTGAGTTGAGGCCTTGCATCGATTACAGGGGTCTCAATCGCATCACGATCAAGAACGCTTACCCGATACCCTTGATTTCCGAGCTGTTCGATCGCCTCAAAGGGGCCACGGTCTTTACTAAACTCGACCTGAGGGCGGCATATAACCTGGTAAGGATCAAGGCGGGCGATCAGTGAAAGACCGCGTTTAACACCAGGACCGGTCATTATGAATCCTTGGTTATGCCCTTTGGGTTGTGCAATGCGCCCGCAGTCTTCCAGGAATTCATCAACAATGTTTTCCGTGACCTGTTGCAGCAGTGTGTGGTGGTCTATTTGGATGACATCTTGGTATATTCTGAATCCATGGAGGCCCACATTCTGGATGTCAGACGAGTGTTGCAACGGTTACGAGAGAACAAGCTGTTCGGTAAGCTTGAGAAATGCGAATTTCACCGATCCCAGGTAACCTTCTTAGGTTACATCATTTCCGCTGAGGGGTTCTCCATGGATCCTGAGAAGGTTTCGGCTGTCTTACAGTGGCCCCAGCCCAGTGGTCTTCGTGCCCTGCAGCGCTTTTTGGGCTTCGCCAATTATTTTTGGAAGTTCATCAGGGACTTTTCCATGCTAGCCAAGCCTCTCACGGATCTGACCAGGAAGGGCAGTAATCCCCAGGTCTGGCCGCTCGAGGCCATCCAAGCTTTTGAGGGTCTAAAGTCCGCCTTTGTGTCTGCTCCGATTCTGTCGCATCCCAACCCTGGGTTGCCGTTTGTCCTCGAGGTGGACGCGTCTGAGACGGGAGTAGGCGCCCTTCTGTCTCAGCGTAGAACACCAGAGGGTCCTCTGCTTCCTTGTGGGTTTTACTCCCGGAAACTGTCTTCCGCGGAGTGCAACTATCAGATTGGTGACGGGGAGTTATTGGCCATCGTGCAGGCCCTTAAAGAATGGAGGCACTTGCTCGAGGGCTCGGTGGTTCCGGTTCTCATCCTGACGGACCACAAGAATCTGACCTACCTCTCTGAGGCCAAGAGATTGACACCACGTCAGGCCAGATGGGCTCTGTTCTTGTCACGTTTTAATTACGTGGTCTCCTACCTACCCGGTTCCAAGAACATCAGAGCGGAGGCCTTATCACGGCAGTACTCCGAGCTGTCCGGGGAGGAGTCGATTCCGACTTCGGTCATACCTCCGAATCAGATCCTGGCCGCCATTCGCACCAGCCTGACCTCTCCCCTGGGTGAGCAGATTTTGGCGGCTCAATCTGGTGCTCCCTCTGGGAGACCCAACGGCAGATGTTTTGTGCCTGAGGAGTTGCGCACTCGGTTGTTGCGAACCTACCATAACTCCAAGGCCGCGGGGCATCCTGGAAAGAATCAGCTGTCCTGGGCTGTTTCACGTCTGTTCTGGTGGCCTTCTCTACGTTCCGACATCGCCGCATATGTAGCGGCATGCTCCGTTTGTGCCCAGAGTAAGTCCCCTCGGCACCTTCCGTTGGGCCTTTTGCAACCCATAGCCACCGGGGAGCGTCCATGGTCACACCTGGGGATGGATTTCATTGTGGACCTCCCTGCATCCCGAGGCCATACGGTCATTCTCATGATTGTGGATCGGTTTTCCAAAATGTGCCACTGTGTTCCTCTCAAGAAGTTACCCTCTGCACAAGAGTTGGCCACGATTTTTGCCAGGGAGGTTTTCCGGTTGCACGGTTTGCCCAAGGAGATTGTGTCGGATCGGGGGAGTCAGTTTGTGTCCAGGTTCTGGCGCGCCTTTTGCTCCCAGTTGGGGATTCATCTCTCTTTCTCCTCGGCCTACCACCCTCAGTCCAATGGGGCCACAGAACGATCCAATCAGGCCTTGGAGCAATTCCTTCGTTGCTATGTCTCCGATCACCAAGACAATTGGGTTGACCTCCTGCCTTGGGCTGAGTTTGCCAGGAACACGGCGGTGAACTCTTCCTCTGGGACGTCTCCCTTCATGGCCAATTATGGGTTCCAACCTGCCGTGTTACCGGAGGTATTCTCTCCCCAGGATATTCCGGCTGTGGAGGATCACCTTTCCGTCCTACGTGCTTCTTGGGTACAGATCCAGAGGTCCCTTGAGGTCTCTGCGCAGCGCCAGAAACTCCAGGCTGATCGCAGACGAGCGCCCGCTCCTTCCTACCAGGTCGGAGACCGCGTATGGTTGTCCACCCGCAACCTCAATCTTCGAGTGCCCACTCCCAAGCTGGCGCCTCGCTTTGTTGGTCCCTTCCGAGTGCTTCGCAGGGTAAACCCGGTAGCCTATGCCCTTGCGCTTCCTCCTGGCATGCGGATCTCCAACGTGTTTCATGTCTCCCTGTTGAAGCCACTGGTGTGTAATCGTTTCACTTCCTCGGTCTCGTCCGGTCCAAGTGGGCAATCATGAGGAGTATGAGGTGAGCAATATCCTGGACTCACGCCTGGTCCGCGGTCGGGTGCAGTTTTTGGTCCATTGGCGTGGTTATGGTCCAGAGGAGCGTTCCTGGGTTCCCTCCGCAGATGTCCATGCTCCTGCCTTGCTCCGAGCCTTCCATGCACGCTTCCCTCAGAAACCGTTCTTTACTCCGCGGAGGAGGGGCCCTTGAGGGGGAGGTACTGTCATGGTCTTACCTTCTTGCTGTTCTCCTTCGTTTGACATGTGCTGGCGGCCATCTTGGTTTCTGGGTTTCTTGTAGCCTCCCACCCTGCGGCTTCTCCTTCCCACTGGGAGGAGCTGGATGCCTAGCTCATATATATAGGAGGTCTGTGGCTTCAGTTCCTTGCTTGGTCCTCCTGTGTTCACATGCTTCCAAGACTGCTGCTGCTTCTGGTTCCTGATCCTGGCTTCGTCTGACTACCCTGCTGGTTCCTGATCCAGGCTTCGTCTGACTACCCTGCTGGTTCCTGATGCAGGCTTCGTCTGACTACCCTTCTGGTTCCTGACCTCTGGCTTCGCAAGACCCTGCTTCGGTTTAGCCATCCGTTTGGACTTTTGCCCTACAGCTTGGTTTTCAATAAAGCCTTCTTATTTCCACTTATCTCTTGTTGTACGTCTGGTTCATGGTTCCATGACATTACCCTTTCAAAACCCTGGGATTTTGCGTTCTTGTGTTTCGCTTTTTTGTTCCCTGCCTTCCCAGAGCCATCATTTTTTTATTTTTCCATTCATATAGCCATATGGGACTTGTCTTTTGCAGGAAAAGTTACATTTTCTAATAGTTCTATTTAATATAGCATACGATGTGGGTAAAATTGAAAACGCAATTCCACCATAGTTTTATGAATCTGTTTTTACAGTATTCCCTTTGTGGTAAAACTAATCTGTTCAGTTCACTCTCCAGGTCAGTATAATTACAGCGATAGCACATTTATATAGTTTTTCCTGTGTTTTAATATTTGTAAAATAAAAATAAAAAAATAAAGTTTTAAAAAAGTTTTTTCTTTGCATCACTATATTCTGACCCCAATAACTTTTTTTTTCCAATTTACATGTATGGAGCTGTATGATACCATTTTGCACTGTGTATGACTTTTTTGTTCAATATTTAGAGAGGTGACGTAACAAAAAAAAAAATTTCCTTTACTGGGTTCACTGTATGGGATAAATGTTAATTTGGGAAGATGGCAGTGCAAATAACTTTTTTTTTTTACGTTTATTTTTATTATGGGGAAAGTGGACAATTTTAATTGTGGGACAGAGGGCGCCACCTTCCCCCATCTAACCCCACAGATGCTATAGTCGCTACTGAAAAAGCTGTTGCTGCAGACCAAGTATCTGCACTGCCTGCCATCAAAAAATAGTGGGCGGTGGTTAAGGGGTTATCCCACAAAAAGTATATTGGATTGTGGGAGGTCTCACTGCTGAGATCCCAAGTTAGGCCTCATGCACACGAGTATCAATGCATCTGCAACAAAATGCAGAGGGCACACGGACTGCATCTGTATTCTACTGACTGCAAAATGGACAGCATTACCATTTTGTGGTAAGCTGACCATAAACATTAGCTTAATGTCAGGCAAACTCATCATTCAGCGGGACTGATTGGGGGGCCTGCCACACATCAGACGACCAAAGGGCAGAATCATGGCTGCGTTCTTCCGAAAACACCTATCCATAGCCTGTGTCTGAAATTGCATCTCAGCTCCATTGGAGTGAGAGCTGAAATACTGCACACAGCCTGTGGACAGAGGTGGTGCTGTTTCTGGAAGAAAGAAGTCATGTGTTTTAAATCCTGGACAACCCCTTTAACTGCCCAATTCTATTTTTCACGTGGCGATAAGTCGTTGACACGTGTCTAGTAGCAGTTTTCTTCCCTCTTCAGGACACATGCATACTTATCCGAACACGCATCTGTATATCAGTTGAACGTGAGCTTCCAGTTGAAGTAGTGTTCAGCTGTCTAATGTGTAAGGCCAGCCTGATTCTATTTGTTTTTCACCATTCACAGCCAAAGCTACAACAAACTGGTTTGGCTCCTGCTGCGTTTTCATACGTACATCCTCCGTCAGAGACTCATTGAGAATATCGTGCACCAAGCTTTCCACAACTTCCGTTTTGATTCTCCCTTCTTTTTGAAATCGGTCTCCCATCTCTGCCAACTGAGCACCTATCCTGCGGCAAAGATCTTCATCAACTACATGCTGCGGCCCTACTGAGGAAAAAAAATAAAAGTCCTTTAGCGCTCACCTGCAGTCAGCTTATTATAACAACTGATTACAATTAGTAATATCTGTTTCTGGGAAAGCTGGGTGACTACCAGGATTCTGGGTGCCCACCATTACACACAGTTCTGACAACCTTTTTCTCGGGCATAGCCAGTTGTCCTCATGACCGCTACTACTACAGATGCAGTCTAAAGTCTTAGTGACTCATCAGATTCATTTCCTTTATATTCCAACAGTTATAATGGCTTTAGGAGGGGGGGGGGGGCTTCCCAGTAATAACAGAGCGGTCATTTTTCTGGTTGTGCAGACAGAAAGTAATGGGCGCAATCCCATCCCTCCTGAACAAGTCATATTCTTGCCTCCCTGCTCAAAGAGGAAACTGTAGAGATTCCATTTTCAAGTTGCAAAAGACTATTTGCCACCACACGTGAAAAGGCTCATGCGCCACCTGTGATACTGCATATGTGCAGGGCCAAAGCCCAGTGCATGATCATGGAACATCTCATATAGAGGAACTATTCACTATATAGACTGTAAGGCCCCTTTCACACGGGCGAGTTTTCCGTGCGGGTGCGATGCGTGAGGTGAACGTATTGCACCCGCACTGAATCCTGACCCATTCATTTCTATGGGGCTGTGCACATGAGCAGTGATTTTCACGCATCACTTGTGCGTTGAGTGAAAATCGCAGCATGCTCTATATTGTCCGATTTTCACGCGACACAGGCCCCATAGAAGTGAATGGGAAGCATGAAAATCGCATAGCATCCGCAAGCAAGTACGGATGCGGTGCGATTTTCACGCACGGTTGCTAGGAGATGATCGGGATGGAGACCCAATCATTATTATTAATTATTAATTTAATAATAGCATTCTGAATACAGAATGCATAGTAAAACAGCGCTAGAGGGGTTAAAAAAAAAAAAAAAAAAATGTAACTCACCTTAGTCCACTTGATCGCGAAGCCGGCATCTCCTTGTGTCTCCTCTGCGCTGAACAGGATCTGGGGTGAGCTGCTGCATTAAATACCGGTTAAGGACCTTTGATGACGTCACTCCGGTCATCACATGGTCTTTTACCATGGTGAATCACCATGGTAAAAGATCATGTGACGTACCATGTGATGACCGGAGTGACGTCATCAAAGGTCCTTAACCGGTATAGCAGCTCACCCCAGGTCCTGTTCAGCGCAGAGGAGACACAAGGAGATGCCGGGCTTCGCGATCAAGTGGACTAAGGTGAGTTAAATTATTTATTTATTTTTTTAACCCCTCTAGCGCTGTTTTACTATGCATTCTGTATTCAGAATGCTATTATTTTTCCTTATAACCATGTTATAAGGGAAAATAATACAATCTTCAGAACATCAATCCCAAGCCCGAACTTCTGTGAAGAAGTTCGGGTTTGGGTACCAAACATGCGCGATTTTTCTCACGCGAGTGCAACGCATGACAATGTTTTGCACTCGCGCTGAAAAATTGCGCATTTTCCCGCAACGCACCCGGCTCTTATCCGGGCAAAAAACATGCCGCCCGTGTGAAAGAGGCCTTAATGTCCAGCCTGGGTCTGATCTATCACCTATTCCCACTTTATAGGTTTTGGGCACTGATGTTGGGCACCAACAATCTTTGATAGACGTATTATGACAGCCAAAAACTTTTACCACTGATGGAAATAATAATGCATCGGCATCCAGCCTTCCCTGTACATAATAGGAGCGCCACCGCACCACCAAATGATCAGACAGGTACAACGCAGTAGTCAGATCTGTACCGCTTATAACGGGCGATGGCGCAAATTCTGTATACTCGGCAGTGCTCCCATACTGATTTTTTTCATGGTCTTTTTTTAGCTTATAAAAAACAGCAAAGTCCTTTGGTTTTTGCAAGTTGTTTTTGTTTTGTTTTTTGTTTGTGGCGTTTTTAGTCACATTTTTTCTTGCAGACTTCCCCCACCCCCCCTATAAAGAGATCTATGGAAAAACATGAAAAAATATACACCACTCCCAAAGACTGCTCTGATTAGGGGGGTAAAAAAAACAAGGGGTAAAAAAATTTATGCAAGGAAATCACTTAAAGCGCCGGTACAAAAATAAAAATGCAGGAGTAACCAGCACTTTTTGTGACATTTAGATTGGTCTGATGTATGAACAGAGCTAATTTTGTATGTTTTTGTTAAAATATTTATGACACTTCTCTATTGATGAATTGCTAACACTGTATATGATTAGTAACCAGCTTACACGTTGTGTGCTCATATGTGGTGGTATAAACCAGAAGAGACTTTTGCAACTTGAAATTGAAGTCTGTGAGCTGTGGCCTGGAGTGAGAATTGGGGAGTGATCCCCCCCATCTGAGAATGTGCATTACATCAGAGACTGCTGCATCTTACCGGACATTTCTGCACAGTGAAAGGATACGCCACCATGACTGTCCGTCTCCAGTTCACCATCTTGATTGAGTGACCGTACTAATAACTGGAGCTCTGCCTTAAACTCAACGTCCACGGTCTTCTGATGCTCCAAGAATGCGACAAAAATGAGTTCCACGCTCATCCTTGTAAGAAGGGACCTGAAATATGGAGACAAAGCAAAATGTAAAGAAAAGTCATGTCCATAAGGGGGCAGTATTCTAGTAGTTATGTTATTGTACATCAGGGCAGTATTATAATAGGTATAGTTATATTCTGGTATATAGGGGTAATATTATAGTAGTTACATTCAGGGGCAGACAGGGAACTTAAAGTGGCCCCGGAAAAAACTCCCCTAAAAGTGGCCCTGGAAAAAACTCCCCTAAAAGTGGCCCCATGTTGTAGGCGAGACCAAATTTACAGAAGGCAGGCCAACACAAGTAGGCAGGGACAACAGAAGTAGGCGGGGCCAGCAATACAATAGAGCAGCATAAAATACCGCCCCAGCAGAACCAAATGCCACAGTGCCGCATAAAATACTGAGGACGGTGATGAAGTTGAATTCAGGAGGTCATCTGTGGCTGATGCCCAGGTATATATATTAATTAATACTGAGAGCATCAGACTGTTATGTACCCAGCCAGCGGCCTTAAGGAGGGCTCAAGTGGCCCCATGGGCAGATGTCCAAGGGAATTTTCCTAGTAAGGTACAGTAGGAGGAACTTTTATAGTATTTATATGCTTGTACACAGTGGCATTATTATTCTAGCTATATCCTTGTACCCAGAGGCAGTGTTAGAGTACATAGCGTTACTTCCCCAGCATAATTATGTCCCGAGATTGTGCAGTGTTTAGAGTAGCAGTGAAATGGAGAAATGGATGGGTGGAGATCTGTAAGTGAATTGCATAAGCACATGTTGCAGAATATGGGGTCATGCACACTAACATTTTTTTTTTCCACTTTCGTAAAAAAAAAAAAAAAACACAGTACCAGCAAAATGCATGAGATTAGAAAAATCTCCTGTATACTCTGCTTTTTTGTTCCATGCAGGAATTAACCGGACCTGCAGATTCTGAAACCTGCAGCATGTCAATTTGTTGTGTTTTTTTTTTTTTTTACCTTGCAGATTTCACGCTTCTCAATGCAACGGTGAGATCTGCCATAACATCACATCAAGTCCACCACGAAAACGGCAAATAACATGCAGATTTAGTTTGGATACACAGAAATCTGTGTGGATTTTCTGTTTGTAAACCTACACTAGTGTGCAGCCACCCTTACCACGGCGTGACCACTACACAGTGGATGGAGCTTTCTGCGCCTGGCTCCATCCACTCGTTTTCAGCTAATAATAATAATAATTATATAACAAAACGTCCCTAATATTACGGGCACTTTTGTAGTAAAATACAGGACTTTTAGTAATAATTTTACCCTTAAAGTTTCTTAAGATTTTACATTTTCATTATATTGTAGTTAGAAACTAAGGAGAATTGTAATGCATCCTTTATTCTTTACACCTTTTACTACATTTTCCCCAGAAACTTCATAAATTGCCACATCCAAATGTTTTCTCATCCTTAAGCCTCATGCACACGGCCGTGCCTTTTTTTTAGGTCCGCAAACCGCGGATCCGGAAAAAACAGAAGCCGTCCGTGTTGCCTTCCGCAATTTGCGGAACGGAAGCCAGCAATATAAATGCCTATTCTTGTCCGCAAAGCGCGGACAAGAATAGGACATGTTATATTTTTTTAGCGGGCTGCAGAACGGAGCCACGGATGCGGACAGCATACGGTGTGTTGTCCGCGTCTTTTGCGGCCCCATTTAAGTGAATGGGTCCGCATCCGAGCTGCCGTAAAACATGTCCTATTCTTGTCTGTTTTACAGACAAGAATAGGCAGGTCTACAATAGGCCGCCCATTCCGTTCAGCAAATTGCGGCTTCCATTTTTGGGGATCCGCAGTTTGTGTGCATGTAGCCTTATTTTCAGTAATTAGAGCAATTCCTTCTAATTCTCCTTGTCTCTGGGATAATTCTGCTCCATGAGGTGAAATGATGCCTATCACTAAATCCTTTTCTGTCTGCTGACTTTTAAAAAAGTTATACCGTAGTTGTTAGAAAACGCTTTTCCCTGCATACAATGAGGATAAGGAAACTGACCTGTACATGAAAAGATTAATACTCCAATCATTAGTATTTAAGATACCTGTAACATTATAAGTCATGACAAGTTATAAGCTATACTCAATTATGACATTGTGGTGTAATAGCCATCTTTACTTACAGCAGCTTGAGGAGAGTTAAACCGTCTGGAGCCGCCCTGGAGGTTTCACACCTCCTTATATTTATATCTGTGAGGTCACCGGCCTACAGGGACCAGGAAATACCCAGCACCATTCTTAACATGAGAGACTCACTAAATGACGTGTACAGTAATAACCCCCTTAACCACAGAATTTATCATTTTCCGGTCTACCCAAAGAAGTGATGTATGTTACACAATGGAGAAATACCACATTAAATATAGCTACAAGGACCACTTGGACACGGGACAGAGGATGCCGATACAACACTCAGAATGGAAACTAATCTATACATCAGCGTCAGAGGACATTATAGGGAGGAGGCATTAGACGAGAGGAGTACAACTCTCAGCATGTCCAGGGTGATATTGTGTAATAGAGGAATGGAGGGGATGTAAGAGGAGAGGACTACAATTTCCAGCATGTCCAGACCATTATTATGGGATATCAAGGGACATTACAGGGAGGAGGTACAAGAGGAAAGAACTACAACAGGTTGTTAGTGTAATATCGGAGGACATTTCAGTGCGGGGGTATAAGAGGAGAGAACTACAACTCTTGCCAACAAGCAGTGGTTGCTGTGCTTGCACACCATAGGAAAAAGCGACATCCTGTGCACCCTACCACAGGCCTGCCCACCAGAGAGGGTGGTGTTTTGTCCTCTCTGGTGGCCAGGACTGTGGTAGTGTGCACAGGATGTTCTATAGTGGGCAAGCATGACCACCACTGCTGGATCGCAAGGTGGTTGTAACCAGGGAAACGAGAAGTGTAGAATGTGATGGAAAAATGAAGGTAGCCAGCAAAGGAGGCAATATGGGCAATAACAATACAAGTAAGTGCTTTGTATTAACTTTCTCTACATGATAAATGCCATTTGCTAAAGTGAGACAACCCCTTTAAGATCCTTCTACACTGCTTTTCACACAAATAACCTACATCTATTTCCCACCTAACTAAAATATCCCTGTGACGATACCGCACCTCACAGCCCTGCCTGACACCACTGTACGTCGGGATCATGTGGTACGGTTTTGTCACAGGTTACCAAGATGTGACGTTCCGCCCTTCCTGGGAGTACGTAAGGTCAGCTTGGCACAGTTTTCCACACGGGGAGTGATAGAGGGTGGTCCACGATACCTTTGGCGTGACACAACACTCGCTCACAAACCTGACAAGCTGAGAGAGCTTTTTCACTGCCTCAGTGAAACAGAGCTCTTCCAGCCCGGTAGACTGACACCAGTTTCTTGTTAGATACAAGCCCGGTACGTTAACGGGATTATATCGGGCCAGAAACCCAGGTTATGCCGAGACACGGACGTGGGGATTTCGTGATCGAGATACAGAACAGGGCAAGAAAGAAGTCAGTGGTTCTTGAAAGCTGCAGTTTTTTTGCTGTATTCTTGGATGGTTGGTTGTTACAGTCACATGGGAGGCAGTGACGTGAGCATGTCTTCCAAGGTCCCTCCAAACACATTACATGACGTGACCCCCTTCAGAGAAAGACAATGGCCTGTGCCCTGCATGGGCACTTTAACCCTTAGTCACTCACACCCCTGGTGCCAATGGATCCGCCTGGACCGTTGGAGCACGTGGAGACCAAACATGGCATTGATATTTGGTTCCAGTTAGGGGTTCCCCATATCTCCCTTTCCCTGTGTCCCACAAGCAAACGTAGACCGGGAGAACATCCGTCTCGGTCCCAGGGTCGCAGAGACATAAACAGTTTATTTCTGAGATGTGCAGTTAGTTCATAATTTCTTATAAACTGCCTTTTCCCTGAAGTCTAGAGTTTCTTTGTTGTTGCAGACCAAATCTGCCCCCCATAGGCATTCATCCTGAAAGAGGAGCTGAGCTGCCAATGTGGCTGTGTGGGATGTGAAATGTAAACATGTGGCCGGGTTTTAAAGCAGGGCCACCTGTGGAGCCTTCCTCTGCCCAACTACCCCTCACCCTGAGCAAATGGCAGGAGTTAAATCATAACTCCACATATTCCTCACAATCCCCAGGGAGATCTTCCTTCTCTTTATTAAAAGGGTTGTTAAACATCTACAAAAAAGGAGCAGAGGGCTAGAAAGAGTTTGGGGGGGAAGGGAAAAAAAACCTAAAACACTCACCTTTTGAAAGTCCTGATGTTCCAGTGCTACCTTTCCTGTCCCTACCGCAAGGTATGACATTCCATATCAGTTCACAAGATTCAATTCTTGGCCTCATCTGTGACATGTGCACAAATGGTGGAGACGAGAACAACTAAATCTAGTTTAGTTTTTTTAAACACATTCTGGCTGTTCACTCGTTGGCATGGATCAGAAAAATGTAAGAATAACAGCAATTCCTTAATTTTTTTTCAACCGTATTTATGATGCAGTAAAAATGACATGATACCATTATTCTGCATTTCACTACGATTATGGTGATACCAAAGCTTAGACTTTTTAAAATAAAAATTTGCTTTTAGTCACCATATTCTGACACCCATGACTTTTTAGTTTTCTGCCATGCTGTCTGACCTGTAGCTTTTATCAACCCCATTTTCGGGTGCATACAACTTGAGAATTTTTTACTCATTGGGGGAAGGGGGTCGCGGCAAAGTGACAAAAAAAGGCAATTCTGGTAGTCTGTATTATGATTTTATATGATAGGTCAATATTATACTCCTGGAAAAACCCATTTAACCCACCCGTCATTTTCACCTTCCTGACAGAGCCTATTTTTGCAACTCTGACATGTATTACTTTTGGTGGTAATAATAACTGTGTAATGGTTTTATTTATCTAACCAATTCTGAGACCGTTTATTTGCTAAAGCTCGTGGTTAGTGGTAAATATGATTTTTATGTTTTACCTTTATTTATAAAAAAATATCTAAAATTTACCGAAAGTTTGCAAAAAGTGAGCAATCTTCATTTCTCTGCATTTAGGACAGATAGTGATACCTCTCACTAATTAAAGAGGTTGGCGAGCCTGTTTATATTGAAGGATAGGACATCATCGGTATCTGATCGGCGCGAGTCTGACACCTGGAACCCCCTCCATTCAGCGGTTTGAAGAAGAGGCAGTGCTTCATGTGAGCACTGCTTCTTATTTATTACACTGCCCATCGTCTTGTAAGTGCAGTGTAATTAGAAGTATTTACTTGAATGGAGCGAGTACTTGTATTTACACTATGCCACCATTAGAGAAGAGACAACGTGTAGCGTCATGAAGAGGAAGCAACGCTCACATGGAACTCCGTCTCCTCTTCAAACAGCAGGGGTGATGGGTGTTGAACCCCTGCCGATCAAATATTGATGATGAGGATAGGTCATCAATATTAACAGGCTGCACAATACTTTTAACAGTCACCATATGTCTGTTTTATGTTGGCGTCATTTTGCAAACGTCATTTTATTTTATTTTTTAGGTGAGGTGAGAAGACTTAAAATGTTAAAAGCAAAGGACCAGGTTTAGTTTTAAAGTCACGTTCAGGGGTTTACATAATAGAAAACATCAGTTTTAGAAAAAAAACACCCCTCAAATCATTCAAAAACTGATTTTACAAATTTAGTTAACCTTTCAGGTTTTCCACAAGAATGAAAGGAAAATGGTGGTGAAATTTGAAAATGTCAATTTGCAGATTTTTCTATTTCAATCCATGTTTTCCTGTAACACAGCAAGGGTTAACAGCAAAACAAACCTCAATATTTATTACCCCGATTCTGAATTTTACAAAGACACCCCATATGTCGTTGTAATCTGCCGTATGGGCACACGGTAGAGCTCAAAGGTGAAGGAGCGCCACATGGTTTTTGGTGGGCAGATTTTGCTGGAAAGGTTTTTTGGGTGCCATGCAACATTTGATGAGAACCTGTGGTATCCCTACAGTGGAAGCCTTGACCACATAGGTCAGTGATGGGGAACCTATGGCACGGGTGCCAGAGGTGGCACTCAAAGCTCTCTCTGTGGGCACCCACACCCTGGAAAAAGTCTATGGTGTACCAATATGCCTTTCCCTGCCATTCATCAGCGCAGGGTGCACTATGAACAGCACAGGCAGCGCACTGAATGTAGGCAGGCTGTTATAGCTAAATGATAAAGTACATGGTAGATATATTATACTGGTGTTCAGGTTAAATTGCCGTGTTGGCACTTTGCAATAAATAAATGAGGTTTGGGTTGCAGTTTGGGCACTCGGCCTCTAAAAGGTTCACCATCACTGCCATAGATGTTTCATAGAATTTAGTGCGCAGCATATGCCAGTGTGAAAACATGGTCTTCTGGTTTTATAAATCCCCTACATGTGGCCCTAATCTTATCCCTGGACATACAAGAGAGCACCATGCACATTTGAGGGCCCATGTCGTGATTTACACATCTTGTGCTGACAACTGTAGAGGTTCGTAACCCCTGAGAGGTGACCCCTTTTTGGAAACTTTGTCCATTAAAAGTATTAAGGGGTGGAGTAAGGGTACTTTCACACTAGCGTTTTTCTTTTCCGGCGCTGAGTTCCGTCCTAGGGGCTCAAATCCGGAAAACAACTGATCAGATTTATCCTAATGCATTCTGAATGGAGACCAATCCGTTCAGTATGCATCGGGATTAGGGCTGCAGTAAACGAATATTTTTGTAATCGAGTATTCTATCGATTATATTTCTCGATTCATCGAGTAATCTAATAAGAAAAAGCTACTTAAAATAACGTACGTAATTAGGTATGTATAAAGTTATTGGTTTGAAGGGGTTAATAACTTTATACATGCCTAATGCCAAGGTGCTTCCATTAACCCCTCCAAACCAATAACTTTATACATGCCCATTGGGTTTGGAGGGGTTAATGGAAGCACCTTGGCATTAGGCATGTATAAAGTTATTGGTCTGAAGAGGTTAATGAAAGCACCTTGGAGGTGCCTTCATTAACCCCTCTCTAAACCAATAACTTTATACATGCCAAGGTGGTGCTTGCAGCCTCCATTAACCACTCTCTCTCCATCTGCCTCCCCCCAGCCTCTGATCTGCTTGCCCCCAGCCTCTGATCTGCTTGCCCCCGCCTCTGATCTGGCTCCCCTCCCCCAGCCTCTGATCTGGCTCCCCCCCCCAGCCTCTGATCTGGCTCCCCCCCCCAGCCTCTGATCTGGCTCCCCCCAGCCTCTGATCTGCCTCCCCCCCCAGCCTCTGATCTGCCTCCCCCCCCAGCCTCTGATCTGCCTCCCCCCCCAGCCTCTGATCTGCCTCCCCCCCCAGCCTCTGATCTGCCTCCCCCCCAGCCTCTGATCTGCCTCCCCCCCAGCCTCTGATCTGCCTCCCCCCCAGCCTCTGATCTGCCCCGCCTCCCCCCAGCCTCTGATCTGCCTCTCCCCCCTCTCCCCAGCCTCTGATCTGCCTCCCCCCCTCCCCCCAGCCTCTGATCTGCCTCCCCCCCTCCCCCCAGCCTCTGATCTGCCTCCCCCCCTCCCCCCAGCCTCTGATATGCCCCCTCTGGTAACGCAACCCCCCCCCTCCCTCCCCAGTATTAATCATTGGTGGCAGTGGCCACAGGGTCCCCCTCCTCCCCCCCATCATTGGTGGCAGTGTCAGTTCCGATCGGAGCCCCAGCAGTGTAATGCTGGGGCTCCGATCGGTTACCATGGCAGCCAGGAGTCACGCTACTGAAGCCCTGGCTGCCATGGTATGTTAGTAGTGAGCAGAGAGCAGCGCATTATACTCACGTGCGCTGTGGCCGACGGTCGCTCCTTCTTCTGTCTCTGCTTACAGCATTAGCAATGCGCCGCACAGACCTATGAGAAGGAGCGACCGCCGGCCACAGCGCACGTGAGTATAATGTGCTGCTGTCTGCTCACTAACATACCATGGCAGCCAGGACTTAAGCAGCGTCCTGGCTGCCATGGTAACCAATCGGAGCCCCAGCATTACACTGCTGGGGCTCCAATCGGAACTGACACTGCCACCAATGATGGGGGGGAGGAGGGGGACCCTGTGGGATATGTCCGGCACATTCATTGGTGGCGCAGTGGCCACAGTCCTGTCCCTCCCCTCCCCTCCTCCTCCGTCCCTCCCCTCCTCCTACTTGGTCTTCAGCGGCAGCCGCGCACAGTGGGGAGGGAGGGACTCCCTCCTCCTCTTCCCTCAGCTGTGCCGGCCGCTCAGTCCTGCCTCTCTGGCTCCGGAGGACACGGAAGCGGTGAGTGAGACGCTTAATTTCACTCCCGCTCCGTGATCACGTGATCTGAACGATTCCTCGATGCAGGGAAACTGCATCGATGAATTTTTTGACTCGATTTAATCGAGTTATTCGAATAATCGTTTCAGCCCTAATCGGGGTGTCTTCAGTTCAGTCTTTTTGACTGATCAGGCTTTTCAGAAAACCGTAGCATGTTGTATTTTTTACCTCCGGACAAAAATCCTGAACACTTTGACTGAACGCCGGATCCGGTCTTTTTCCCATTGACTTGCATTAACGCCGGATCCGGCACCATGTGTTCATTAAACCCGAAAAATTTTAAAAAAAAGTTAAAGTCCATAAATGGCGGATCCGTTTTTTCCAATGCATTTTTTCATTGTGATCAAAATCCTGACCAGGATTCAAATGTAATCAGTTTTCACACGTTTTTCCGGATCCGGCAGGCAGTTCCGGTGTCAGAATTGAACGCCGGATTTAAACAACGCTAGTGTGAAAGTAGCCTTAGCGTTTTGAACTAAATCAAAATTATTTATTTTGCTTGTTAGGAAGGAGGATAAAGAAAAAGCAGCAATTTTGTCACTGCTTTTTGGATTTTGTTATTGTGGCATACACCATGCAGGAAAAATTACATTATCTTTATTCTGCTGTTCAGTACGATTACAGAGATACCATTTTCATATCTTTTATTTTACCACTTTTACACAACGCATAAAAAAACTAACAAAAAAAAAACCTGTTTTTGTGTTGCCATTTTCTGAATGCCATATCTTTGAAACTTTTTATGATGATGATCTTGTGTAAGGGCTCATTTTTTGTGGGATGAAGCATAATTGTCATTGGTACCATTTTGGGGTACATGTGACTTTTTGATTGCTTGAAATGATTTTTAGAAGGAAAGATAGAATTTTTTGGGTTGGCATAGTTTTTATTTAACTTTTTTTTTTTTTTTATACAGCATTTAGCTGACGGGATAGATAATGTGACATTCTTAGAGAACAGGTCATTATGGACGCAGTAATATCTAATTAAACTTTTTTTTTTTTTTTACACAATAAAAGCATTTTTGAAAAAAAAATTATAATGTTTTTGTGATGCCTTTTTTATTTTTTGGCAAACGCTTTGTGTGAGGGTTTATTTTTTGTGGGATGTGGTGACCTTTTCATTTGAACCATTTTTGATCACTCGATATTACACTTTTTGTGAAGAGAGAGGCATTTTTGTCACCGTGTTTACCGTATTTTATAGCATTCACCTGACGGGTAGATCATGTGATATTTTTATAGAGCAAATTTTATAGAGAGATAAATTTATGTGGCGGTACCTAGTATGTCTTTTAATTTTTTTTCTATTATAAAACACTTTTTAAATTTTTTTTATTTATGGGCCTCATATGATTCCGTACATGGCAAAAGCCTTTTTAAGGCTTCCGGGTGTGATGGCAACCATCAGAATCCTGCCACTAGAACGCATGGAGCCAATGGAGCAAGAGGGATGCAAAATATGAGATGCAGAGTAGATGAGAAAGCCCCCCCCCCCCCCAAAAAAAAAAAAAAAAATAGTTTTGCAAAAAAAACTAAACAAAAAAAAAACATAAACGCATTAAATATGAAAAAAAAAAAAAAGAGCGCTGTTCTTTCAGTAAGCAAAAAAAAAAAAGCCAGATCAAACTTGTTTGTTTGGGGTCCTTAAGGGGTTATTTAAAACCATGCAAAAAAAAAAAAAAAAAAAATCTACAGAGGCGGCTGGCACTAATAATCATACATGACAATTTTTGAGAAGGGACAGCAAAGAGATTCGGAAAACTGAAATAGTGAAAATAGTCAAATAATGAATATGACCCACAGATTAGACCTTCCCATCTATATTTAAGGGTGCATTCACACAACCATATTTATTATGTGTCCTTTTTTTTTTATTTATTTGCAGACTCATTGTAACAAAACCGACAAGAATTGGACATGCTCTATCTTTTTTTTGCGGGGCTGTGGAACGAACATACAGTTGTGGACAGCATATGGTGTGCTGTCTGCATTTTTGGTGGCCCCACTGAAATGAATGGGTCCAATCCGCATTTTTTTGTAGATCGGATGCGAACCAATAATACGGTTGTGTGACTGGGGCCCAATACAGACCCAAGTCAAGACTCCTCCCTTTAATACAGACCTCAGCCAAGATCCACCCACTATGACTCCAGACCACTCCTACAAATTCTGTTCAGACCACACAGAGAGTCTTCTCTTAATATTTTCATTTTTTTTTTTTTTACCCAAAACCCAACATCAGATCAGACCAACCTATGTGTGACAGATCAGTCATGGTTAGAAATCATGTTCCTGTCGCCATGGTTAGATTGTATATCCTATTGTAGTGGCGCCCACAGTCCTCAAGCTGGGGCTGAGCCTGATGATGCAGCATCTGACGCCAGGGAAGAGGCCAGCTTTCTGCAGAGCTCCCTTCTGGGAGATTTCACTGGTGCCTTGATAACTCATCTGGGAAGATGATAGGTCTCTCCTTTGTGACGAGAGAGTTGGCAAGTTTGTACTCCAGCAAATGGCGAATACCAACTCTAAATACGACACTGCAACGACTGCACCCAGAACAACAGCTGAGGCTCTGCAACGTGAAGAATGAGTGATATGGCGGATGATCCAAGAAGACCGTATATGAGCACAAGAGTCACATCCAGAGACTTAACAACTGCACTAGACAGGAAGTCCAAATACATCACACTCCTAACTCTCTACTTTTACCTGTGCGGTCAATTTAAATTGTCATCAGACGTCCATTAGATCCAGACATCTTATACTACCATAAGGCCCCTTTCAGATTAGCGAGTTCCATGCATCGGACTCGCAGTGCGAGTACGCGGCAGCTTCCACCCTTACCTCCCATCACTGATGGGCTCATAGTATTATATAGATTTATGCCAAAAGTGGCCATGGAAAAAAAAATACCTAAAAGTGACCCCATAAATTGACAGGAGGCAGGGGGTGTCAGCAATACCATAGCGCAAAATACCACATACCACAGTGCTGCTCAATATGTTGCCCCAAAAGCTGTCCTTCTGAGTTGGTCATCAATAGAGGCAATTTTGACATCTTCCAGTTGTCTCTGATTAAGATATGGAGCAGGGTGCTTAGGAGGTGAGATGCGGGACATAGTTGATTTCAGGAGGGCATGTTGCTGGCCAAGTACCCGAGTACCTGATTTTCACAGAGTTAATTACCACTGATAGCCTATTATGTATCCAGCCAGCAGCAGAGATGGGGGACTTGGGCTACCCCCTGGGAATCAGCCCACCGGGAAATTTTCCTGTAAGGTCTATGGCCAATCCGCCCCTGATGCTATGTAACAGTTCTGGAATGTATTGGGTAAGGGTCCATTCAGACGTCCATAGGCGCTTTGTGGTCCACAAATTGCGGACCCCCAAAACACGGATACCGTCTGTGTGCGTTCTGCATTTTGCGGGCCACACATGGCCGGCCCCATGGATGAAATGCCTATTCTAGGACATGCATTATCTTTTTTGCAGAACTACGGATGCGGACAGCACACATGTGTGGTCCGCATCTTTTGAGGCCCTATTGAAATAAATGGGTCCGCACCTGTTCCGCAAAATTGCGGAACAGATGCGGAGCCAGAAATACAGACGTGTGAATGGACGCTAACACTGACAGCATTAAATCCAGGCCTGTATTTCTGCACTTCTAAGGGCTCTTTCACACGAGGAATCACGCTCCGTGTGGGAGAGGGATTGGGTGTTCTGGACTTAGGAAGTGGACGGTATTATCATGATTGATAATGCTGCGTGCTTCTGCGTGACCTTTCTGCAATGAAATCATACTGACATGTCTCCATGAAAGTAGGCAAAATGTGGCGCAACTCACCACTCAAAACATGAAGAAAATTATGCCTGCCTTAGACTGTTTTTACGACTAAATTAGGCACACCTACGTAATTAGTGCAAAAGTTTGAAAACTTCTGAATTAGTCTTAAAAATGAAAACAGGTTCAAATGCCTCCAACATGGGTGCAAAATTAATTGATAAATGAGACTTAAAAAAATAAGGATTTTTTAACTCATGAAAACAGGCGGTGACACTTTTGTAAATGTGTGTCAGGCCCCAGTGTGTCAAAGCCTATGGTGTGTGAAGGCATCTGCCGAGCTGCTGTCCTGTGTATGCAGGGATGGACAGATCACTTGTGCAGAAGGTTCACCATGTCTGGCGGTGTAAAATCTGGAATAATTACCTCTCCTAGGTTATTAGGAGGAGATATAATTATTGTGACCTGTAGGTGGTGCTTCCTCCTTCCTGTACTAATACCACAGGAGGTCTCTGGAGCTGGGGACCTGACAGTAAATGCAGCATTTTTCTAGGCTGCTGACTGAAAGAAGGAAGGAGACAGAGATGATGGGAGTCCTGTCACGCTTTGCTGTAGGAGGGAAACCCACACCGAACACAGGAAGGAAAGGGGTGAGGGGAAAGGCTTAGTAACTAGGGAAAGGAGCAGGTCACCTCCTAGAGAAACCCTAATGAAAGTCCTGACTGACTGCAAGTATGAACTGACCCCAGAGGTAGGCGAGTTCATACACAGGAACCTAAAATCCTAACTCACCCTGTAGGACCCTGGTACTAATGTCAGGATAAGAGACAACCTGTTCCTCAAAACTGTAGGACGAAGAGGAGTCTCCCTCAGGCCTAAACAAAAATGGCAGGGAAAAGAACAACACAAGAAAACCCCAACAATAAACAGGGGAAGGAGACACTTAACTTCAAATGGCTATGGAAGCACAGGAACTTCGCCGAGATCCAAACACTAGAAATCCAAAACAAGACTGAAGCTATAAAGCGCACAGCATGGTGGGAGAAGCCACAATAAATAGGGAAGGTTAAATGACTACATAAGCAACTCCTGAGGCAAGGGGTGAGACCATACCAGAAACAAATTGATCCATAAGAAACCTGTCAGATCAAACCACTTGTTGACAGTCTCACAGATCTCCTGGCACCTGTCACGGGAACGTCCGTGACAGGTCCATGGGATACTTTTTTTTTTAAATCAGATATTTTTTTTAATTAAACAAGTATTCAAGATACAGAAAAAAATAAACGAAAAATAAATAAAGGGATGGGTATAGACAATCAAATTTGGCATTTAGATAATTGTCAAGACTTTTTCCATAATTGACATCCATATTTCAATAGTGAAAGCAAAAGAAACAGAAATATACCCTAAAATAAACCGCCCCCCCACAACCCACCTACCAGCGATGAGACAGGTACTCCAACACTTGTATAGGTAGCGTGTGTCAGAACGTTGAAGAAGATAGAACTGTCACCCTGAATAAGGTTTTAGCCCCTTCACTTTCCATGATAAACTTGTCTCTCAACTCCTTCTCCCCAGGATCACCCACCATAGTCATCATTCCCAATTCCGGTCTCGTATGTGCAAACTCAGAAACCACACGCAGCTCTGAGGCCACACCTCCCATCACAGCCACGGCAATCATAAGCCAAACTATGCCGCATTGATCCTATAAGACAGTGGTCCCCAACCTTTTTTGCACCAAGGACCGGTTTCATGCAAGACAATTTTCCCAGGGACCGGGGGGGGGGATCTGGTCGGCACTGACTGATTCACGCGCATAACAAAACACAAGGTGCATATTAAAATATATAACACTATGTATGAGGCGGCTGGGGCCAAGGTGACATATTGCATGGGGCCACAAAGACATTATACTGTACGAGGCGGCTTGGGACAAGGTGACATTATACTGCATGGGGTGGGCCAAATGGTGACATTATACTGCATGGGGTGGGCCAAATGGTGATATTATACTGCATGTGGCAACAATTCCTCCCCCCATACAATATCTATTCAGTGTCTGCATGGCATGAATAGCTGAGGGCTTGCTGGGCTTTGTAGTGCACTTAAGGCCATAGGTTGCTTTTTTTTAACTAACCTATTGTATGATGCAAACACAGAGCATCACCTACCTCAGGCAGTAACAGCGACAACCCCATGACAGCAGCCAGGGCCCACACAGCACACAGGGTCATGCACTGCAGGTCGTCACCAGCCAGAGTAATGTACAGCAAGCCACACTAACCTGAAAACACTACACTTCTGACTGTGATAAGCCCCACCCCCAATCCATTTATAGCCAATCAGCATTTGTCTTACCATTAATCAATCAGTGGGCCTGTTATAGCTGCTCTCACATCAGGTGTACATGAAAGAAGCACTGGGATTGGCTGGGAGAAGCTGCCTGAATGATGGTCATACTGGTATGGAGATTGCCGGCTCTTGCATTTCCACTTGTCTGTATTTTCGCGGCCTGGCAAACAATAATCCAGGGCCCTGTCCTGGGCCGCGGACCGGTGGTTGGGGACCACTGCTATAAGATACCCACTTGTCCCAGATTTTTGTGAACTTGGCCAAGTGCTGGCTTTTTAATATATACTCCTTTTTCCAGACGAAGAATCTAGAAGGGGGCTGGGGTCTAAGCCAGTATTTAGCTATTCATTTCCTGGCCTGGAAGAGCAAACACTGCACCCCCAGGTGCGAATTGCGATTTGTAATGTCCAACGGTCCCAACACACATGTCCTCGGACCAGGCGGGACCACAATGTGGTAAGCATCTTTAATATAGGTTAGAACGCCTTTCCAGAAATTCCGAAGCTCCGCACACTCCCAGAACATGTGCATCAGGGATACAGGACTCTCCTCACATCTAGGACAGGAAGCATCATTCCTAACCCTGATCTTGAACAGAAAGGATGTTCCAGAATTGGAACATACGCTGGCCCTCGCAGACTGATAACTGAGGTGTTAGTGCCAGTATGGCTTTCCATTGATCCTCTGATATATAACCAACCTCCCCCTCCCATTTTGTTTGACCACCAAGGAGTCATGCCTCAGAGATTTCACAAACAGATTCCTGTATATGGACGATATTAGTCCACTCGAGGAGCCACAGGTGAGAATCTGTTGCAGCAATTGGACTGTTGTACATGTAAGCCACATAGATTTTGCCTGTACCTGGAATGCATGTCTTAATTGCAAAAAATTAAAAAAGGCCATATGAGGAAAGGCAAACTCATTCCTGAATTGTTCAAAAGAAACACACCATCTCTTTGCAGTTGATACAGGAACACCACACCCTTCCGTTTCCATTGGGAGAACCCCTCTAGGCGATACATTTGAAGTAACTGGGGATTTCTCCATAGAGGAGTGACCTGGGTGAATAGACTTGTCCCAATTTATACGAAGACCAGACTGGTCTCCAAAGTCTTGTATAAGGGACATTAATGGGCCTATCAACCCCTCCACATCCCCCACATATGAGCATGTCGTCCGCATATAAGGAGACGCGTTCCTCTGACTCCCATTGGGAACCCCACAATTCTATTAGATAATCGAAGCAGGCATGAAGTGGCTCAATTGCAATAGCGAATAAAAGAGGGGAAAACTGGCATCCCTGACGGGGACCCCTCCCCAACTCAAAGGCTTCCAATGTACCACCATTAGCTCTGATCCTAGCTTTGGCACCGCAATATAGTAGTTGAACCCAGGAAATAAAAGTATCCCCAAATCCCATGACTCTTAATACCTCCCATAGGTAGCGCCATTCAATACGATCAAAGGCTTTGGTGGCATCAAGGCATAGTATAGCCCGACTTCCTGCCGATTCCGACCGCCTCTGGAAATTAAGAAATAGCCGTCGAAGGTTAATTGAAGTAGATCTATCAGGCATAAAATCAGCTTGATAACTATGTATAATGGCCGAGATTACGGCTTGTAGCCTGTTCAACAGAATCTTAACATCAGATGTTAACGGAGATCGTTCTATACGAATCAGGGAGAGTCGGGTCTTTCCCATGTTTTGGCAATACAACGATTATTGCCTCCTTCATAGAACCGGGCAATTCTCTTTTTTGAAGGGAGTCGATGAACACCAATAGCAACTGAGGTAGTAAAAGGGTGCTATATTTTTCAAAGAACTCTGCCGGTAGTCCATCTAACCCGGGAACTTTTTTTACTCAGGAATGATTTAAGCTCCACTTCTAATTCCGTCAATGACAGAGGTTTATCTAAGTTAGACGCACACTCTGCTGAGAACCGTGGGGTAGAGATCCCAGCAAGGTAATCTGCAATATTTGTGGGGCCCATCGTTAACTTAGACTTATATAGAGTTTTATAATACGTATGAAATACCGCCAGTATATCAGTCTGCCGTAACCAAAGATCCATCAGCTCTCTGAAGCCTGTCAGAACTCCCCCCAGCTTCAAAATATTGTTGCTTGAGAAAAAAGCGTCTATTATCAGCGTTATGGAGTAAATGTTTCTTTAGGTCTGTCCGCGCCGTCACCAATGACGTCTCATGCTAACGTGAGGGATGTTCAACAAATCTCTTTTCCATCTCCATAACTAGGTCCTGGAGCTGTTTTAAAGTGTCTCTGGACCTAGTTTTGTGTTGACTAATCCGATGGATGTGTTGTCCACGGATACATTTCTTACAGGCATCCCACACTACTCCCATAGGTGCCGACCCTTCATTGTTAGTAAAAAATTCCCGCAGCTCTCCTGCGATACCCTCCCCACCATCCACCAGCTGCAACCAAAAAGGGTTGAGCCTCCATGTACCAACCCCAAAAGGTCTCCTTTCACCCAATTTAAGCACTAGGTTAATAGGGGAGTGGTCAGATAGACCTCTCGGCAGGTAGATAGCATCCACTACCAAAGACAACATATCCGGGGACCCTATAGCTAGGTCTATCCTAGGGAGAGAGTGGTAAAAGCTGGAGAAGCAGGAGAATCGGTGTATGTCCGGATTTCTCACTCGCCAGATATCATGCAAATCCAGCTCTCATAGTACTGTGGCAAATTTAGTGTCTCTATCTGCACCCGATGCCCCTATCCTGTCCAACCTTGCGGACGGGCAAGTATTGAAATTGCCAATTATCGCTTATCAGTGTACCCATCTCACCGCTCAACCCACCCACTCCCCAAACCCATATAAACAGTTTAAACATAAAGTCATTTTCCAGAAATGCGCTCCATAAAGAATGTAACAAAAAAATATATATATGGGGCAAAAAAACATTCCTGTAGCCAGGCACTGGCTTAGTAAAAAAAACTATCAAAAACATATTTTGAACTAACAGTAAGCAAGGTTGCTTCCCTAACCTGCCTCCTAGGCAGTACAGTCTGCAGCATATAGACGAATTATGTACTATATAAAATGCGTCCTCAACCGAGTGGCCTAAAACAGACGGACGTATACACTCTAGTAAAAGTATACTACTATCTCTTGTGAACCAATAGTAAGTATTATTACAGTTCTAAGAGGTCTAATACTAAAGATAGAGACCACAGTAACAAGGTAAAAATCAAACAAACAATATATTGCATTTATAGGGCGCGTCTTGTGAACTGAGCGGGATTCACAAAAGTCCCACGGAATTGTAGAAGACGTATTCAGCCTGTGCTCGCTGAAGCTTTGAGGGAGCGTTCGTTGGTTTCCAACCACTGCACCGCATCCAGCGGTGTTACAAATATGCAAACTTCTCCATGCGCTACCACCCGCAGCTTGGCAGGGTACAACATAGAATAGGGAATCTGTAAGTCCCGTAGGCGACGTTTCACATCTTGGAATTTCACTCTTCTGCACTGGACCTCAGCGGAAAAATCCAGGAAGATAGATATTTTATTTCCATTGATTAAGAGATCAGGATGATCTCTAGCCTTCTTGATGATAGCATGTCTGTCCCTGAAGTGCAGCAGCTTCATCAGGACTGGACGAGGGGAGCCCCTGGTGGCAGAGCGTGGAATGGCACCCTATGTGCTCTTTCAATGGCAAAAACACGAGGCAAAGAGTCCTTTGCCAAATTTAAGGGTCAGCCAATCTTCAAAAGACACTACTGGGTCAGATCCCTCAGCCTTTTCAGGGACCCCCAATCAGCCAGAGATTATTTCTGTGCAACCTATTTTCTAGGTCGTCAGTTTTGGACATTAATAAAGACACATTATGTATAATTCTGCCGAGATCCCCCTTCTCTGGGGGTAGCTGATCCTCAATACTGCTCACTCTATCTTCCACCTCTTTGAGCCTCTCATTCACCTGTCTGAGGTCTCGCCTGATGAGGGAGACATTTTCCTGCAGACTGCCCATATTTGTATTAAGAATATGTAGTGAGCAGCTGGAGTGTTGCACAGCAGTAAAGACATCTCCAGTAGTAACAGAGTGCTCCAACTCCATAAGTTTGACTAGTACTTCACAGGCTGGGGCGTTTTCCTGTATAACCTTTACTCCTGCTGATTGTAAGGCTGCCATTTTCGGGGCCATGTGAACCTTTTCAGAGCCTCCAGAGGGGTTTGGCATGGGCTCCTCTAAGGGGTGTACAGGGGTGTCGACCGCTAGTGTCAAAGGGAGCACAGAGGAGGAGCGAGCGTATTTACCCAGGCACCTCTGCAGCGGTGCCATCTTGTTTCGTGGTTGCCGGAGGCCCGACGTCTCTCTGCTCCCTCTCCTTCTTCCCGGTGCGAGTCATTTCGGCACAGGAGGGAACCGCACAGCTCGGGGAAGCTGCCCGGGGTCTGTAGAAGCGATAAGTAGCGCTGCAGACTGAGGATGTTGTTGGATTACAGGAAGGCTGAACGGGAGCCTCTCAGTGCTGCGTCCTCTCACATGCCCGACCGGACCACGGACCACGCCCCCCAGGGTCCATGGGATCATTAATGCAACCAGGATGAGTGCTGAACAATTTTGGAGATCGGCATGTATTTAAGTAGATGCTGCTTCAGCTGGAGGACAGTGTGTGAACTGCAGAGCGAGGATAGGGGGGCAGGGGCTTGTGCTAAATGCACTGCCCCACATTTACTAATACGGGCCAAGAGCCCATTCACACAACCTATTTTTCTATCCGCATCCGTTCGGCATACACTTGAAAAGATGTGGACAGCACACCATGTTCTGTCCACATCTGCAGCCCCGCAAAAAAGAACACCTGTTTTTGTGGACAAGAATAGGCATTTACAAAATGGTCGTGTGAATGGACCCTAACAGTAAGTCACGCTGCCCTAGATTTATCACAGGGCTGATGCTGGGTAATAACTCTGGGATACCTATAGACTACCTATTTGTTGGCTAAAGTTTAGGATAATTATGGCACTTTTTTGGCACTCATATTTCTGGCAGTCCCATGGAGAAGAATGGAGTGGCAGTTTGCATGCTTGACCTGCTGCTCCGTATATTTGATGGGGGCCCTTCAATAAGATCCCTATTGATCTAATAGTTCTATCTTGTGGATAGGGGATAACATGAAATTACTAATTGCTTGAATCCCCACCATTCATGAGAACAGGACCCATACCCCGTGGAGACCCCTGAAATGAATAGAGTAGCAGGTCGAGCATGCACATTGCAGCACCATTCATCTGTATAGGACTGCTAGAAATAGAGCGCTGTACTCTGCTTTATCTGGCAGCACCATAGAGGTGATTGGAGTAGAAGTGTCAATGTTCAACCTCAGGTTGGCCCATTTTTGTGAATGGTGGGGGTGCTAGTGGTTGGACTCCCACCTGTCTAATAAATCCCTATGCTATGGATAGGGGATACTTTATAATAACCAAATGTTGACACACAACAACAGGGAGACTATTTAACTCTATGGGACTGCCGGAAATAGACGAGGGCAGCACTCTGCTATGTCCGGCAGTCCCATAGATATAAATGGAGCAGGAGTATACATACTCAAACTGCTGTTCCCCACGGTACAGGGTCGTATTCTCATGAACAGTGGGGCTCCAGCAATCTAATCGCTATTTCCTACACTGTGGAGAGGGTGTAACTTGATATAACCAGAATACCCCTTTAAGGTTCATGCACCTCTTATGAAATAGTACCAGTTTGTGTCAGATTCCGGCTGGGGGTAGTCATTATGCATTGCTTTAGATGTAGAACTATACTTCTGTCCATAGCAACTGATTCACTTACAGCTTTCATTTCAGGAAACAACATTAGTGTCACTGAAGAGATGAAACTACTACTCTCATCGTGTACCAGTGTTTATCCCTAACACCTCCATGCACAGAGCTGGTGAAACGGCAGCACTATGTAAGCAGTAAGGTACAAAAAGGACAATTATGAACCTTAGAAATGACCCTGAAAGTTTTTAATGTGCAATGTAATTGAGGGAGGTATGTAGATAGATAATACACATATATGTACACCCATAATATCAGCGAAAGCGGCTTTTATAACCTAGGTCGCCCCAAAATGTTAAATGTGACACCTCCCTCCCCAGAAAATATCTGGTGTCAAATAATTTAATGCATAGGTTCGCCCTGTCAGCTCTGCTGGTCTCTGAGCACTCGTCTGGGCCAGACCCTAATGAATAAGAGACAGAAGGGCATTAATATAGCCCCCTAGCAGCCCTCCACTGCTTAGATCAGAGTGCGCAGTGTAAGGTAGGTGGCTGCACCAGAATAAGGTAGGTGGCTGCACAGCTGGGAGGTTATTGTAAGGTTATTAGAGGCAGACATACCTGCAGCAGTCCTACCCGCTCACAGCTCCCTGGACCTTTCTTCCTTATTGTCCTCCTCCTCCTCTTCTTATGTAGTACAGCCCACGACAACGCCCATTAAAGCTACACACATCCTGTACAAGGCTGACAGACGTCTACAAGGCTCTGTGCTCAATATATAAACCTAAAGTGTCGTTCAACAAACAAATGGATGCCCAATATATAAAAAATATATATTTTATTTCATAATAATAGACAATACATGATAATTAGAATATTAGGGATAACAAAAAAGAAATGTAAAGAGTCAGCAGAAAAACTCCGGATGCTGCAGTCCCCCGGCCGGTGTCTCTATAACCCACCACAAGATGGAACACATGTAGGGCATGTATACATTACGCAATGTGGTGATTCACAGAAAGGAAGGGGTTATGTAATATATAAACCCTAAAAAGTGATACTACCTGTGATCATCACCTAAGTGCGTAGCTGCAGGATGAGGCTCAAGCGCTGGATCCTAATATATCATAAATAGGGACATGGACAAAAAATAATGCCCATATGGGATACTCAAAATAAATACATAAATGAGACCCCATAAACCAGACTTACTAGAGAGCTGTAAGCAAAAAACTCAACCTTAAGTATCAGATGGAAAATCACAGCATACCCTGAGACATGGTGGAGGGCAGAGACAGCAGGCACACGACAGGCAAACATCCGATTGAGTTTCTTTGGAGTATATATATATATATATATATATATATATATATATATATATATATATATATATATATATACATACCAGAAATAGGACAGCACTCCAAGACTTGAAAAAAACGGTGTCTTTATTCACCCATGTGAAGCAGTAGCGACGTTTCAGCTCACAACTGAGCCTGTCTCAAGCTTGAGAAAGGCTCAGTTGTGAGCTGAAACGTCGCTACTGCTTCACATGGGTGAATAAAGACACCGTTTTTTTCAAGTCTTGGAGTGCTGTCCTATTTCTGGTATATATTAAAGGGTTTCTACCACTTGCATATGACATATTTGGTGTTCAGACACTAGTGATCCGCTAGTGTCTGATGTAGCATACAAGCTAATTATTACATTAATCCGTTCGGCCGATAGCTCAAAAAAAGCACTTATATATTTATGCAAATGAGCCTCTAGGTGCTATGCAGGCGTTTTTCCAGCACCTAGAGGCTCCGTTTTTCCAGCACCTAGAGGCATTCGGCGCAGGCGCAGTGGAAATGTCTGAGCACGGAGCGGTCAGACATTGACTGCGCCTGCGCCGAATGCCGCGACGAACGGCGCAGGCGCGAGATTTCGGAAGGCTGAAGCAGGGGGAGGATCGAATACAGTTAGAGATGGGCGTGCTGGAGCGAGGCGCTGGGCGGCAAACTGCAAGGTAGACGGAGCCTCTAGGTGCTGGAAAAACGCCTGCATAGCACCTAGAGGCTCATTTGCATAAATATATAAGTGCTTTTTTTGAGCTATCGGCCGAACGGATTAATGTAATAATTAGCTTGTATGCTACATCAGACACTAGCGGATCGCTAGTGTCTGAACACCAAATATGTCATATGCAAGTGGTAGAAACCCTTTAAGGGTGAGAAGCTCATTCCCCTGGACGCTGCATCTGAGCCAGTTTACTGGTGCCGCTGAATCCTCTTTATATATATATATATATATATATATATATATATATATATATGTATATATATATATTTACAAGGGAAATATTTGTAATAGAATTCAGTATCATCACATAATAGGGAATACAGTTCTCTGAGAAAGTATCACACATGATGGGCTTAGATACAGCATCTATATCAAAAAGGATTGGAATGGCACTCCGTTTTGTAAGGGAATAGATCCCAAAATGGAGGTGCTCAGCGGAGAGGCTGGTATCGCCACTAATATATAATATACAAATCCACGGCACACTCAACTATTGTTTGATTCGAAAAGGAATATCGTATTTTTATTGTATCCAGCACCAACAATATTTAGTTTCAAAGAAAACTGATAAAGCAGGGCCAACGTTTCGGTCCTAACTGGACCTTGGTACAGCATCTCACATGAAATAAATACAGTAGCTCAGATCACACAAAGCTTAGAAACAATGGCTTGGTAGCCAGTATCACACATGATAGGCTTAGATACTGTACTGTAGGAGGGGACAGGGGGGACTCTATATAGGGGCTGTGTTCGCCACCAGGCCCATGTATGTGCGCTGAGACCACATTATATGCCTAAGCAACCTACCATGTAAGCAATGCCAGACTATTGTCATGGAGGGACAGTTGGTGAGTGACTTGTGGAAAGGGGGCGATTGGCTGCCTGTAAAGTGGCTCAATTCGATATGGGGGGCCAGGACCCTCTGGTTTTTTTTTTCAGAAGGAGTCCCAGCAGTTGGACTCCCACCAATCAGATGAGTATCCCCTGTCCAGTGAATAGAAGGTAACTTTAGAACATGGCACAGCCCCTCTAAAAGGTGGAATGTTTCTTCTAATGGCTTATCCCCAGGGTAGGTCATTAATATCAGATCGGCGGAGGTCCAGCTCCCATCACCCCTGCTGATCAGTTGTTCTGCAGTATCTCCATCCACTACAGTTGGTTACTACTGAACTGCTCCCATTCACATGAACCTGACCCTCAGAGAACCTGTAGAGGATACCATGGCCCATGGTTCCCCAGCCCCAGTAGAGCATCACTCAAGAAGTAAAGTCCTGCCCTGTTTTAGTGCTATGTACAACCTAGTACAGGGCTCAAAAACCTGTGGCACTCCAGCTGCTGTGAAACTACAGCTCCCAGCATGCACACTTGCCTGGCTGTTTTTGTAGCTACCATAGCAGTGAAAGGAGGATTCTGGGAGTTGTAGTTTCAGAACAGCTGGTGTTATATCCTGGATATAACCAGCAATCATCAAGCTTATTGTGCTCACAAAAACTGGTGTAAATTTGGGGACATTTATCAAGAGTGCTACTCCAGTTTTGTGGTGATAAATAGTTGTAAGTGATGCAACTTTTTGTGCAAAATCCTGCACCTTTTTTTAGACCAACACCTCCCCCACTTTGAAAAATAGTGTGAAAAGTAGTTCTGCCAGAAATATGCTGGATTTCCTCCAGGTCCCATTATAGTCTATAGGGGCAGTGCTCCTGCTTTGCTGGATGCATGAACACCGGTAGGCTGTTCCTCTGCCAGATGATTTTAAAGCTAGTGTGATACTAGCCTACGCCAACCAATAGCTGGTATAGAGTGAGAGAAAAGCGTCCGTCCCTGAGCCACTGTGATAAATCTGCTGCAGGTCTACACAGCCAGTCTCATAGGTGCCAAATGTCCTTATTTTGCAAGGACTCTCCCTGGTTTTCAAAGACAGTCCTAGGAAATTCGTGCTGTCCTGGGCCAAAAATGGACAGAGGTAGCGATTTCCGGGCAGAGTTGCGAGTTCCCAGGGGTGGGGTTTTCAATATCCTGATTTTTACCAACCTAAACTTTGGTAAGTATGCTAAGCTTACACCATCTACACCAGTGGACAGCAACCTTAGGCACCCCAGATGTGGTGAAACTACAACTCCCAGCATGCTCCATTCACTTCTATGGGAATTCTGAAAACAGCTAAGCAAGTGTGCATGCAGAAAGTCGTAGTTTTGCCGATGGTTGCTGATCCCTGATCTACAGGATAAGTAAATCCGCCCCACTGAGTGGTGTGTGCACTCATGGTCACTTGATTGGTTTTATTCCTGTCTGGCATTTTTTCAAAATGGCTTCCCCAGAAAATGAAATCAAGATGGTGGATAACATAAAGAAGGATCATGAAATGTCCATCCATGTTCTCCTGACTGTGAGGTGTTCATGTCTCTCTCGGGTTTGGCCACAAAATGTTGGAACAATCTTGCGGTTGAGACAGATTTAGTTTTCCTCATAAGCCCCAACCCCAAAAGAAAGTGCCATCTATATCTGCGCTGTAGACAGTGTCTGGATTCTGTGGGGTTTTTTGGGATACTACAGGTGAGTATTATTTATAGTGTGAGGGAACCTGAACCCTAAAGCCCCTTGCAGACAAGCGTTCCTCCCGCAGCGAGTCCGCAACACAGCTCCTGACCTGACCTCCCAGCACTGCTGGGGGTCACATAGCATTATATTGATTTATGGTGCTATGGAACCCTTAGGCCCCTTTCACACGGGCGAGTCTTCCGCGTGCGTGCAATGCGTGAGGTGAATACATTGCACCCGCACTGAATCCTGACCCATTCATTTCAATGGGGCTGTGTACATGAGCAATGTTTTTCACACATCACTTGTCCCTTGCGTGAAAATTGCAGCATGATCTATATTCTGAGTTTTTCACGCAACGCAGGCCCCATAGAAATGAATGGGGCTGCGTGAAAATCGCATAGCATCGCAAGCAAGTGCGGATGCGATTTTCACACAGGGTTGCTAAGGAGACGAGGGATGAGCGACCTGGCCATTTACTTTATTATTTTCCATTATAACATGGTTATTATGGAAAATAATGGCATTCTTTAATACAGAATGCAAAGTGCCTTGAGGGTTAAAAAAATAAAAACATTACTCACCTCATCCACTTGATCGCACAGCCGGGATCATCCTCTTTGTTCTTCTTGAAGGACCTGCAAAAGGACATTCGCTGACGTCATGTGAGTGCGATGATGTCAGCGAAGGTCCTTTTGCAGGTCCTTCAAGAAGAACAAAGAAGAGGATCCCGGCTGCGCGATCAAGTGGATAAGGTGAGTAATGTTTTTATTATTTTTTTTAACCCTCAAGTGACATTTCACTTTGCATTCTGTATTAAAGAATGCTGTTATTTTCCATGATAACCATGTTATCATGGAAAATAATAAAATCTACAGAACACCAACCCAAACCTGAACTTCAGTGAAGTCAGGGTTTGGGTCTGGGTACCACATTCAGTTTTTTCTCATGCATTGCACTCGAGCGGAAAAAAACGGAACATCGGAATGCAATCGCAGACAAAACTGACTGCAATTGCGTGCCTACTTGCGCAGGTTTCCCGCAATGCACCCTGAACGCATCCGACCCTCTCCCGCGACGCCCGCGTGAAAGAGGCCTTACAGTTCTGGAATGTATTGGATAACACTGGCATAATGCTTCCAGTGGCATCCAATACATTCCAGAACTGTAAGGGTTACATAGCATCATAAATCAATATAATGCTATGTGAATCCTGTCAGTGCTGGGAGGTCAGGCTGGGTGCTGCGATGCAGACTCGCTGCGGGAGGAACGCTCGTCTGCAAGGGGCCTAAGGAGTCACTAATATTATATAGATATACGATGCTTGGCCATATTTGATTTTTGGTCCATAAAAATGGATCCTTGAAAAAAAAGGGTAACTTCTGTGTGCGCTCCGGTTCTTTCTAACCCCAATCAAAACGAGGGCTCATGCACCTGACCTCACATCAGGTACTGCCATAAGGCTATTCTCATCTGCAAGAACGACAGGAACGGGAGCTGAGATCTGCAGATGATGTGCATTGCAGCACCTGAAGTAAAATATAAGATTCAGATCTTTATGTCGCTCTGAGAACATCCATCTGTCCCCCCCTCTCCTTTATCTCACCGGTTGTCAGTCACATCTTATCTGCCTGACAACCAGCATTATAAGCCACGCCCACTTCAGCGGAGGGATGAATACACGTTATATGAGGAGTAGAAATAGATTGTTTACTGGAGCGAGCTGCAATTTTCCCCACAAGAACAGATATTTATATCCCTCACGGTGACGCTCTGTACATTTACCTTATATAACACGACAAGCTAGGGTGACATGACACAGAAGAGTAGGAAAATCTGCATATGTTCTGCAGATTATCACACCACTGACCTCTGTACAAATCTGCAGAACACTGGCCTGTCCTCTCTCTCCTTACAAATAGTGATATATTCTGCATGGTCACACCACTGACCGCTGTAGAGATTTGCAGAACATTGTTCTGTCCCATCTACCTCCTGACACAGTGATATATTCTGCAGATTATTACACCGATGACCTTTGTAGAGAGCTGCAGAACATTGCTCTGTCCCTATTACCACCTGACACAGTGATGTATTCTCTAGTGCTAAACGCGCTTGTTTTAGCGGAGAAAGGTCCTCACAAACCTTGAAGGAGGAGGGGATGAGAAGCTTATTCTGTACCCCTCTCATGACCTGAAGGACCCACAGGTCCGAAATTTTGTGTCCCCAATCTCTTTGGAAGTGGCGGAGACGTCCGCATACCGGTGTGAGCAAGCCAGGGGGAAAATACAGGTCTACAGTAAGGTCTGCCAGAGTAGAGATGGCGTCAAAGGCTCAAATTCTTTTCTCTAGGCTCCTGGGTGCACGGATTCCCTCTGCCACGAAAGCCTTGTCCCCTGCGGGATCTATGGTAGGATTTGGATCCGGATCCTCTAAATTGCCTACTTCTCCCTCTAGAGGATTGCTGAGGGAGACACCCCTTTTTTATTGGAGCGGCCCTCAATTATCTTATCCAGCTCAGACCCAAATAGTCTAAGGGAGACCATAAAGATTGTATTTGGAGGCATTGTCTGCCTTCCAGGGTCTAAGCCAGAGGCGTCTTCTACTGGCCACGGAAAGGGCCATGGAGTTAGAAGCCAGCTTAAGTTGTTGAGACGCCGATTCAGTTATAAAATCTGCACCTAAGAGAGCAGACTTTAACTGGGAACTGATGTCATCTCTAGCTACGCCAGAGTCTATATCTGCCTGGATTTGCAGGAGATTCTTTCTGAGAAAATTAGCAACCTCTGATGCTGCAACCACAACTGAGGCTGAAGCAGCAGAAAAGCCTCTTCTTAAAGTGCATTCCACTCTTCTATCTAGTGGATCCTGGAGATTAGACCCATCCTCAGAGGGGTCCAACAGTGTGTTTTGACAGCTTGGCTATGGCTACATCCACTTTAGGAGGCGGACCCCAGTCATCCAGTTGGTCTTAGTTTAAGGGGTATAAGGTTTTGAATCTCTTAGATATCACCAATCCCTTCTCTGGATGCTTCCATTCAGTTGTCATCAGACTCCTGAGCGACTTTTCCACCATGAAGGTCCTAGGCCCCCTAGAGGTGAATGCAGAAGCTTCCCCTTGATCAACATCCTGGTCCCTTGACCTGATGGCTCTTAAAAGTCACTGCACCTTTTCCACCGGGAATATCACTATCAGAAGCAGAGGAATGGACTTCACGGATAATCATCACTGAAGAAGAAAGAAAAATAGAGCCAACAGCTGACCAAAGGTGTAGAACCTCCAAACTACCTGTTTGTCGTTGGAACGAAGGATAAGGGACTCCTTAAACCTTTGTGCCGCTCCGCTTCCGGTCCGATGGCGAGCCCGACGCGGAGGAGGATGCGGACCGACCTTCCACTGCCAGGGCCAGACGGCGCAACTTCAACCTATGGCCTCCGGTCCTGGAGGCGGACCGGAAGTATGGCACTACACAGATCACCGAGGCGATGTTAGAGGCGCACAGAGGCACCTCCTCCCGTACCAAAAAGGCTACGGTCGGAGCCAGAGGAGTACCCGATCGTCCCCAAACCAGACACAGGGTGGGCTTTATAGGAGGCACTCCTGGTTAATTACCACTTTGACTTAATTAATAAAAGTTCCACCTGTCCTGATTGTTCACAGGGGCAGTAATACCCGGGCTGTGCTGCTGTTTAGACGTAAGGGAAACCTCCCTGCCCCCCATGATCACTACATTATGTCACATATCTCCAATGCTGAAAACAGCCAGAGACATTTACAACTATACATGTGACTGATATCAGCTAGTCTATGCCATACTCGTCACTTGGGAATGGCAGGGACCAGAGCATCGGCCGCGCCAAATTCACTAACATTTATGCCTGGAAACAGGTATAAATGTTGGTGATAAACAAGGGAGTGTTTTTTCACTCCAGGCACATGGACTGCCAAATAATGCACCTAATTTATGATGTGGTGAATGCCTTATAATAAATGATCTGTGTCCTCTGGGAGTGCAGGGGTAGGGGGGAAACAAACACCACCAGTCTTTATAAATGCCCCCCAATGTGTGAAATCCGCAGTCACAGTAATACTGTGTTATCTTACATGGGATATTTCCTAATTTATTGCCAAATGGCCAAAGGTGTTTTTCCTTGTAGGACTTGCTTTGTCTGTGAGTCACCGGTGTAAAGTCAGATTGTTGTTTGGAATTCACGACTGTGCAATGAATATACTTACAGGAACACTATCTATATACAGGGCGAGGCAAATGTCTGGACCCTTGTAAGGGTGCATTCACATCGCCGTTTAACATGGTCCTGTAAAAAACGAATCCTGTTGCATCAGTTATACATAGGATCAGTTTCTTTACAAACGGATCTCAGACAGAAATGGCTTAAACGGATGACAGAATAACGGAAAGCTAAACGGTGATGTGAATGCACCCTGCACTGGTGTCATTTGTAGAAAATTTACTTTCAATGTGTGAAATTGGGAGGGTGGCTGCATTATTTAGTTGAGGAACAATTATGGAAATTCTGTACTGAATTCAGCTCAGGTTTTTCCATTGGGAAGGGGGTCATGTGACATATAGGCATTGGCTAGAATTTACAATAGAAGTGCTTTTCATGATGTGTTGTGTGTCCACCATTCTGCCGGATGCACATGGTTAAACGTTTAACCCAGTCTTCACGAACACGCTTAAGAACCACAGATGATACTTCTTCACAGTACTGTTGTATTCATCATTTCAGGTGACCAACATGCAATATGGCTCATCTGAAATGGTAAATCCTACAGTGCTGTGAAGTAGTAGTATCTGTGGTTCTTCAGCATGTTCAGATCCCTAATTCCAGGACCATTTTCTCTTTACAGTACATGTTGAACCAGTAGAGCAGAAAGTGTCAGGGGAAACAAAGGCAGTAATTGTGAGGAATATGGATTATCATTTATTGGCAGCCCTGATTGTCATTTGATTCACCTTTTGGCATGTACACAGTCAGTGTACATGCAAACTATGTCCTCACCCCCCCGGCCATCTGCAGTCAGCTAGCAAGGAACAAAGCCCCAGGGGTCTAGGCTTCAAGGAGGCCCCAGGTGGATCAAGTCACACCTCAACCAGCCAGTTTGGAGGCAAGCTAATCCTGCAGGAAAACCCCCAGCAGGAGGTCTCAGCCCTTGCCCAGGATCAATGATACCTCCCAGACATGTTGGCACCTACATTTCATAAGGAATTATGAACCGTCCGTCCAACCCAGGCATAATTCTGTTATCTTTTTGCGATCCTAGGGCAAAGGCAAACATCCACGTAGTCCTGGCTTGAGGCTAGGATGCCCGGGAGGGGAGATATACATATCTCCCCACAGAAACCACATAGCGGCACCATGTTTGGACTCGACTTGTAGCTGGAACCCAGGCGGATAAATTGGGCCCGGAACAATCTTCCTGCGACATTCTGGTCTGGGGCTATGAGCCCTAATGGGTTTTATGGGTCATTTGCTGCCAGCACCAGAGAAGGATGGGTGGACCCTACCCATAGGCGGAGAGGGGAGCGGCCGGCTACAAGTCATAAGCCCATGCAAGCCAGCGGGCGGTGTCTTTTTCTGAAAGGGGGTCACTTTGTGCAAATGTGTTTGGAGAGACCTGGAAACCGCTGACATCACTGCCCCCACGTGACTGCAGCCAAGGACTATTTCACCATCATAGAACTTTCAACTACCCGGTAACTCACTTTTGCACTGCTTAACCCTGTTGTATCTATATCACCTGTATCTGTAACCTCAGACCACTTAATATATATTCTTTTTGTATAGTGTTATATCTAGTGTGCCCTTAAAGCGATTAAATATATAATTTAATCTTGTGCTGTCATGTATCTCGATAACGAATCCCCACGTCCGTGTTTCGGCCTAGTTATAAGCTACCGCGGGTTGGTTTCTCACCCTACATAATCCCGTTAGTGGACCAGGCTTCTATCAAACGAGAAGCTGGTGGCAGTATACCCGGACTGAGGCGGCGCCGTCTCACGGAGGCAGTAAAAAAGGCTCTCAGCTCGTTGCCTCTGTGCCCGCGTGGACAGGAGGTGTCTGTGTAAACTGTACAAAGCTGACCTTACCTGCTCCTCTGGAGGGCGTAACGTCACACTTTGGTAACAAGTGACCATACTGTGTCTCGCAAGCTCGACGTAGGTGACATCAAGCGGGCACGAGGCATGGTATTCATCACAGTAATGTTACCCCATGATAGTAAGCTACCTAGCCCTCTCCTAGAGCAGGAAACTAAATAATTAAGAGACAGAACACAGAGATTTCACTTCTTAACCTTTATATATAAAACAGCAAAACTTTTCTTTCAAGTATTAAAAAATAAGTTAATTGACAAAAAAACACAACAAAGAAATCAAAGTGATAACAGTGTCTGCGCAAATTCTCAGGGTGAGGCAACCACAACCAGTGACTGTGGTACGAAACAGCCTGATATCGCCCTACCGGGCACTGAGGCAGGGGGTCACCACCAACAAGTGACCATGTGCCCAGATGGGTTACTATCAGGATGGGGGACTTTGCACCCCCACTACAAGAAGCAGAAGAGACCATTGCAAATAGAACCCTCTGGTCGGTCAAGGGTTGTGCAGAGCAGCAGGTGTCATGGCTTCTGTATGTGTTATGACGACACACAACATACAGCAGGAAAACGTCAAAATAAATCATCCATCAACCTTCCGTATAACCACCACATACAGAGTATAGAATGGAGCTGCAGGATTCTCAGACTCATAACATGATGGGCAAATCAAGACTTAGGGCTCATGCATACAACCGTTGGATGGTTTGCAGTCCGCAAAACATGGATACCGGCCGCGTGCGTTCCGCATTTTGTAGAACGGAACAGCCAGCCCCTAAAAGAACAGTCCTATCCTTGTCCGGTATACGGACAATAATACGACATGTATTTTTTTGGAATGGCCATGGGGACGAGGAATACAAAGTAATTTCCTTTTTTTGTGGCCCCATTGAAGTGAATGGTTCCGCATACAGGCTGCAAAAGAATCCAACGGATACGGAAAAAAACATACATTTGTGTGCATGAGACGTTAAGTGCAAATTGCGGATCCACTCTTGAGCACACGGCGTGCTTGTATCTCTGTTGCAATGCATTTGCGCTGCAATGACATACCGTACAGCCCTACAGTCCACAGCGGCCCCTAATTGAACTAATGAGAACTGCACTGTATAGGACGCTATCACATGCAGCAGATTTTGTTGCAGAAACTTATGAGACTGGAAATCAGTTCCACTCATCTGAACAGGGCCTGCAGAAATCCATGCGCTTCTTGCAAAAACAACCCAATCCAGATGAATAGAAGTGATTTTTTGCAACAAAATCTGCCATGTCTGTAGGCACTCTTAAGGTTAGGTTTACACAGAGTATTTTGTAAGCGGAAAAAAAAAAACGGATGCAAAACTTGAATCAGATTTTTTTTTTTCCATGCCATTTTGCTGTGCAGTTTTGGACAGGATTTTTATTTCTAGCCATTTTCTATGGAATTCCGGATGCAGATTTAGCATCAAGAATGGACAGGGCACTATTTTTTTCCATGGAGTGGTTTCTAAAACCGCATGTAGAAAAAAACAGCACTGTATGGTTTAGCATGCAGACACCCCATTGAAAGTAATAGGGAAGTTCTGCAAGCATTTGTGGAGTGAAATCCACACCAAATCCTTGTCTGGAAAAACTCAGTGTGAACCTAGCCTAAGTCAGTCTGCACAGCCGTTAACAATACAGGCTAAACAGTATGGTCCTCAATAGATTAAATAGGACCAGCTGAAGCCTGTGCGGCCACACGGTACGCGACTGCACTGCGGCCACATAACGAACGCTCTGTGTGCTTGTATCCTAATACTCGGCTGAAGTGAGAACCTAGCTGGGTGAGGAGGACACTGCAGCAGGAAGAGGATTTGAGCCATTCCCATACAATGACCACCATCTTAGCAGTACTTAATAATGTCTGCAGAGTACTAGGAATCATATCCTCCATATAGAGTGCTCAATAATAATAGGTGTGATTTCTACAGTGCAGTGAATAGAATGACAGGGTGAGTCAAGAAGCAGTCAACTTACTGTAAGACGCTGAGGCTACACTGTGTCGTGTCGCACAACAAAAGTGCAACATCAAATCTGATCGGAGGCAGACTGGGCTTCTCCTCTAGGGCACTGGTAAGCCACACTCAGCTTAGCAGTAGAGCCTGGGCACTTCTGTACTACAGATCTACAGCTAGGAAGAGCCTCCTTCCCCTCTGGGCCCCTGTGCAGCTGAACCAGCAACTGGCTGCACAGACTGTATTGTCCATCCCTGGTTTAGAGGTTTTTATTTCGGCCAACTGCTTGTGGACACTGGTGAGCCCCCTGAATTATGTGGCTCTAAGCATTTGCTTGGTTTGCATGGTGGTAAAGTCCGTTCCTGTATCCAAGAGCAACTCAGAGATACAGATCACCCAGACGACTCAAATCATTGATCTGTATGGCCCTTCAGTTAGAGCGTTTTGTGGGTGCTCTATAGCTTTGTCTGAGTTCTTGGACGTCACAGATATTGTCTCATGAAATAGGATGGCTTCTACGTTAACTCTTTATTGATGTGGTCTAATTTGAAACGGCCTTAGCTTTACTTTTTGTGGACATGGTTGTATGAGGGCTTATTTTGGGGTACATACATCTTTTTGATCACTCTTTAAACTGTTTTTAGTCGGTGTGAAACCAAACATTGGTTGTGGTGATTGTGTTTTTTTTCTGTATGGGATTAATTGCTTCATAATTTCATACCTTTGGTCCTTACTGATGCTGCACTTCTAGATATGTGCATTTTTTTTTTTTATCTTCTTTCCATAATAAAGTACTTTTATAAATCTTTTTACAATTTTTGGGGCTTTGATCATGCAATACTTCTGTATCGCAGTGGATTATGCCTCTGGCACGGCTTAATAGGCGCAGATAAATGGCAGACCTGGGTAAGGTCCTGGCCGCGATGGCAAACCACCACTGTTGTGATATGCAGATGCTGAGGAGAGCACTGAATGTGACATCTAATGGGTTAATTGGTGGGATCAGAGTTCGTTCTGATCCTGGCTGTTAGAGAAGGATGTCCTCTATATGATACACCCAGAAACCCCAAGTGATAGCATGGGCACAGCTACCATGCCGTTGCCACTGTGATGTACTATTACAGTGGCTCACTCATAAAATGCAGAGCTGCCTTAAATTCATTGTATGTGGCAGGGTGGAAAGGGGTTAATGTCAGATCTCATTATTACCATTATGATATTACATATGATATAGGCTACATACGCCATTTTGAACCGATCCTTTACATTTAATTGAAAGCAGGTGATGTTCCTGATTTCTGACTCGCCCTGTATATCTATATAGTTATTGTATTGTTTGAAAGCGTTGTGATGGCGTTCATTGCACCTGAAAACACGGAAACTACTAGTACATGGTACAATGGCAGCAGGTCACCTGGACACATGTCCGCAGCACAATTAATATTTGCTATGTAACATAAAATATATAGGTGTTGAGGCCTCAGAAAGGTGAAGACATTCAATTGTATCATACAATGCAGCAGGCGTATCGGTAACTGTAGAAAAACAAAAAACAATATCCACTCCTTTAAGAACGAGACTGATTAGACCTGTGATCTTCAGCCGTATTGCTCTTGGTTCCGAATATTTTTTGACAGATTTAGACCAATAGGAAACCTTGATACTGTGATGTACAGAGGAACGACAATTATTATTGGATGAAATAGACTTGCATGTATAAAATAGATAGCAGACAAAAAGCAGGAGTTGCCTGCAGCAACTAATTATATCAACTTTCGTTTGCTGACCTGTACTTAAAAGGGGTTGTTCAGCCAAGTAAAATGTTGTTTTGATGCATTTTAAATTGGTTAACTTTTTCTAATATACTTTCAGTATGCTAGCGGCCACAATGTGCCGGTACTGGCACCGGTCCAGCTGCATTTTGTGGTCGGTACCGACAGAGAAAGTGAACTCTTTCACCCCCTCTCTCAGTGTAGGCATGTGACAAGTGACGCACTTGAAGGGGGCTAGTTGTGTGGCTCAGTGCAGAGTCCAAACCAACCCTCAAGGGCAGCTGGACAGTGGGGCACCAATCGTACTGGCAATATATTAAATTTCAAACACATCAAACCTACTTTTTATCTGGCTGGACAACCCCTTTAAGAATAAGAAAATGAATTTGTTGCTGTGGGCAACTAACCCAACTCTGTAGACATGAGACTTGCTGTAATGGGCATTAGAATCCCCCAATATGTTGAGGGGAATAAAAATTATTTTTAAAATTATCTTTGGAGGTTGAAATAATAAAGGAACATTTCTCACAGTGCAGGTATTACCCCGACATTTATCCCAACTACACAAATAAAAAATGGCTGCCCAGTGCGGCACTGTGATGGAAGAACGAAGAACCTTTAAGAGAACTCAAGTGGGTCTTGTGGAGTAGACTATCTTGATTTCGCCCTGCTCGCTTCTTCCAAGGTGAAAAGAAGACTATGATTAAAAACAGCGAAACATCCTATCTTCATTCACACATTGATACAATCGGTAATCTGTTTGTGAGAACAGAAGTACTTTGGGGAGAGGGTTTCAGTGCTGGCCCATTAAACGCAGTCATGGATGCATCACGTACTTGCTGACACCCACCTGTACTCAATCTCATAATAAAACACTAGAACACACAATGTTCCTTTAAAATCTTCTATGAAGAGGACGACTGAGCCAGAAAACATAACTGAGGAGCCACCTAGTGGCCAAATACCCCAACTGCAAGTGAACAATCACTTCTCCATTGTCCACTGTCTGGGACGAAAGTAACACGGAGTCCATGCTTGGCGCCACTTTGTAAACCTGAATAGAAACTGCAGCTCTGAAATTCTTCTCAGTGGTGTACTGTATAGGAAATAAAAAGTCCCTCACAACGACGGGAAACTTTGCCTCTGTTATCTGCAGCAATGCACTCTAAAGTGCTGTGCAAGGGTTAATGGGTTCATGTAACATCTCCATGGGAAGGACCTCATCAAGGCAGCTCTGTGCTGACCCCCACGTTTAAGACATACCCCCCCTCATAAGGAGGGGGTCACCAACATCTCAGGAGGAAGAGGAACCTCAGGACCAGTTCATGTTGTAGCCTTTAGATAACATCACTTCCTCCAAGTCCTTGTCCTCCTCCTTCTCACGCAGTCTCTGCTCCTCCAGCAGTGCCACCAGCGCGTCTCGCTGCTCCACCACATCCAGCATCTCGTTCAGGATCCTTTTCTCATCTGAGAGCTCCTGCTCGCTTTTCAGCTGGTCTGTGGGTAATAAACACAAAACATAACACCTTTTGAGATGTGGCAAAATGCAATGATCAGTGAAGGTCTGGCTTATGGGTTCTTAGTATGGGCCAAGTTTGATCATCAATAATAACAACAACCTAAATTATAAGTAATATGGAGACCAAGCTATGTAAAGTCACCTGACTAGGGATCATTCTCTGCAGTACTGGGAAAGGTGAACTCTCAGCCAAATATGAGTCTGGGAGCTCTGACATGGTTCCCAGAATACTGTTTGTCTGGGGGTTGCCTCATTTACAAATTAGCAGCCGAGAACAAGCTTGCTTATATATTGTACTGGACAGGGTTTAGATACCTGGGAAGACGATGAATCACAATGCTAAAGTAAAAATGTCACAAAAGAATACGGATGACGTCCATGTGCATTCCTTATTTTGCGGATGAATGGTTCCACATAGGTCCGCAAACAAACAAACGGAACGAACACTGAAAGAAAATATGTTCCTGTGCATGAGCCCTAAGGTTTTTTTTTGTGAACCATATACAGAACCATTCCTTTCAATGGGTCGGCAAAAAAATTGATGTTACTCCGTGTGCATTCCGTTTCCATATGTCCGTTCCACAAAAAAAAATAGAACATTTCCTAGGATAGAACAGTCCTATTAGGGGCCAGCTGTTCCGTTCCGCAAAATACGGAATGCACATGAACGTCATCCGTATTTTTTGCAGATCTGTGTTTTGCAGACCACAAAATACATACAGTTGTGTGCATGAGCCCTTAGAGTGAGAATATATAATCTGAATGGTCTTTATTTAGGCTATGTGTTTCAGTACTCTGCTAGTGCCTTCCTCAGGCCATAGGCATAATTATGGCCTGAGGAAGACACTAGCCCAGTAACGAAACTTGTAGACTAAATGAAGACAATTTGGATGATATATCCTCACCCTAAGGGCACATGCACACGACCGTATGCCCTCCGAGACAAACAGACCGTGAGCGGGCCATATGTCCCGGAGCGGCATACATCGTGCGCGCACAGCATCATAGGTTACTATGATGCTGTGCGCATCAGGCCGCCCGCGGGACTCTTGTCCGGCACTCATAAGATCATATGAGTGCAAGACAATAGTCCCGCGGGCGGACCCTTGCGTACAGCATCACAGTAACCTATGATGCTGTGCGCACGATGTATGCCGCTCCGGGACATATGGCCCGCTCATGGACCGTATGTCTCGGAGGACATGTGTTCGTGTGCATGAGCCTCAAGTGTCATCATTCCAGTAAGGATCCCTGAAATTTCTTTGTTTCCTGAACTACTTCAGAAGAGTGCTCCCCACCTGTCTGCCCCTGGATTAAATCATCGTACATTACATTACTGCCACGCTTGCGTCTTTCTACAGTGCCAATGAACCTGACTAGACGTACAGTTGTGCTCAAAATAATAGCAGTGTGTTTAAAAAAGTGAATAAAACTCAAAATTCTTCTAATAGCTTTTATTTCCATACACACAAATGCATTAGGAACACTACACATTCTATTCCAAATCAAAACATGAAGAAAAATATATAAAATTTGTGTTGTTCCTCTAAAAAAAAAAAAAAAAAAATAGTAGTGTTTGTATTCTTCTTGACAAACTCAAACATTCACTATATGAACTGAAAAATGTTAAAAGATTTTGCTTTCCTTTGAATCACTGAAGTAATATTTAGTTGTATAACCGCTGTTTCTGAGAACTGCTGTACATCTGTGTTGCATGGAGTCAACCAACTTCTGGCACCTGTGAACAGGTATTCCAGCTCAGGATGATTGGACTACATTCCACAGTTCTTCTCTATTTCTTGGTTTTGCCTCAGAAACTGCATTTTTGATGTCACCCCACAAGTTTTCTATTGGATTAAGATCCGGGGATTGGGCTGACCACTCCATAACGTCAATCTTGTTGGTCTGGAACCAAGATGTTGCACGTTTACTGGTTTGTTTGGGGTCGTCGTCTTGTTGGAACACCCATTTCAAGGGGATTTCCTCTTCAGCATAAGGCAGCAGGACCTCTTCAAGTATTCTGATGTATTCAAACTGATCCATGATCCCTGGTATGCGATAAATAGGCCCAACACCGTAGTATGAGAAACATCACCATATCATGAGGCTTGTGCCACCATGCTTCACTGTCTTCACAGTGTACTGTGGCTTGGAGTCAGTGTTTGGGGGTCGTCTGAGAAACTGTCTCTGGCCACTAGACCCAAAAAGAACAATCTTACTTTCAGCAGTCCACAAAATGTTGCGCCATTTCTCTTTAGGCCAGTCAATGTGCTGTTCGGCAAATTGTAACCTCATCAGCATGTCTTATTTTCAACAGTGGGACTTTGCGGTGGCTTCTTGCAGATAGCTTGGCTTCACATAGGAGTCTTCTAATTGTAACAGTATCATACACACAACAGACTAGACGGGTCCTACAGTAGGTGGTCACGCTATTTAAATATATAACGCAAGTTTCAGAGGTCAAGGAGACCAAAGCGTGACTTGGATCACCTACTGGCTATCTTTTATTTTTATTCATTAAAACATATACCTTTATTGATGTCTATTTTAAAAAAGAAAGAATATCACTCTAATTTTTTAAAAAGGGGTTAAAATTCCTCAGAGTGAGCAGTGAGACTGTGAATTCTACTGTGTATTTCTCTTCTCAATACACATCATATAGTAGGATAGCACCTGATATACTTTCTCAGGGCTTGCCCTACTGATTCATATCACTGCAGCAACTTAGTATTTGGTTGCCTGTAAATCTCTGCTTTAAATGCTCACTAGCTCAGTCTGAACTAAAAAATTAGTGCTCCCACATCCCTACATGTTTCGCCGAGCTTCGGCGTCCTCAGGGGATAATGCAGGTTTGCATTGGAAGGGGGATCCCTGATTATTATAGGTTCGGTTCCTGTGGGTGGGGTTTGAATAAATTCTCACAGAGTCCTTGCCATTTTGGCTATTCTTCTATCCATTTGAATGGTAGTTTTTCGCTTTCTTCCACGTCTTTCAGGTTTTGATTGCCATTTTAAGCATTTGCGATCATTTTAGCTGAGCAGTCTATTATTTTCTGCACTTCTTTATACGTTTCCCCTCTCCAATCAACTTTTTAATCAAGGTACGCTGTTCTTCTGAACAATGTCTGGAACAAACTATTTTTCTTAGAATTTCAGAGAGAAATGCTCTATAACCAGCATGTACAACATTTGCTGCCTTCCTTCCTTAAATAAGGGCAATAATTGTCACCGGTTTTTCAAAGAATGAATGACCTCACTAATTGAACTCCACACTGCTATTATTTTGAACATGCCCCTTTGAATTAGTGATTCAATTACACATAATCAGCATCATGCATGTCATGACTGTTGGGTCTGTTGGATTTCTATTACTCTACTACACCTGCTAGTAAATTATTTGCCATGTAGAAATATAATTTCAACCAAAAACAGTGACTGATCAGGTTTGGCTACTTTCACACTTGCGTTCGGAGCGGATCCGTTTGGTATTTGTACAGACGGATCCGCTCCTATAATGCAAACGATGGTATCCGTTCAGACGGAACCGTCTGCATTATATTTTACTAAAAAAGTCTAAGTACAATTTGTATTCAGACGGATCCGTCCAGACTTTACATTGAAAGTCAATGGGGACGGATCCGTTTGAAAAATGCACCATACTGTGTCACCTTCGAACAGATCCGCCCCCATTGACTTCCATTGTAACTCTGGACTGATCAGTTTGCATCCGCACGGCCAGGCGGACAGCCAGCGTTCGGGTGTCCGCCTGCTGAGCAGAGCGGAGGACAGACGGTGCCAGACTGATGCATTCTGAGCGGATCCGCATCCACTCAGAATGCATTGGGGCCGTACGGATGCGTTCGGGGCCGCTTGTGAGAGCCTTCAAACGGAACTCACAAGCAGAGCCCCGAACGCAAGTGTGAAAGTAGCCTTAGTGATGTCTGACTGCTATTATTTTGAACACAACTGTACATAGCTAGGTGGCAGTGCGGAAACTTGGGAAGATGAGTATTTTCAGGGCGCACAGTGACCTTCTTGATTTTTTATTGGGCACAGTGTTTATTATTCATTTCAGTGGCAGAATGCGTGGGACCATTTTTAGGGGCCATAGGAAGTAGTGGTTTAGGTGACACTATGTGGAACAATTTTTTTCAGGGGGCACTGTGCATGGCTGTATTATATTCAGAAGCACAATGCCGGTCAGTATTTGGAGCTAGTACAGAGGGTCAGGATCTCATGTAAAATTAAGGAGTCAAAAATGGCGGGCAGCAAACTCTGGTAGTCTGGGCTTGAATGGAGAAGATGAAAAAAAAAAGAGAATAATTCCAATTAGAGAAGATGTCACCTCTGAGTCACTCAGGGGCGGGGGGCAGGGAGGCAATTGTCCCCCAGGCCGCCCTAAATAAACGGCCGCTGGGTCGCCAGTCTTTAAAAAAAAAAAATTTTTAATTTTTTATTCTTCAGGGCCGCACCGCCGATCACCACAGGCGGCGCGGCCCTGGATGTAATTGCGGCCGTGCTGTGGGGCAGGGGAGGGAGAGGCGTGTCCCTCCCCGGTTCTTCTGATAGGCTGCAGGCACTAATGCCTGCAGCCTATCAGAGGCCAGCTCAGGCAGCGCAATGACGTCATTATCATTGCGATGCCTGAGCCGGGCAGCACACAGCAGGGACACAGGCCGGAAGAGGCTTGCATCGCTGCTGATGGAGGTAAGTATTAGGGTTTTGTTTTTTTCTTCTTTGCGGGGGGCTGGCACTATGGGGGGATATCTGGCACTATGGGGGGGGGGGAAGCTGGCACTATGGGGGGGGGGAAGCTGGCACTATGGGGGGGGGAGGGAGCTGGCACTATGGGGGGGGAGGGAGCTGGCACTATGGGGGGGGGAGCTGGCACTATGGGGGGGGGGAGCTGGCACTATGGGGGGGGGGGAGCTGGCACTATGGGGGGGGGAGCTGGCACTATGGGGGGGGGAGCTGGCACTATGGGGGGGGAGCGGGCACTATGGGGGGGAGCTGGCACTATGGGGGGGGAGCTGGCACTATGGGGGGGGGAGCTGGCACTATGGGGGGGGGAGCTGGCACTATGGGGGGGGGAGCTGGCACTATGGGGGGGGGAGCTGGCACTATGGGGGGGGGAGCTGGCACTATGGGGGGGGGAGCTGGCACTATGGGGGGGGAGCTGGCACTATGGGGGGGGAGCTGGCACTATGGGGGGGGAGCTGGCACTATGGGGGGGGAGCTGGCACCCTATGGGGGCATTTCTTACTGCCACATTATGGGGGGGCACCATGGGGGAGAGGAGCACTATGGGGGTATCTGGGGGCTCTAAAGGGGCTTTTTTCAATTATTGGCACATTCTGGGGGCACTATGGGGGACAACAGCGCTATGGGGCATCTGGTGTTACTATAGGGGCATTATTTGGGGGCACTATGGGGAAGTGGGGGCTCTAAAGGGGCCTTTTGTATTGGAACATTATGGGGGGCACTATGGCATTTGGTGGCACTAAGGGGGCATTTTTTACTGGCACATTATGGGAGGCACTATAGGGGAGAGCGGCACTATGGGGCATTATTTTGGGGCACTATGGGGGAGTGGAGCACTATTGGGGCATATGGTGGCACTAAGAAGGGGCATTTTTTTTACTGGCACATGGTGGCGGAGAGGAGCACTATAGGGGCATCTGCTGGAGGCACTAAGGGGCATTTTTTTACTGGCATATTATGGGGAACACTATGGGGAAGTGGGAGAGGAGCAGTATGAGGGCATTTACTGGGGCACTATATAGAGGTATTTTATACTGGCATACATTATGGGGACATTAGCTCAACTGCGGGCACTAAGCGGGGGTATTTCATGTACTGTCATATTATAGGGAAAATTGGTACTACTAGGGGGTATTATGCGAAGCTTCGCTACTACTGGGGGGCTATGAGGAACATGATTACTAGGGCACTATAGGGGCATTATTACTACTAAGTGTGCTCTGGCAGAGAATTATTTCTATTGGTGGGATTTTGGGGAGCACTGTTACTTTGGGGGCACCCTGGCATAGTATCAGCTTAGCACAATTATTTTTGGGGGACATTATCTTTATACTATTAGTGTCTGGGCGCAGTTATTTTTTAGAGCACTGTGTGCCAATAATTGTTTAAGGGGGCACTATCTGTGTGGTAGTAGTATTTCCAGGGGGACTGTTTCTGCAGTATAGTATTGGGGGTGGCAGGAAACTAATGTCTGTTTCTCAATTTCTGCAGAGACGGAAGATGGCAGAAAAATCATCATGGCGGTCTGGTCTGAATGGAGAAGATGAGGAAAGAGAACGTCTACATCAAAGGTGACATCACTGGATGTAAAGGGTATGAGGTGCTATGTAGGAGAGGAGATGCTCCGGCTCCTCCCCCTCCCATTTGCAGAAGGAGGATTCAGAGTTGGGTGAGGACGACGAAAGGGGGCAGCAGGCCACGGGCGGGTGGCAGATGGTGGGGGGGAACCACAAGCCCTGAGCATGATCAGGGGAGGGAGGAGCTTCCTGGCTGTAGCCTGCTGTTGTCAATTGTATAATGTGAAGCAGGCAGTGCAGCCAGGACAGACCCTCCCCTCTACGTATGATGTGTAGACAGGCTTCAACTATAGAATGTCAGCTGTACAGTGTTTGTTGGGAGTGGCCTATTATATGTAGGAGGGGCTTTTAATAATGGGCGGGGCTAAAATGGGCCACTTGACTGGATTTGCCCCCCAGGACTAAGGCTGCCAGCCCTCCCCTGGCAGTCACTGAATATAAAAATAATGTGACAAAAAAATAAATAAATCATGTAACAAATATATACTATTTGATTGTATTACATTTATGGTATCTATATGTGGCACATAACACTTTGTAGTAGTTGCTTCAGAATGCCTTGGGTAAGCCAGAATGCTGCATGGACACATGTGGTGGTGAATAAAGAGAAGTCTGTTTGCTGTTGCCTTTTTCATATTTCTTGATAAGTTATGTAGTCTCGCGAAAGGTCTGCGGTGAGATAATGTCTGGCATCCTCCTAGTTTGTAAAACAACCCTCGGCACATCCTTATCATTGTTCATTCTGGGAGCTGTAGTTTCACATTGTACAAACTTCTATAGCTGGCCTAACCTGAATTGGTTTATTCGATTATCGGAGTAGGGTCACCAACTCACCCTCCACAGCCATTCTCTCCCGCAGCTCCTGCTGTAGTCGACTCTGCCTATCCTCTAGCTCCAGCTCCCGGGCGCTGAGAAGACAAAAGGAGTCAGAAATGTAGACCCATATCATAATCTACTATAGGACTTTGATCTATCAGAACTTCACACAGTATCACACATGACTGGAGTAGATACACAGCTTAAAGGGTTTCTGTCACCTGAAAAATGGGTATTAGGCTGGCTGACATTAGCGATGTGCTAATGTCAGCTGAACATAACTATATTAGTGCCATCTCACTGCCTGCCGCCATTATTGAGAAAAACAAACGTTTATAATATGCTAATTAGCCTCTAGGAGCGGGGGGGGGGGGGGGGGGCATTGCCCCTGCTCCTAGAGGCTCCGTTCTCCCACCTCTGGCCACGCCCTGCTACACTAGATTGACAGGGCCAGGCAGCGTTGGTCTCCTACCTCCGGCCCTGTCTGCAGTGTACATCTCACGCCTGCGCCGTCCCGTTCAGTATATGGCGCAGCGAGTGAAAGGCGCTTGCCGGCTGCCAGCTTCCTCACTGCTCCTGCGCCGAATACTGAACGGTGCGAGATCTATCCAGCGCACAGGGCCGGCAGGAGGAGGTGAACGCTGCCGGGCCCTGTCAATCTAGTGTAGCAGGGCGTGGCCAGAGGTGGGAGAACGGAGCCTCTCAGATGACATTACCTGATTGCTAATGTCAGCCAGCTTAATACCAATATTTCAGGTGACAGAAACCCTTTAACAGACCGTATCACTAAAAGCAGGATCCGAAACAGCTCAGCGGATAGTATCACACAACAAACTTGGATACAACACTGCCATCTGATAACTTACAATATCATCAATTCAGACTCGTATCGGACCAGTGCATTCTTCTCCTGCACTAGACGGAACCACTCCTGCATCAGTTTTGGGTCATCTTTCTTGCCCATTCCTGTAATAAACAAAAAATGTTATTATCTGGAATCAGAGATTGGAGGGAAAAATGTGATGATGCAAATAAAAAAATAAAATAAAAAAAAGAAGACACAAAGCCAAACATGGGGGCAGCTGACAGGCGAGCTACTGATCTGAGCGATGGGGTACTACTGATCTGTACCATACAGAAAACAAACTGTCCAATTCCTGCAGAGCCACGGTCACCTAAACAACGAGCCCCAGTTATCACTGCCTCAGTCATAGTGCCTTGCGCCTCACTACGTCTGCACTGACTACACTAGAAACATGCTGAAAAACGTGCCTCTCATACACTCCCTGGGTGATGCCAGTCTGTGGCTTAAATTATTACACATGCAGGGTGATTCAAAAAGGAGGGCGCAAAAGTACAGAACTGTAATTAAACAAATTCTGCACTTAAAAAATAAAAGCTGTGCTGATTGGTTGCAGTTTTCATGAATCTGCCCCTATAGTTGAAGGGGTTGTCTCACTTCGGCAAATAGCATTCATAATGTAGAGAAAGTGAATACCAGGCACTTACTTGTATTTTGATTGTCCATATTGCCTCCTTTGCTGGCTTAATTATTTTTGATGCTTATTTCCATGGTTACGATCACCTTGCAATCCAGAACCGGTGGCCGTAATTGAGGACTATAGAAAAAAAAAAGTGCTCGACTATGCGTACTTCCGCGGTGCCGGCCACCAGAGAGGCCATACTTATTCTTATAGTATGCAAGTACAGCCACCGCTGCTGGATTGCAGGGTGGTCATAACCATGGAAACGAGCAGTGTATAAAGTGATGGTAAAATGAATCAACCCAGCAAAGGAGGAAATGTGGACAATCACAAAGGCCATTCGCTGAAGTGAGACAACCCCATAAATTTAAACCTGTGCACAAATGGGCAGGTTTAAGATGGTGACATCACAGCAAGAAAAAGCTTGTTGCATGTTGGAATTTTCGAGATCGGGTTCTGTTGTGATAGTATAAATTTGGTAAATGTGCTCCGTATAGAAAACTGCATTTCACCAAGTCGACCAAGCTGACTACTATGGAACTTACAAGTGCCACAAACCACGGTATGGCGTATCTTATGAAAAAGTCTGCGTTGTAAGCCATATAGATTACAAATTCCTCAGGGGCTGAAACCGGATAACAAACCAAAATGCTGTGACTTTTGTATTGCATTGACTTGCAGGGCCAATTGGAAGAGGAGGAATTTGCTGACGAGCTGGTGTTTGGTGATGAGGTTCTCGTGGGAAGGTCAATCACCACAACATAAGAATCTGGGGCTCAGAAAACCCACATGCCCTTATCGAGCACCTGAGGGACCCCAAAATAAATGTTGCCTGTGGACTAAGCAGACAAAGTCTATGGTTCCTTCTTTTTTGCTGATGATACTGTCTCTGGCCGCCCCTACCTGGAAATTTTAAGGGAATGGCTTATGCCACAGAGAGAGGAAGATCTGCCAGACGTAGTCTAACAGTAGGATGGTGCTCCTACTCATTGCCATACCGGAACATTGTATCGGCCACAATGATATACACGACTCACTAATGTTGCGCTGGCCTCCACGATCACCAGATTTAACATTCAGACTACTTTATGATGGGCTACATCGATAACTTAGTGCATTGGACCCCTCCAGCTACAGGATATGAACCAACTGATAACGCATCACTGAAAAAGTGACGTTCATACCCGAGGATATGCTGGCATGTGTCAATGCAGAACTGGACTGCCACCTCAACATCTGCCATGTCACCAATGGAGCTTTCATCGAACATATGTAGTATATAGATAAAACTTGGATATTGTGTTTTTTCGTGTTAAGAAATTTATGTTATGCTCTCTAAGTTATGAATACAGAGGCTATTATTTCACACCACTATTTTTGAATCACCCTGTATTTTTTATTGCAAAAGTAAGAAGCCTTTAGGCTCAAGACAAAACACATTTATCTATAAAAATGTCTTCTTGTCAACCACTGTCAGTTTCTACATGACACATTTCCTTTTGAACCCAACAAAAGGTAGCAGCTATTTCAACAACAAAAACACCACAAACTCCACATAAGGATATAAAGAATAGTCTGATGCAACCACAAAAAATACACAAACATATGTATGGGTGTTTGGGATGGACAGATGTAATGGTTCAATATAAAGAATCCGTGTGAAGTTTATGAAACCTAAGATCAAATCTACAGTAAATGTAAGTGATCGGTTCTGGTGCAGTCATTTGTATTACACCCATAGGCAGCGCACTGCCATATTCAGGGGAGCAACTAAAAAAAATAAAAAACAAAAATACAATTATATACATTATAATTAAAGGGTTTATGACCCCCCTCTAATGCAAGGCCCCTCATATAGGTTATACTTACCCCGCTCCCCTGCACCCGCGTTGCGTCTCCATAACAAACCAGCGTTTTTAGCAGGCCGCGACTGGGACGAGCCTTTCTAGCATAGTGGGCGACGGTAGGAAGGCTTGTCCCCCGTTGTGGCTTGCTATTGGCTGCTCTACCCGTGCAACGGGGAGATTCAGCAGTGGCCATGTAGGGATCTGGATCGACGTGGGTGCCAGGGAGTGGGGTAAGTATAACCTATATGGAGGGGCCCTGGCATTAGGGGGGGGGGGGGGGGTCATTATAGGTGTTGGATAACCCCTTTAAGGTTCAAATTATAGCCAAAGAGCTTTTGCAGGCAGGATTTAATAACTGATTTGTCGTATCACCTCATCCTTACAATTTAGGTCACCATTTGGACTGCATTTGGATATTTTTTCCTCAAAATCCAGTATAAATAAAAAATCTTAAATCCTTACAATGGGTTGGGAAGAAAGCTTTGTGAAACCTAAAAAGGTTAATACACACAATAAAAATACAATGCTGGTCCTCCACTACAAGGCACCATTACCCACAGACAGGACTACATTGCAGGAAATCCAGCAACAATGCCAATGTCTGAAAATGAGACCGTGGTGAGACAATGCAAATATCTATTGACAGAGGAGCAGGACACCGCAGGACAGCGGTCTGGTAATAACAATAAAAGGAAGCACCAGACACCTTAAGGAGGAGGCCGAAAACAACACCAAGTCCACAGCAAGGGCACAACCACAGCAGAGAAATGGAGAGACCTCGAACTGGCTGATTTGGAATAAACCAGGCAGATGAAATCACACGTATGAGTCTCGTTCCTGGGTTAGAAGCTAGTCATGCAGTGATCACATTAGCAGCAGCCGGGGAGAAACAGGCAATGGATGGGAAAGATCAGGAAGCTGGGTTCTCGAGTCAATCAGGATGTGACAGGCAAGTAAATGATTTGGTGAGCCAGCCGGGATGTGACAGGGATGTAAAGCTACATTACCTTCGTGGACACAGCAGGGACAGAAGGAGATAGGTCTGCGGCGTGGAGTCCCCACAATGGGATCAACTTGAGAGAATGACATATGGGGCAAATAGATGGTGGTGGTGACAAAATTCACAGAGCAGCGGGGTTTAAAAATGGAGTAGGGAAGGAGGACGGACAAAACAGGGAAAAAAGCAGAAAGTACAAAGAGTGAGAGCAGCAAACAGCAAGAAGAAAACGTAGGAAAACAGACCCAAACCGTGTCATAGCATATGGCAACTGCTGAGTAATCCCTGCAGGGCTAGGACAGGGTCAAAGTTTCCACTACTGTCTCACAGATGTCAAAAAGACATTTCCTAGATACTGGTGCACAACTATGACTGTGGGGAAAAGTTAGTGGACTTGTGGCCAATGGTCTTCACTGGTCAAACTGCAATACCTACGTACAACAGATGGAACTAAACATCAAACACTTCAGGCCACAATGAGGCTAAGATAAAGTGAACAAAATTGTGGACAATAATTTAGAAACCAAATTAATTTAAATTTTTTTCTGTATATTTAGTCCATCAGAAACTTGGATGGGGGCAGCTTCTCCAACAGTTCTAGAATCCCGTGTATGAAGCACCATGTTGTCTCAGTCTACAAAGTTACCATTGAAAACCATTCATTATAATATATCTTTAAAGGGAACCTGTCGCCTCCAAAATCCATCCCAAGCCGCCAGCAGTACCCGAGAGTAGCCAGCAGCGTTTATCAGACAATAACTTTCTATCTGGATGCCGATGCGGCTAAAACTCAGAAAACGTTCTTTTATCTCCTGCTGGCGCGCTTCTCTAGTCATGCTTGAAGTCAAGGGGGCAGTGGTCTCTTTGCTTCAAGCATGACTAGAGTAGCGCGCTGGAAGGGGATAAAAGAACGTTTTCTGAGCTGTAGCCGCATCGGCCTTCAGGAAGAAAATTGTCGGCAACACACTGCTGGCTACTCTCAGGTACTAATGGCGGTTTGGGATGGTTTTTGGAGGTGACAGGTTTCCCTTTAAGGCTGGTTTAACACTATTACTAAGATATGGCATTACCAGAAGCCACAGGAATGCCACCATCCCCAATAACTAAAATGGGGACCGGCAGAGATCCTGTCCCAACCCAACACACACACAGATGGATGACATCCCTGTAGCTTCAGGCAATGCCGGATACAGAGAGATCCGACAGGCTGCTCCAGCAGACAACAGCCTGTTGGATCTGAGAAATGCTAGTGTGAAACCAGCCTAAGGTTCTGGTTTTCTGATACAGTGCTCCTAATCCCTATTTAAACTCTGCAGCCCCTAGAGGGAGCTAACTGCATACTGCTGTATACAGTAAGCTGTTAAATTCCCCTAGTGTAGGCTCCAAGCAGCAGAAATGCATTATCTAGCTCTATGGCAATGCATGGAATTTGGAGCTCTGTAACATACAGACAATATGAAATTTAACATTTTATTACAAGCAGGAGACTCCATTATCTGTAATACTTCTTTACTGGACGCCAATCAACAGCATCAACAGCAAAGATTAAATAAAGATATGAAGAAAAAAAATGTAAAGAAACATGCAGTGAGGTCCACTGCAAGCCAATCACAACACAGCATAGGATATATAAGCTCCTGTAATATGCAAATCATCCTCTTTCTTTGCTGTTGACTGCAGCTAAGTGTACTGTTTTTTGTCTTGTGTGACAGGATATTTATATTCACCCCCATAGATATTTACCACATATAGCTACTACCACGGTACCCCACTGTTTCCTGTGGTAAAGTGGTCCTTGTTTTGGGTTATCACACAACTCTCATACACTTCCCCTTAGTGTTAAGATCTTTTTACCACTTCCCCGCTACCGTGCTCCAGTGGCGAGTTTGCGTCTTCTCCCCCTGAGAGGACGCTGCTCTCCGCTGTGTGCGAGTGACAGCTAACATCAGCTGTGTTTCGCTGCACACAATCTCCTCACTACCTCAGGCTCAGCACTAAAGAGATTCTCCCGCCGAGTTTCAGCTCTCTGCTCAATTTACCGGTCCTCCAGCGCCATCTTCTGCCCTCCAGTTGTATTACCACAAGTATCATTCATACTTTTGCATATCTTATGTGCATTCTGACACTCCTAATCACCTCATACTAATTAGTAAGTCTCTTTTTTTCTGCTAGTAGTGCATTTTGCTAGAGCTCCTATCCCATCTTACACATAGAATTTTGTCATATGTTACATTATTGGAATTCTTTTATTTCTTGACAATTGTTCATATATTCCTCATGGCTGAAGGAAATGCTGAAGCAGCCTCAGATCCTCAGGGTCTTGAATTTTTGGACAAAATTGAATCCAGTCTCTGATGGAACAAACCATACAAAAGTCAGTTCACACACCATTAAACTCTGTTATGTTATCTGTGCACGAGGTTATTAATAAATCTGTGGCCCAAGCCATATCTCATTCCGCCACTCCGAATTTACCTCAAGCGATTCCAGCCACTCCCTTGGATATTTTTTTGTCAGCGGAAGATTCTGCATCTAAGATGGTGCAGGGCCTTCACAAACAAGGCAAACACTCTTGCAAACACCGCTTTATAATTACCAATCCTCAGCCCAATAAACAAGCCAAAATGGCTAAAACTAAAGAGGATCAGGTTCATACGCTAACACTACAGAAAAGCGTACATTCAGATGTCAATAGTTTACAACTCTTAACCTCCGCCCCTGAGGAGTTTAAAAATTAAGCGGGCTCTAAAGGCTTCGACATCCCGAGTCAAGCCCAAGACGTATATTACAATACGGTTGAAATGGTCTCCTCCGACAAAGAGGAGAATTTGGAATACAAAGACTTTTCCGATCAGGAAAATTTTTGGGGCCCAAATACAGCGGATTCCGCCATTTTGGATGCCGCAGGAATCCCATTTTTCAATCCCAATGATATTAAACACCCCAGATCAGGGGAATGGGTGCCCCAATTTTAAAATTTTGGGATAAGGAGACCCTTGGATAAGTCGGCCCATAGCAAATTGCGGGCAGAGTGCCCTAGAGCCACTTTACAATCAAAAGTGGCAAACACCCCTGACTTAGATCCAACTTTGGTGAAGTATTTAGTCAAATCGGGGAGAAACCCCAAGAAAGGTGTAGACCACTCCTTCAGGGCCATTCAAGATCAATTTTTGGATTTACTAGGCCCCTTAACAAAAATCCTAGATTTAACAGAGAAAGACACAATTTCAGATGCCCCTATAGATTTAACAGTTCTAAACGGCTGGGCACAAAGAGCGGTGTGTTTATTTGGCAATATTAACGCCTCCATTTGCATAAAAAGAAAACGTAGTATTTTAATGAAGTTGGACCCCCAACTTATCCATATGGCATCATCTGACAGTAACACCCCCAGATGGCTACCTTTTTGGGGATTCCTTTATTAAGGAGTTAAACGGATACGTAGGATTGTTTTCATCGCTTGACAGCACAATCCTCCATGAAAAAAAGTTTTCCAGGGTCGTGTTTTTGGGAGGGCTGGGAAAAGAGGCAGATTTCCCAGCCGGCTGACCCACGAGAATCAATACCCAAGAGGCCTTCCCCAAGCGGACAGATATCCAGCTCCATCCCACTCCTTCAACCCAATGCCCTTTTTTCCCCAGTTAGGGGACGCCCCTGGAGAGCGAGAGGCCATAGAGGTTTTCCAAGAACCAGAACCTCCGCAGGTGAGTGTTCCCAGACAGTATTTTTCACAAATAACCCTAGGGGGCAGGATAAAACATTTTTCACACATTTGGTCTCTGATTACATCAGACTCATGGGTTTTAAATACGGCCTCAGGATATCAAATAGAATTCCTATTTCCACCAATACAAACACACTCACCTTATCCAATAACATTCTCAGAGTCAGACCGCACACTAGTTCAACTAGAAATAGAGGAACTCTATTCCAAGGGCGCTATTATTCCAATAACCTCAGAATCCCCAGGATTTGTAAGAAATCTCTTTCTAGTGAAAAAAGAGAGATGGCGGTCACAGACCAGTTATCAATTTGAGATTCCTCAACAAGTTCGTGCTTTACCAACACTTCAAAATGGAGGGAATTCATTTCCTGAGAGACCTTTTGTTACTGCACGATTGACTGGCAAAAATAGATCTCAAGGATGCTTATCTCACAATACCTATGCATCCACTGTCCCAGCCATACCTCCAATTTGTTTGGGAAACCCAGAAAAAGCTTGCATTTTGGTCTTTCCTCGGCTCCTTGGTGTTTCACCAAACTATTAAAACCAGTAGTGTCTCTACTGCGGTCCCAAGGTGTTCGTCTCATAATATACTTAGACGATTTACTCATTATGGCCCAATCTTTGTCCCTCATACATCTCCATATTCAGTGGACCACGACCTTGTTGACCAATCTGGGATTCCTTCTCAATCTTGAGAAATCTTTTCTAACTCCCTCTCGGGAAGTAGAATTCCTGGGTTTTATCATCAACACTCAGTCAGCCTTTCTGAGTCTCCCTCCCATGAAGCTAAAAAATATCCGAAGAGAGATTCGGTCAGTCTTGAACAGACAGCGGATCTCACGTCGCACTTTAGCTCGGATAGTAGATCTGCTATCCTCTTCCATTCAAGCAATTGTCCCAGCTCCTCTACATTATCGAGCTCTCCAACGTTTGAAAAACTTGTCACCTCAGGGAAGGTTTGGGATATTTGGACAAAGTATCCCTTTCCCCGGACGCCAAAGCGGAACTCCTGTGGTGGTTGGATCACATCCAATTATGGAAAGGGAAGGCTATCTTCAATTCGGTTCCAGATCTGATTCTGGAATCAGATGCCAGTTGCAGCAGATAGGGTTCCTGGTGTGGTTCCTTATCCACTGGTGGCAAATGGTCTAAAGAAAAGGGAAATATTCACATCAATTGCCTGGAACACTTGGCAGGATTTTTTACCCTCAAGAGTTTTGCAAGAGACAGATCGCACTGTTGCATTCTCTTGCGGATGGACAACATCTCTGCAGTACAGTATGTGAACAGTCTGGGAGGCACCAGATCAGAAATCCTGGCCAACATAGCGAAAGAATTCTGGCACTTTTGTCTCGACAGAGACATTATGCTGAAGGCGGAATATCTTTCGGGCCTTTGCAACTCAGTCCCAGAGTAGAACTTTTGCTTTCTAACAGACACAGGGACTGGCGTCTAGATCCTATGATTTTCAAACTCACTGTGGGGCACCCTCCAATTAGACCTTTTCGCATCTTGATTAAACCGTCAGCTTCCGAAATTCGTCAGCTGGCGTCCCGACCCGGAGTCGTTGGGCACAGATGCCCTCGTCCACCTCTGGCCTTCGGGAACTCTATACGCGTTCCCCCCCTTTGCCCTCATTCCGAGAGTACTGTTGTTGACCAGAACCCAGAAATTGACGATTCTGGCCCACTCAGTCTTGGTTTCCTCAACTCCTGGGGATGACCATAGACTTTCCTCGCTTATTGCCAACTCATCATTCCATTTTCCTGGACCCTTCTGGGAATCCTCATCCCTTAGTCTTGTCAGATCTACTTCATATAGTAGCATGGCTCATCTCGGGTCAACAGTGTTTGATATTGGACTTTCACACTCAGCTCAGGATATCCTCTCAGATGCTTGGGCCCCAGGTACGAGGTCTGCTTACAGATCAGCCTGGAGACTTTGGGCTGATTGGTGCTTACAATGGAACGTGGATCCCGTTCATGCACCTATGGTACAGATTGTGAATTACCCATCAGCATCTTTTGATGCTGGGAAAGCCTATCGGACGATTAACGTTTAGCTCCAGAATATGTCAATAGGTAAAAGCCCCCTTGTCTGTAGGTTAATAAAAGGTATGAAATTCCGCAGACCTCCTTTACCCAAGTATCATTCTACCTGGGATGTTACTTTGGTACTTAATCTTGTCGTCTCATGGGGAGATAATGATCTATCTATAAAGCTCCTTTCTTTTAAGTTGGCTACTCTTCTATGCCTCCTCTCTTTCAACAGTCACAGCCCTAGACATATCTCAGAGACAATTTTTTTACCCCGCCTTTCAACAAGAACATTTGTGTATTGTTCGTTGTCTCAAGGCCTACGAACGTAGGACTGAATCTCTTAGGCAACCAGCTCATTCCCAATTATAAATATCGTTCTGTAAACCTCACCTTCCGGTTTCATCCCCAACTCTAGCCAGGTGGATTAGGCAGTCTATGCAATTAGCAGGTATCAATACCTCCGTATTCGGGGCTCATTCCGTTTGGGGTGCCTCGTCTACAAAGTTTAGGCAGGCTGGTGCCTCTCTATCTCACATTCTTAAGGTGGCCGACTGGTCGTCAGAATCCACAAAACATTTTACTTTCGACCCGAACCTCATACTTCCATGTTCTTAATCTAATCGCATAATATAGAGTTCAAGTTTATTACTCATGTATTGTATTAGCTTTAAACATGAGTCTCCTACTTGTAATAAAATTAGCGATTTTCCTAGCTGCTTGTGCAGGAAAATATGGATTTTTATTAAAGACAGGAGACGAACATTATCCCACCCAATAACCCACCCGGTTTCTGTTCTCTTCTAGTTTAATATTCTTCTAGGAGTCTTCAGTCGATCGATTTCCTCGACATTACTCATTGAACTTTGGATGATTTCCAGTTTTTCGTTCAGGAAAGATTGATGACATGGGAGTTTGTTATTTCTGTTTGTTTACATATTACAGGAGCTTATATATCCTATGCTGTGTTGTGATTGGCTGCCAGTGGACCTCACTGCATGTTTCTTTAAAAAAAAAAATCTTCACATCTTTATTTAAACTTTGCTGTTGATTGGAGTCCAGTAAAGAAGTTACATATAATGGAGTCTACTGTCTTTAATAAAGTACATATTTTCCTGCACAAGCAGCTAGGAAAATCTCAAAATTTAGTACAGCCACTGAGTTATTCAATGAAATATATCTTTATAAAAACCACCTGCTGTTTGTTCTTTTCCTCATTTCTCTGTCCACCTTGCTGAGGTGGACGCACATTCTCAGTTCCACCTTTCAGTTGCCACTAGCCCTATTTTCTTTAAGAATTTCGCTGCTGCATATAGAACACATCCCATGATAAAAGACACTCCCCTTGAGCTGTCAGCTTGATATAAATCCAGCAGAGCAACGAATGGGGAGATCTCTGGATCCATGTGAGGTACAGAGCTGGTTCTAGCTTTGTTAGAAATTGATTGTCTTGTACTAGATGTCTGGTTTACATTTTTTCATCATGGCATAACGCCTTTAATCCTTACAAATTGTTTGACCAATAAGACCTGATATCAATAGGTGGCGATTAATTTTAAATAAAGCAACTGTTCATGTCTTCTAATACACATCTGTATCCCATGACACCATGTACTGCACAACGATGGCTGAACCAGACACTTAAGGCTCCATTCACACGTTTGCAAATCTGTCCGCATCCGTTCTGCAATTTTGCGGAACGGGTGGGGACCCATTCATTCTGTACGGGGCAGGAATGGATGTGAACAGCACACAGTGTGCTGTCCGCATCCGCATTTCCGGAGTGCGCCGCCAATCTTCCAGTCCGCGGCTCCAAAAAAAAAAGCAATTGCGGACAAGAATAGGCATTCCTATGGGGGTGCCGACCAGGTGTATTGCAGGTTTTCTGATGGTTTCTGAAGCCAAAACCAGAAGGTGGATTGAAAAGAGTGTTGATAACGTATATCTTTCCTTAATACTTTCTCTCCTCCTATGATTCACACCTGATTTTGGCTTCAAAAACTGCATCAAAAAGCCTGAAGGTGTGTCCGCACCCTAAACATCCAACAGCACAAACAATCCCTTTTTGGCAATTACATTTTTAATGTCAGTCATTTTATGCCAGAAGCCAATAATTACCGTATTCACCTCAAATGCAATAAATTATTTTCATTATCACATATGATGGACTTGGGTACAGCGACTCAGCTGACAGTAGCACATATAATAGGTTTTTATACAGCTGCTCAGCAGACAGTATCTGTACACAATCTTAGATACAACGCCTCTGCAGAAAGTATCTAACATGATATGCTTAGATACAGCCACTCAGCAGACAGTGTTACACATAATGGGGTTTTTATAGCGCGGCTCAGGCGACAGCATCACACATGGTAGGTTTAGATACAGCAGCTCAAGAGACAGTATCACACATTATATGGTTAGGGTCAACTGCTCAAGAGAATTCACAAATGACTGTAATACATGCAGAGGGCTCAGCAGACAATAGCACACACAATAGGCTTACATACACCAGCTCAGAGTATCGTACATGACTGGCTTAGATAATACAGCAGCTAGTATCACACATAATTGGCTTAGATACAGCATCTCTACAGAAAGAAAAGAAAGGAAAATACGACTCTCCAAGATAGCGAAGAAACGTAGCTTTATTTGCGTTTTTTTTTAATCTTCAAAACACAGGAACAGTTCAGTTAGGCCGAATGCACACAGCCGTGGAACACAGACATGAGCGGTCCGTGGTATCCCTGGCATCCTGCTGACAGCAGGAGCGCACAGCGTCATTGGTTGCTATGACGCCGTGTGCTTCATGCCGCCACTGCACAACAGTAATACACTTGTATAGATCATACCAGTGTATTACTGTACAGCAGCGGCGGCATGAAGTGCACAGCGTCATAGCAACCAATGACGCCGTGCGCTCCTGCTGTCAGCAGGATGCCAGGCCGGGATACCACGGACCGCTCACGTCCGTGTTCCACGGCTGTGTGCATTCAGCCTTAGGACATGAGGAAGGACAGCAAATTATTTATGGTCTGAAACGCGTAACTCAACTGTTCCTGTGAGTTGAAGATTTTAAGAAAAACGCTTTTAAAAGCTATGTTTCTTCGCTATCTTGGAGCCGGATTTTCCTTTTTTTTTTTTTTTGCCATTTATCATCGCATCCAGGTGCGCAATCAGTGCTCAGCTAGTGGAAGGGAAGGTGAGAGCTGCCTTATATTTCTCTTGTGACAGCATCTCTACAGAGTATCACATATGCAAGTATTAGATACAGCTGCTCGGGAGCCATAAAAAAAAAAATTACAGAATTCTGTACAAAGGCTTAGCAGACAGTATCACACATGACTGGCTTAGATACTCAGCCTTGACGTTTGCTACATGTATTCTAAATGTAAATGACATTACACTGGATGAACGTTGTTTTGCTACAATTTCTTCTTGTTGTTTTAATGCCAGGATTAGGATTCATAGAGGGAACTTTGGGGAGTCAGGGAGGTGTAATCGGGGATTAGGCAGGTTAGTATCAGGGTGTGATTTGGGCATACATACCACCCAGGTGCAAATCGATGAGGTCACTGTAATAAGACTCTCCCCAATAGTCTACAATAAGGAATTGTGAAGAGAGTTATTGCATTGACAACAGAGAAAGCAGGAGAGACAGAACGAGAAAAAGAGAAGAAGATGAAATGGTTAATATAAACGGGGGCGCAAAGATAGAGGTTGTGAAGGTGGTTCAGGAAAGCAGTGGGGGAGCTGCAGGGAGCAGAGATGGAGGTTTGGAGAGACAGGTGACATAGGGACAGAAATAATGGAGCAGTAAGCTATGGAAGACAACAGAAGAGCCGTGTGAGCGGAAGATGAGGAGATAGAAGAGATGATGAAGGTTCCAGACCAGAAGACAGAGAGAAGACATCATCATGCAACACATTATGCAGACAGTACAGATGGAAGCACTGCAGCAGGAAGCGCACACCTAGCACTGGGCAGTGGCTTTACCAGGAGCTCTCTGCCGAGGCAATCACTCCCATCGTCTCCTGCTTGCATTACATAGAGAATCTACAGTCTATTTCCATCCAGAATTTGAAATTTGGCATTGGATATGAGTAAATGAACTGATATAACTTTACCAACCTTGAGTTACATCATAAAGTGCACCTACCATTTCAGAAATGTTAACCTACATAGCTCCTAACTGTTTTGTGCTGACTGATTCCACAGTATGATCTTATGGCGCTCTAAACTGCATTTTCTTGACACAGAGCTCCAAACCCTCTGCAAGGACAAAGAGTTACTTGATAACATTTGAGCTGCCTGCAGCCACCTAGAGGGAACTAAGTGCCTGCAGATTTAACTCCTTAGTGCCATCTGCTGTACATGTAGGGCACTAGCGGCAGGTATTTATCCCCACGCACCTTACATTTACAGCACAGGAATGGAGCAAGTTCAGGACCTGAGCCCACAATACACCCAGCAGTTGTCAGGTGTATATTACAGCCCACACTATGCTGCAAGGGCCAAGACCAGAGAGAACTGTAACACAGTAAGATGCCAGGGTCACTAGCGACAGAGTGAGGGGTGGCTTGCTTTTTTTACTGCCCCTTCCTCCCCTACGATCACAGGTTTCCATGGCAGGTCTATTGAACTTGTTACGTCTCTCTGGCAGTTTCATGCTAACAGGAATAAACTACTACAATACAGGGATGTAATATTACCACTTTACAAAGCTTTGGTGCAGTTGAGTTCTGAGCACCATTCCATAGAAAGGATGCCCTGGAGCTGTAAAAAGTACAGAGTAGAGCGACTAAACTGATCAGGGGCATGGAGGTTCTTAGTTTTGAGCAAAGATTACAAGAATTACATGTATTTAGTTTTGAGAAGAGAAGTCTAAGGGGGGACATAATTACCCTATACAAATGGGCCATACAAACAATACAGTCAAAAACTGTTCCATGCCCTCAAAAGACAAGGGAGCACTGCCTCCGACTGGAGAAGCTTTGTCAAAGCTTCTTTACTGTAAGAACTGTGAATCTGTGGCATAGACTTCCTCAGGAAATGGTCACAGCAGGAGCAGTGGACAGTTTTAAAAAGCGTTGAGATGAATTCTTAAAAGTAAATTACATTAATGCTAATGAAAATGTGTAGAAATCCGAGTCTTACTAACTTGATGGACTTATGTCTTTTTTCAACCATGTAATCGAATTTCTATGGCTGCACTGCATCCATAATGATCTGCACAAGAAAAAATTATCATAATATTTATCCTGCGCATAAATGCTGGAAAAAAAACCCCATAGGTTTATTAGCCCAGTCACCTCTCAAAAATAGAATAAAAAGTGATCAAAAACTCTTCTGTTAAATCCTATGGCGTGTGTCTCTTTCAGAAAAATAGTGAGGAATGACATGACTAATATAGGTATTCAGAGGATACTGTTCCAGATGAGAAAGTTGATCGCTCTATAATCGGATCAGGTGCAGTCCACCCAACCACGTAGAATGAATACTATTATCAGACTGGAAAGGGAATGTATATAAAAAGGAAATGACTTCATATAATAGAGGCAATGTGGAGCAGGTGGTTTGATGTCCAGGGATTACCCTCACCACACTTGCTGGGTGATGGGACTCGGGTTGTCAGGTGATCAGGGAGGAAATATTAATAGTAATTGCTTCCTGTCTCTAGTTGTGAATTTCAGATTATAAATATGTCATACAGAAAATCTATATTGTCTCCTTATCGCAACCATCTCTTTTCATGGGGAGTGGGAGTTTATCAGGGGCTATTTTGTACCTTTTTGTTGTTGTGTGTCTATTTATTTTCTTTTTTTTTAAATCAGAATTTTTTTTACAAAGTGTTCAAGAATGTAAACATCAGGACTCAGTATTACATTTGTATGCAGTGTACGCCCCCTAGTGGTGACTGCAGGCAGCCAGAATGTTATCAGTTGTGTGACATGAAGCAGAGGATTTGGAGCTTTGTAGCAGAATACATCTAGGACATAAACCTGGTTCTATGATAATCATGGATAAGTTAGGTTACACAAATACAAGTTTAATCAAGAAGAAATAAATTAAAAAACAACCCAGAAACACAAGAAACTGGAAAGGAGGGAGTTACACAGATGATATATTAGCAGTAAATGACTCCAACGATTATTTACAAGTTGAACTCTCCTAGAAGAGGCGACCCTGCGGAGGATCGCAGTGCTGTGGGCAGATACCACAGATGAAAGCACTCTGTATTCAATGGTGTGCCATACAGTTGTCTACTGTGCCTCAAGACTATTGGACCTCAGTGCAGAGATCTCAAATATTAATATAAGCTGCATACAGGACAGCGGAGTACCTTGAGATGATGGGAATTGTTCTTTGGCTTACATTGTTTGTTTAGTTCTGGGCTACAAAATCTGATCTGCTGTTATCATTGTTGCCCGCTATCAAAGTGATGTATCGAATTAGATAATGCACCGACCTAATGCATGTATTTAGCTGAGAAAAGGTGCAGTTGGACAGTCCCATTGACATCCATGGGGAGATTAAAACAGTAAGGGGTCCTTTGCACATGAGTTTTGCAGCCGTTTCCCTGAACCCATCTGTCTCACTTGGCTACAACCCATGCAGGAATAGAGCAGTGGTGAGACGTTCCGCTCTGCTGGATAACTGGGGAAAACCACCCGTTAAGTGCGGCACTGCCTCCCGGTGTGAGCCTCGATTGTATGACAACTCTCCATAAAAATAGCTGTACACTGACAAACTAGGTTTAATTTTTTGGGGGGTTGGGTTAAAAATGTGTTGTGTCTCCCCCCCCCCCAACAGTACAGGCAGACGTCTTAATCAGCCTGTTATTCGTTCGGACACTTCTGTGAGTGAGGTAATAAGGCTTCCGGTCTGTAATGTTGAGGTCAGTTCTGTTTGTTATACGTAGGGCACCAACCAATAAAAGATAGAAGCAGAACCTTCACACATGGGATTCTCAGAATTGAGGAGAGTAAAAATGGATTAATATTAACAGATAACATTAATAATATTAATAATAACAATAAATCACACGTTTATCGTTGGTCAAACATGAAGGTCACAGATTGCAGCGGTTACACAGAGATGGATTGGAATTGACGGCAACAACCCAACCAGATTGACACAATTTTACAGGAGTCAATGTCTGGGGGCGTGAAAACACAGATCAGGGGGAGGAGGTGGGATCCCATAAAACATAGTACTGTAGAGAAGTCACAATAGTTAATAGTATATACACTGCATCTATGACTGACACTGGGCTCTGCCTTTTATAGAATGTGCACAGGATGGCTCAATGTCCGGCACTTGCCAGAGGCTGCAAAAATATACAAGAAATCTAGAATATTACCAGCTTCTCCGCGCAGCGCTTTCTCCACAGCTACGCCCCGCTCCTCCAGCTGCCGCTGCTTTTCTTCCACTTGTTCCAGCTGCCGCTGAATAATCTGCAATGGGATATGATCCGGAATAATATAGTTATCCAACCTATCCTGACCTAAGATTTTTTTTACAGCAGAGACTTTGTTACAAGGTATCAGTGCAGGTAAACTGTATCAGTCTGGTGTCCAGGCGATTCTGCTTATGAAGGATTGTCTACATTGGAAACAACTGTAATATACCCAAAGGGGTTTTAGCTTTGGAAATTTACTGACAGCAGGCAGAGATATGGAAAAGTCAGAAAGTTGCAGAAGTTTTTATCACAAAATAAATAATCAATAGTTCAATAAACTCCTCCACATTATGTAAAAGGTTTTATCAGTGTATACTGGCAGGTCTCTGGGGTCACCTACCTGAGCCCGATGCAGCCTTTTAAGCTCCTCCTGTTTAGCTTGCCTCCGGGCAGCTTTTTGCACCCTCTTGGTGAGTTTAGCGTTCAGCTCCTCATCCGTGTAGGTTTTCTGTAGGGAGGAGTACACTTGATAATCCTGGGGACCATGGTCGCCTTACTTCTATAGCACAGACTCTCAGAAGACTACCCTCCAACATCCCACCTCCCCCGCTCCATAATGGTCACCTCACCCTAAGTATCTACAGTACCCGGCCAGTGTCTCATCGCTAGGTCATATAGACTACAAAGAAGGTAAATAACATCATGCAAGAATAGAGGGAGGGTGATGTGACTGCAGCTTCTGCACCCCAAGAACGGGGACTACCACAGAAAAGCGGAAGATCTCAGAATTAACCAGTTAGAGTAGAGAGGAGATGGAATGGACAGATGAGCAGCGTAATGATGTCACTACCTTTGATGAGTACGATCGTCTGAACGCCAGAGCATGGGGAACATAGACCGACTGACACAACACAAACCGCAAAGGGGAAATGAAGCAAATTAATCAAGTTAAAGCAAATGAAAATTAATCGATGAAACAATAATTAAACATAAGTGACATAAAAAATGCTCACTAGTTGCCAGGGAGTGTTACAGAGGATTAGATGAACACAGCTCAGACTTGGGGGGAAAATTGAGCACAGTTCCTTCGATGCGATCTGTGTCTTTGCTTTCTGCGAAAGCTGGATGACACCTAATATAGCAGCCAAGACAGCTCATAGAAAGCACATTTCTGCAGTTATCAAACAAGGCTATTGGTGGCCATTGAAGTCCTATCAATTGTGCCACAAAGTGGTGGGCTTTATGCAAATTTGCTGTTTCGGGGGCGTTCTCACATAGAAGAGAGGGCAGGCCTTAAAGGGGTTTCCCATCTGAGACCATGGGGCATATCGCCAGAGGTGGGACCCTCACCGATGCTGACAACTGAGTTATGGCTGGAGGACTCCGGGTTTCCCAGGGTCCGGCCACCGCCAAGCACTCTCCCCATACAAGTGAACGGGAGCACACTACGCTTGTGCAGCCACCACTCCCATTCATTTCTATGGGGCCGATGGAAATAGCCAAGCCAGCGCTTGGCTATTTTCGGCGGTACCATAAAAATGAATGGAGGGCAGCTGCGCATGCGCAGTGCGTCCTCCACCACCTTTCCCTGTTCCGTTCTTGGTGTGGGTCCCAGAGGTGGGACCCGCACCTATCAGACAATGGGGGCTTATTGTCTGACAATGGAAAACTCCTTTAACATTGCTTGCCCTTTTGGATTCAATCGTTGGTAAGTATGCTATATTGGTTGTCACTCAGCTTTCCCAGAGGCAGATACAATGAAGAAATGGCTGAACAGAACTGTTCACAGCCTGATGAGAAACAACTCCCTGACAGGGTTATTAGCACAAGAGTTTACAATGTCCGAGCTACACACAAAAAAAAACAAAAAACAAAAAAAACAGGCAGACAGCAAGCAGTGGACTGGCCAGAGCAACCAATCAGATCACTGCTTATTTTCCAGCCTGCACTGGAAAAATATAAGCTGAACTCCAATTGGCTGCCAGAGAGTCTTATCGACCAATATAACTAGTTTCATTTTCTAACCTTCACTGACAAATTCAGTATAGAAAAGGCTGGGATTTAAAGGGAGTCTGTCACCTCCATATGGCCATATACAGTGCTTACATGGCTCTGCAGCACACCTATACATGAATGTAATGGTACCTTTGTCTTTGGACTTGCACAAGCAGGAAAAAAACTAAGTTTAATTCATATGCAAATGAGCACTCGCAAGTGCCCAGGGGAGGAGTTCAGTGTGTAGGTGCCCAGGCTGCTCTGCCTTCATTTCACTTTACTCCTCCCCAGCCTCTTCCTTTGCCCGCCCTCCAAGTCCGGACCTATCGATGAGGCAAGAGACTTGGAGGGCGGGCAAAGGCAGAGGCTGGGGAGGAGTAAAGTGAGAAGAAGGCAGAGCAGCCTGGGCACCTACACACTGAACGCCGCCCCTGGGCACTTGCGAGTTCTCATTTGCATATGAATTAAAGTTAGTTTTTTCCTGCTTGTGCAAGTCCAAAGACAAAGGTACCATTACATTCATGTATAGGTGTACTACAGAGCCATGTAGCACTGTATATGGCCATATGGAGGTGACAGACTCCCTTTAACTGGCTGCTACAGGACCACACCAACCAATAAAGTCACTGATGATATCTTCTAACAGCAGAAGTCTTGTTGCTCTGGGCAACGCCACAATTTTTTGTCTGCTCTGTTTTTCACAAGAGGTCCTCACTGTTGCCAACTTTCATTATTTAGCTGTGACAATTATAATACCTGCTAGTTTGTAATAATGTGTTAGAACATTATAATTTATCACCATTGTTTAGTAGAATTATATCATTGACAACGCTACGCACAAGAAACACAAAATAATGTCTGCAGCCTTAAAAATGGAGGCAGGGTTATGTATGAACATACATATACTAATGCAGATAAGAACAGGTGTGTTGGCCATAGCAACCAATCAGATTGAAGCTTCCATTCTGGAAACTTAGAAAAAATGAAAGCTTATTGGCTGCCATGAATCGCCGTCCCTTCCCCCTCTACCCTGCTGTCTATGCGTATTCAGATCTACAGGTCTGGTGATATAGAATATGGCAGCGCATATTCAGTAATAATTAATCGATTGATGTCTCCATTTTCCAGGCTCGTGGGTAACAGAATAAATACAATTAGCTGGTGGAAGGAACCATTAACGGAGTCAAAAAATGACAGCGGACACACAGCACAGCGAACAAGACAATGACTGGGAAGAGTTACTAGCTGGGGGCAGGAAATATGAAGGTTACATTTCACATGAACATTTCATCCATCACACAATGTGTCTGAATGCCTCATCCCACGCATTTATTACCTATGAGGAGCAAAATATGGTTGCAGGGGTTTACTGCCGGACCCTTACTCTAGAGCCAGCCATAAACGTCATTAGATTTTTGAGTACTCAGTTACAAGCACTGGGAACCATTAAAGGTGGGAAGGGGGTACACTTAAAAGGGTTGTCCCATGAACAATATTCTACAGTTTTCAAACCAGCAACTGGATCTGAATACTTTTGTAATTGCATGTATATGTATAGCTCCACCTGCTGTTTTTTATTTTTATTTCTTTGTCCTGCTCACCGAGAAGGCCACACGTGCTCAGTTTCATCCTTCAACTACCCCCTTAGCTGTGATAGGGAGAGCATGGACACACCCACCTAGCAGCAACAGAAAAGACACTCCCCTTGAGCTGTCTGATTGATATAAATCTAGCAATGAACGGGGAGATCTCTGGATCCATGTGAGGTACAGAGCTGGTTCTAGCTTTCTTAGAAAGACCTTGTCATGTACTATATGAATTTCAGTTTTTTACATTAATCATGGGATAACCCTTTAATAATAATTTGCCAGCAAACGCCTGTTCATCAAGCGATCGTGTCATTTTGCAGGCACCAAAAATCATCATTTATGTGCAGCAGATTGTGCTGTCTAAACAACAATCTGCGGCAAAGGAACAATGATTGCTATGGAGAAATGCTGACAATCCAGCAATTATCAGGAACAAACTAACCATTCCCAATAACTGCCTGAAGCATCAGTCCGTGTGAAAGGACCTTTAGTCACAGCCATGTTTTTGTGAACCACCCTCAATGTGGTCATTTGTGCTGCAACAACTGGAATATTGAAAAAATGTATACTGTAAAGAATTGTAACTGGAAATTTCATTCATTCAAAAATCTATGAAGCATGAGCTGCTACATGTCCACTGCCTCATTAAAACTTCTACTTGCTAATCACCTCCTGTGAGTTATTAAGAGCATGTGCAAAAAGAGCTATAGAACTAACATCAAGCAATCAGCTATTTAGGAGATAACACAATACCTCATCTCTATCCACGTACAAATTGGTGTCAAGGCAGCGCTGACAGACGAAAGTGTGAAATCAAGGTGAACAGATATTCACAAAAAAATGAGCAAAACAAACTTGTGGCTGAAATTTGAGTGTGAACTTTTGGCGGTGGAAACTTTGCAGTGCCACTTACATCACGCTTGGACTTCTGTGAGGACTTTTCTAAGACGTCATCACTGGAAAGATCAGAATCCTCAGAGAAACTCAAGTGACGTCTGAGAGGAAGTTCTATGAGACAAGATTGAGGGGATCACAAATAAAGCTATAGTGGAAGAGATAGAACATGAACAAAAAAAAATGCATCTAGCCATTACCTTGTCCATGGACCACATTAGACACTTTGACTTTCCCAGAGTCCACAGTGTTGGTGCTAGAAGGAGTGCTCGGAATAGACTTATCATCTGCAGACTTCTTTTTCTTCTCCTTCTTATAACCAGAAAAGACAGACTTCCACAGTGATTTGGGTTTGGTGCCATCGTCTGGTTTATCAGACAATCGGCTCAGCTCCCCTTTTGACTTTTTTTCCTTTTTCCTCGGGGAGAACAATGAAGGCCTTTTCTTGGGTTTTCCACCACCTGAACCTTCTGAGGAGGTGACCGAACCCTCAGCTGGTTGAGGCGATAGAAAGAGTTCATCTGAAGTCTCTAGTCTGAGAGTAGGCGCCTCTGGTAGAGCTCTGGACTCTGAAGGGAGATAAGTAGCTAGTTTGGTGGAAGACAAACCTGATCCTCTATTAGATGCCTGCACAGTTTCAAGCTGTTTCATTTTGTTAAGCTGTTGTGCCATGGCATCTCTCAAAGCCGCACTTTTGACAGACTTCTCCCTTGCCCTTATTCTCTCTTCAGCCAACTCTTTAGCTTCAGGAGTCAACTGCGGAAGTAGTCTTTTTCTTTGGTGCCCTTTTTCTAAAGAACATGGAAGTTCTCCATTTTCCTTAGTCAAGGGAAGTCTCTGGAGTTTTGACCGACTTGTTGGCGGAGTAAAAAACCTCTCCTGCAGGCTTGAGTTATCTGTTCTCTCATCATAGGTATCTTCCACATCATCAGCAAAAGGGATCTCATCCACACTCTCAACAAAGGACTTTCGTACTTCTTCTAATTTTGGAGGGGGTTGAGGAACATCGGGAGATTTCACCTTTGTCTGGGGAAGTGATGGTGGGACAGTTTCTGGTCCATTCTGCCAGGAGGCAAGACTTCTTCGGAGTGTAGCAGGCTCTTCTCCTTGTGGTGGGGGAGGAGGTGGACTAGAAGGTGGGGTAAGTAAAGCAGAGTCAGAAGTGTTGAAACTTTCACTGCCCACAGTCCGAGTATTTGAATTACTGCCATTTAATCCGAGACCTGAACTAGTTGACAGGTCCTTTCTTTCACCTTCTGAGCTTTTAAGTTCTTTTTCGGATGGAGATATGGGAGTGAGTGGTGACAGTAACTCTATGTCCAGTCTATTAGGATTCACTTTCTTGAGTGCATGCTGAGCTTTAAGTGGGGGAGACTTCAGATCATCTGGTGTAGTCTTAGACACTGAGGTCCTCTGAACAGATGGATCCATGGATGGAAAACTGACCTCAGATGCTCTACTTCGCTCCAATGGCGTCAACCCAAGACTACGTCGAATCTCAGCGCTTTTTGTCCAAAACTCCTCTATGAGGTCAATACGTTTCAAAGCCTCTTCTGAATTGGGGCTGGTCAAAGTGTCAGTCCTTACTACATGGCTGGTAAATGGTAGTTTGGCTAGGGGGGTGGAAGTGATGACTGGACTTGGCTGCAGACATACAGGTGGCTTAGTAGTGGGGGGAACAGTGACCACCTCTGTAGAAGGTAAGGGTTGAGAGCATATAGGAGAAAATGGTGACCTAAGAGGACGAACAAGAGGTGGTATTGAAGGGGGTTTCACAGGAGATGTTGGGGTAACGAGTTCTTGTGTTGAGGCTGGCTGGGAACAAACTGGCAAGACAGGGGTTAATGCTTTTGGCTCTAATGGAGTTGCTGCTTTGCTGCCAGTTAGCTGTATGTAAGGATCAGGGAAGAATCTGCCACCTGGTGAAGTCAGTTCCTTGGGAGACAGAACTGAGACCTGCAGAAGCAAAACATCTGGTCAATATAAACTGCTATATTTACAGCCACTGCTTGAATTAACCTGGTAGCTAAAAGTGCTTATGGTATACCCCAGTCTATCTCAGAAGTTTTGCACCTCAGTTTCACAAATGAGAGGCATCAAAGAAGGGCAAAAAAAAAAAAAACACATAGAAGGCTATGTCACCTTGTCATACACTCACCTTCTTACGCTCCCCTATAGGGCTGCAGACGGGCAATAAGACTGCAGGCTCAGGGGTCACTGCAACTTGGCTGGAACCTCTGTCTGACTCTGTAGGAATACACAAAGCCAATGAGTTGGCATTTTAATAGGATTTTAACAGTGGCCAAATTAAAGGTCCATTATAATTAAAATACAGCCAGATCTTACCATTCTGTACCCTTGGAACCACATCTGAACCCTCATCCTCATTTAGTCTAAGCTTCAGTCCCTGAGATTGCTGAAGACGCTCCTCTGCCTCAGCGTCTGATGGGATGTCATCATCTGATAACAAGATATGTGTGAACAAGTTCAGAAGGAAAGTTGAATGACCTGAAATACATTTTCAGCTCCTGGTGCTCTAGTGTCCCCTGTGGTAGCCAGAAGTTACACCGGGCTATATGTGCAAATCGAATTCCACTTAAAACTAATGTTGCAGTTTCCCTCTACCAATAGCATAAAGTTTTACATAACGGAGGTCCATGGCTGCTGTAATTGGGACTCTGTCCCCTTTGTACTCAGCAAGAGCATTGGAAAGAGGTTGCCAAGATCCACTCTACAACCAACCAGGAGAATCCTATAGACATTGCTGGATGCTGAGGAGTCAAGTATTGCATGACAACCCATCTCCCACATGCCATCTGTATGGATTACAACAGTAGCCAGAGAAATAGGACAGCAGAAGTGTCTAAACAATTTTTTTTTTAGGCCGAAAGAGGTTCATGGGAAAGACACAGTTCATGTACCAGTCTAAGAAGAGGCATTCTTGTCTCCTTATGGATTTATGACTTGGATAACGATATTCTCTAGAAGCTGCTGGTGCCAATTACCTCTACAGTTTGGTATTTAATAATTAAGCAGAAAATCTGCGATATCTATATACGCTTATAATCAACCTTCGTTTTGTATAAAAAAATAAGACACATGTATAGTTTTATATTGTATTATATACGTATTCTTAAGGACATTTATGTATCTGTTATATTTGTCTGGTATTTTAACTAAATACCCGTTGGTAGAAAACCTACAGAAGGACACTGAGAACTACTAAGCTATAAAAATATTATTTTATTGAATGTATAATTAAAAAAATATACAAAGAGATGACCGACAAATTCAAAAAGTGCAGTGCAATCCTGAGAGAGTTTATGAGGTACAACAATGTAATAAGGTGACCTAAATATAAGCACCTATAGGTAAAAGAACTACCATATAAAATATTTATTGACAGAATACCCACTATTGATGAGAGTGCAAATAGTATCATCAAGTATAAAGTGCGAGTGCACGCTATAATATGAGCAAAAAAGAGGGAGATGGCAACTCTCCAATGTGGGTCTTTGAATATATAATATATACACACATAGATAGATAGAGATATATAGATATATATATATATATATATCTATATCTATTCAGCAAAATGTAGCGAATACTAAAGTGCATGTGCAAGCTGCAGAAAGTGGCGAAACAACATAGTGAATATTTGTTCAAGAGGCAAAAGCCACACATCAGCCAGGCAGGTTAGAGAAATGAGGTCACATACCGTGTGTACAAAGTAACGAATCCACAGGAAGACTGCACACCCCGACGCGCGTTTCAATTTGAAACCTTCCTCTGGGGCTACAGTCTTCCCACTGAAGAGATCATATTTAAATACATGTTCCGCCAATCAGAGTACGCTGATCAAACACGTGATATCCGTAAAACTAAAGGCTAACTATTCTGAGGCACAGGTAAACCGCGCAATGGCCAATTGCGCAAGTGCAGCTGTGCCTATTGATCAAGGACCTTCCATGACGTCAATGGCGTCATGATCCCACGAGATCTTCAGCAGTCACATGATGGCCAGTGACGCAGACGGTGAAGTCAAGGGGGTAAGTCACGTGATTGCAAGTCGTGATCACATGATCTCCAATAGCTCAACCCCCAGATAGGGGGAGAGCATCACAAGTTACAGACAAGTGAGTACAACAACATGAATAATGCAACTATGCACTAAATAAGAGTGCGATATGCTCATACATGATGATAATAGTGAATTGAATACATACTATAATTAATATTAAGGTAAAGTGAGTCGCGGTCACTTGATCTTCCAGTGATGCGGGACTGACAAGTAGGGAACTAAAGGTACGAGTACGTGAACATGTCAGAGACATTCTAAAATCAAAGGACTCCACTAACGTGGATGACCTAAAACCGATCGCGAGACATTTCAGGAACTTCCATGATAGTGATCCCTCACTTCTGAAGGTTTGTGGGATAGACCACATTGACCTAGGTATGTGTGGCGGTAATTTGATGAACCGCCTGGCTCAATTAGAAACAAAGTGGATCTGGACCCTGGACACCACACAACCAAAAGGCCTCAATGATTTCCTGTCTTATGCCCCCTTTCTACAGTGAACATGTAGACCTATATTTTAGTAAAATAAATATTATTTTTATATTGTTGTCTTTTCATTCCTTTTTTTAAAGGGGTTTCATGTTTGTATAATGTTTTGTGCGTCTTCCCACTGAAGAGTCTTGTTATTAATGCTGTTTCTCTACATATAGGCTAATACATCTGTTTTCATCTCCTTACAAGAATCCCGGGTATACTCCATCAGACCACCCGCATTATTAAAAGATACAACTCGAGGACGGAAATGTCACTTTATGTCCTTTCCTCCCCCCCCCCCTTTCTTTTCCCTTTTTCTTTCCTTCCCTCTTCTGTTCCCCCTCTCCTTTCCCTATCTGTTTGATTTATGGTCTTATTAATATCACTTTTTGATTAATCACAGACAATATGAATTGTTTTTTCTTTTTTCATGGTTCTTTTGGTTCACTTATTTTTCAAGTGACCCCTGACTCACTTTTTCTAATTATAATTTGTAATTCATTCACTAATAGCATCATGCATTGGTGCATCACCATTGTATTAATTATGTTATTCTATTCACATGGTTGTGACTCGCCATCATGTGATCTCCCCCTGTTGGGTATCCACTATTGGCTGCTGCATCACTGGAAGATCCTGTGAGCGAGACTCACTTTACCTTAATATTAATTATAGTATGTATTCAATTCACTATTATCATTATCATGTATGAGCATATCGCACACTTATTGAGTGCATAGTTGCATTATTCATGTTATTGTACTCACTTGTCTGCAACTTGTGATGCTCTCCCCCTATCTGGGGGTTGAGCTATTGGAGATCATGTGATCGCGACTTGCGATCACGTGACTTACCATCACGTGACTGCTGAACATCTCGCGGGATCATGACGCCATTGATGTCATGGAAAGTCCTTGATCAATAGGCACAGCTGCACTTGCGCAATTGGCCATTGCGCGGTTCACCTGTGCCTCAGAATAGTTAGCCTTTAGTTTTACGGATATCACATGTTTGATCAGCGTACTCTGATTGGCGGAACATGTATTTAAATATGTTCTCTTCAGTGGGAAGACTGTACCCCCAGAGGAAGGTTTCAAATCGAAACGTGCGTCGGGGTGTGCAGTCTTCCTGTGGACTCGTTACTTTGTACACACGGTATGTGACCTCATTTCTCTAACCTGCCTGGCTGATGTGTGGCTTTTGCCTCTTGAACAAATATACACTATGTTGTTTCGCCACTTTCTGCAGCTTGCACATGCACTTTAGTATTCGCTACATTTTGCTGAATAAATATATATATATATATATATATATATATATATATATATATATATTTTCAAAGACCCACATTGGAGAGTTGCCATCTCCCTCTTTTTTGCTCATATTATAGCGTGCACTCGCACTTTATACTTGATGATACTATTTGCATTCTCATCAATAGTGGGTATTCTGTCAATAAATATTTTATATGGTAGTTCTTTTACCTAGAGGTGCTTATATTTAGGTCACATACCTTACTTATTACATTGTTGTACCTCATAAACTCTCTCAGGATTGCACTGCACTTTTTGCATTTGTCTGTCATCTCTTTGTATAGGTTTTTAATTATACATTCAATAAAATAAATATTTTTATAGCTTAGTAGTTCTCAGTGTCCTTCTGTAGGTGTTCTAGCTATTTCTGAGTTAAGCTCTTGTTAGGGGCCTTACTGTCGCTTTACGCCATTTCTCTGTAACCTATTTTCGTATTAATCACCCGTTGGTATAGCAGAGGAGGCACAGATATCTCTGTGAGAAAACAAGGCTCATCATATTATTTATCGGTACATAAGTCTGAGAGTATGGAAAAAAGTCAAAATGGTGGCCAAACATCTGTGTTTTAATTGGTATACGTGTCAAAATTAATCTCTCAGCTCTAATTTAAGGTTCCAAAGGTCATGTGTATAGAATGTGAGAAAGTCATACGTTGATATTTAACCCTTACTAGAATGATACTAATAGCTTAGGTAATAGTGTTACCTAGGGGGTAAATGAGCAACATTATAGCAACAGCAGAAATGTATTTTGAGTAATGTAATGACATCACCGTCATCATCACATGCACACGCCTAGCCAACGATGATTGGAAAACTCCAAGCTAGGAAGGTGTGTCTAACTGATAAGTTTGTGATCATAAACCATACACACACAGAACAAAAACAAAAAGAACAAGAAAAAAGAGGAAACACAGAGAAACAAAGAAAACCCAGGAGAAAGATCCTAATGACCAGGTCGTACCTTAGAGCTGACTTCCATTAGTCTCTGCATATCACCTGCACTCTTGGTAATGGATACCTTTATTTTGTGTAGCATTGATATAAATTAATCAGCCTGATATTCAGCTGTTGGCGGATGTATAGTTGTTAAAAGTGCTAGATCAATATTGTCACTATTCAGTAACTATGCATATTACTGAATAAAAGACCTGAATATTGATTTCAGAGGTAACGCTTTGATTGGAATAATTTAATTCCATAGTCAATACCAGGCTTGATAATTTATATTGCTACCCCATTATCAGAGATTTGTCATAGTTTGTGCAGAGCAAGGATTAAAATCTTTTAATAACGTTATTGGATTTTTTATATCTCAAAAGTGTGGTTGGGACATTATATTTCATCTTATGTCTGAGCGGTACTGTGTATACGCTGGAATTTGTGTTGATTCCGAATTTTGGGCACTGCATATCACTGTGTATCATTGCAGATTATTGAGTTTCACATTAATTAATCTTTGATTATATATTGTATAATAAATCTTTTATTTTTGCATAGATGTTTGTACCTTGTTTTACTGATTGCACAATATAATGAAATAACCGATCAAACTCTTTTTGAGGTGTTATATATGTCCACCTGGAGGATCAATAATCATTTGAATTTTTTTTCTTTGATCATTTCTTTTATATAAAGCCTTTTGCTTTATATCCCCGACAGAAGAGATCACAAGCAAAGACCACATACCATCACCAAGATCTGCAGATGTGTCCCCATCACCTCCTGCTTCAGCCTCTGCAAGGCCAGTCCCCAGCACCTCAGCCTCAGCCTCTTCATCCTCGCAGGGAACTGAGGGTGAGGGGTGGTGATGGGAAGAAGAGAAGAAACCACGAAAGAACAGGGAGAAAAGTGTGACATTAGGAGAGCGGCAGGAGATACAGCAGAGACTGGGGAGGATAAAGCAGCAGTGTAATCACACACAGCAGGTTACAGTGCTTTGGGTTAGTTCCTTGTGAGTCTCACATTGTGCAGTCATTAGTTAGCTCTGTAGAGCAAGCAGCTGTCACCAACTCCTGCTGGGGGCGCTGCACAGTAATTCTTCAATCTCCTGTATGTACAATGCTAAATTATGCTGGGGTTTGTAGTTCAGCACAATCTACCAATGCCACATCTATTGTACAAGAAAAGTGAAGTTCCTCCTTTCTGGAGTTATCAAACAAAAGCGTATGTCGAAATTCCTTGATAGAATAACCCCTCTTGGGTTAATATTGGGCTAAGCATCCCAAAGAACATACTTCATTTCCCAGGATCCCAATGAGGGTTAAACTAAAGCTTCCCCCTGCTGCACATGCTATAAAATGAACAGAACTGTTACGCGCTTTGCCCATCCCCCACAGCTGCCGTTCTGACAGGGTCTCTAGGACGCTCTATTACCAGGTCCGACAACAGTAAATGGCTATGACTGGTGCTCAGACAATGACTGGCTGGATGCAGAGATGACACGCCTTACGCTGTGATTTGCCGAATGGAAATCCTGACCATTTCCGGCCGTGTCATGACAGAAGCAGGAAATGGAGCATAGGAACTCGGCACTGTTGGAAGGGCAGCTGCGGAGGATGAATAAGGAGAGTATAAATTCTGTAATTTTTGTTACATCATGTGCAGCCTGTGAAAAAGTGTGGCTATATTCACAATAATGATCTCAGAATACTGTGCAATGCTGCCCCCCCTGCTGGTAGAAACAGGTAAAGCATGAACAAAAGCTCATTAAACCTCTGCAGTAAATCCCAATACCCTGCCCCACAAACCTCACATGGGTTGGTGGGATCCTCATATTAAAGCTTCCCCAGTCGTGCCACTGTGGCCTGTGAGAGAAGAAATCCCTTTGCAGTGTGAGGACCCAACAAACAGTTCCCCATATCTCAGCTTCCTAAACTGGTACCGGAGTAACACAAGGGGGTAAGATATTAGGGCAGGGATCAGCAATCTCCGGCACTCCAGCTGTTCTGAAACTACAACTCCAAGAATATTCTTTTCACTTCTCTGGGAGTTACAAATACAGTTAAGGCTCCATTCACACGTCCGCATCCGTTCTGCAACATTCATTCTCTATAGGGACGGAATGGATGTGGACAGCACACAGTGTGCTGTCTGCATCCGCAATTGCGGAGCGCGGCCCTGATCTTTGGGTCCGCAGCTCCGCAAAAGATAGAACATGACCTATTCTTGTCCGCAGATTGCGGACAAGAATAGGCATTTCTATGGGGGTGCCAGGCTGATGTGTTGCGGACCCGCAATTTGCGGGTCCGCAACACATCACGGACGTGTGAATGGAGCCTAAGTGGGCATGGTGGGTGTTGTTTCACAGCAGCTGGAGTGCCGAAGGTTGCTAATCCCTGTATAAGGGTTTACTGCAGTTACACTGGTTTTAAGGCTAGGGCCACACAACGTCATATACTGTACATGGAGTTCAGGGAAATAAAGGAAAATTGCACACATGACGCAGTTGATGCCAACTCCCTTATTTGCAGTGGTTGCAATCATATTGACCATGCACCAAATCTTGGTACAATGATCCTGATTTATTAAAAGTGGTGTAAAGGTAAACTAGCTTAGTTGCCCATGGCAACCAAGCAGATTCTACTTTTTATTTTCCAGAGGAGCTCTGAAAAATGAAAGGTGGAATCTGATTGGTTGCTATAGGCAACTAAGCCAGTTTTCCTTTACACCAGTTGTGATAAATCTCCCCCAATGTGTCATTTTTTAGGTCTATGGGACAGTGTAGCCCCAGCTTTTTGTTCTGCTTCTGCAATGTGAGACGGACAACACTGTAAATAGTTTAAAAAAAAGTTGCTAATAAAAGGAATGAGGCCAATATAAGTAGTATTACAATGATATACAAAGGGCTCATCCAGTCTTTATGCAAAGAAACTAGATCATGAAAAGCTCTGCAACTTTGATTTTGTGCTCCAGTTCCTCACCCTATTCAAGATCTCTGCTTGCTGCCAGTGACTTGTATAGAATCAGATATTGAGAGAGACACAAACCCTGCAGCAGTAATAGCTCCACATGACCAAGATGAGTTTTCAACCTCTGGATATGAATAGTTTTTCTATTCACTGATAAAAAGCAGAGATCTTGATGCTGTATTCAGACATATTTCTCTGCTACAAGGCTACAGCTCTGATCCCTATTACTAACAACTAGTATTAGAAGTAGAACAAGTCTCAAGGGTTGGCTGCTTGTACAATGTGGCCCCAATGAATTTAGGGCCCGCCATTTTTAATATAAAGATAACCAGTAACATCATCCTGTGTAATGAGCAGCACCAGTAACCGGACCCTCTGGTGTCAGAAACAATGAGTGGAGGGGCAAAATGGTGCAAATTGCAAGCCACAGCAAGAGCAGAGCAAACATGCAGGGCACAGAGATGGTGCAGCAGTGCAACCACAGTGCTCTATATGGGGGGCCAGAATGACCCCTCATCATCTACCTCCAGATATGGCTTCCAGCCACGCTTTTACGGGATCATGGCGTTGGAAAGGGAGCTGGAGCGCTGCGACAAAATGAATAGGAAAAAAAATTACATATGAGTATAAAATGGAGTAATGTGGGCATCCTGAAGATGCAGGAGAAGACCTCAGCTATCTGGCTGATTGAGGTTATCTCAGATATATGTCATTAACCATTTATATTAGAGAATGGAGTACCACACATGGTTTTACTCTTCCCGGTGCCAGCAAAGACCCGACAGTCATCCAACAATAGCATAAATATGGAATATTCTTTGCAATTTAAAGGTAATTTTATTTAGTGATTTTCACAATAAGAGGTTCATAATCCAGTATATAGGAAATTAAATGATGCGTAACCACTATATCCATATATGAGCCGGATGTTTCGGTCCATAAGGACCTTCTTCAGCAGCTTGGAGTTTGTGGCGATCCAGATATCCATTTATCTCTGACCACAGAAACGCCAAGCCACTGAAGAAAATCCCTATGGACAGAAACGTCCAGCTCATCATATATGGATATAGTGGTTACGTAGGATTTAATTTCCTATAAACTGGATCATGAACCTCTTACTTTGAAAAATCACTAAATAAAATTACCTTTAAATTGCAAAGAATATTCTGTGTGCTGCATATTTATACTATTATTAACCATTTATAGGGAACCTGTCACCATAAAATGCAGTGCAATCTGCAGGCAGCATGTTATAGAGCAGGAGGAGCTGAGCAGATTGATGTATAGTTTTGTGGGAAAAGATTCAGTAAATCTTGTAATTTGTACATTTACATCTCAGCTCTTTCTGAGCTCAAGACAGCTCATTCGGCTACTATCAGTGATTGATCGCATTCTCTGTGTAAAGCCTATTTGACCGAGCTATTATCACTTGATTTCTCGTATCTTCTTTTGAATTTCAGAAACAGACGTGTGGCCATTAACAATGTAGTCCTCATTAGCTTAATTATGGTCTGTATGACACCTAACCGCACTGCCAGGTCAAAACCGCGCCATGTGATCATACCATATATGTTCTGGACGCAAATGACAGGCTAAACCCTTAGTGTGTATACACAAATAACTATCAGTCACATAAGATGGCCCCCGTGTACAAGTGAACAAAAAAAGAGCAGAGATTCAAAGGGCATCTGTCAGCAGATTTGTACCTATGAAACTGGCTGACCTGTTGCATGTTCACGTGGCAGCTGAAGGCATCTGTGTAGGTCCCTGCATTGCTGAAAAAAAATTATGTTTTATGATGTAGCAACGGGCGCGTTGCCGTTACATCTAGAGGCTCTGATCTCTCTGCAACTGCAGTGCCCTCTGCACTTTGATTCATAGGGCCAGGCTAATTTGCATATATTGTAAGTGGTGTACATCCTAAGCAATGCGGACACATATGAACAGGTCAGCCAGTTTCACAGGTACAAATCTGCTGACAGATGCCCTTTACATGTATAAATCACAAGTTTTGCTAATTATTTTCCCACAAAACTATATATCAATCTTCTCAGCTCCTCCTGATCCAGGCCTGCAGCATTTCATGGTTTAAAGAAGACCTGTTGCCTCTCCTGACATGTGAGTTTTAGTAACTACTTGCATTCCCCATCTAAAAATTCTGGAGTATCTATTCTTCGGACTCTATGTTGTGCCATTCCTTCATTATTACTGCTAGAACTTTATCAATGAATTGCCAGCAGTCTGCAATAAAAGGTGCAATTCAGAAACTTCTGAAAGGAATAACCGAGAAACCGCACAGCAGTCTCAGATCACTAGATGTTCTGGAACGGTTATTACATGGAGAGTGCAAGTAGTTACTAGAACAGACATGTCAGGAGAGGGCGCAGGTCCTCTTCAAGTGCAGTTATTGAAATCTTCATCAGTAATGAAGCATTGGTCCATTATCTCTGATACTCCTTTGGTATAACAGGCATCATGTAAGCCTGCAATGATTGAGAAAATATAAAGACATACTGTATGTAGATTCATGCGGGTAAAGTTTTAGAATACCAAGAAGTGCTGCGGCTTGTAGTCTCTCGGCAGCATGTTACCACTTTGTTTCCGTCCTCTGCCATTGACTTGCTTTGGTTGGTGACTAACACATTTTATGTGAACTTACCTGCAAAATTACCCCCCAAAAAGTAAAAGTAAACTTGTTCTGTAAATCATCATCATCTGGCAGATACTCCTGCATCACCAGCAAGGGGCTTTACCTTCGGAAGGAGAAGATGTGCCCAATTCTTCCCCCTCTGTGTTAACCCCTTCCTGCTCTTCGTTAATCTTGCGGACATGAGTCCAGTGGACATCTGCTTTAATCTCCATGGGGTCCATGGGGGATAGCGCTTGTTGCAGTTTAAGGTTCCCAACTGGAGAGGCACGAGGCACAGGACAGACAAGGAGAGGAGAGACAGTTACACAGGGAGAGGAGCCCAGTGTGCAGATATGCCATACAATGTTAGGATACAGAAGCAGGGTGCAAGGGTTAATCAGCATCAGTGACCCAGAACCTAAGCCCTGACGCCTACACTAGTCCAGGCACTACAGAGAGGAAACATAGATGGGTCCCTGACACTAGATCACCAGTGTCTATGCCAGGTGACCACATTCACTCTACATCCCAATGGGAATAAAGCTTAATCCTTGGATAATGAAATGTTCTGCAGATTACCTGTAAACTTTGTGTTTGAGCTAGGCTACCTTCACACTAGCGCTAAACTGTTCATCACATCCGGCATAGCCAGAAACTGCCGGAGCACCGCCAGGCCCCGCTGACTATGAAAGGACCTGTTTCCAGCATTAGTGCAGAAATTCGGCCAGACAAATCCCAATGAAAGCAGCGGGTTTTATTTTTGGTCTGGCTGAATCCTGCCACTAATGCCGAAAACAGGTTGAATTCCCACCGGGTCCTATTATAGTCAATGCGCAGGGAAAGGTTGTACACACTGAAATCCTGCATTGACATTACTGTGGAACTAGCCTTAATCACCATTACCAAGATCTCTGCCTCCTGTTAGTGTTTAGAAATATTAATATTTACATCCAAAATCCATGCTGACCTAATACTTGAAAAATTGTAATTGAAATATTAATTGAAGGGGTTGTCCAGCCTAGGAACTGACAAACCCAATAGCAGTGCCGTTGCGCCTGTGTCTCCTGGGACGTGACCTGGGACCAAGCCACTTCCTGCGGCGGCCAAAAGCATCTGCTAAAGGCGCAGTGGAACCGAGGACAGGAAAGTGTGTCTGTGTTTTTTGCTTTTTTTATGGTACACATATTAGTACCAATGGGGTTGTTGTTCCTAGGCCGGGCAATGCCTTTAACTACAATGATACCATTGCAACAAACCCTAAGCTACAAATAGGACTTCATCAGGACGTAAACAAGAATGTTCCTGTTACCTGACTGCAAGCAGAGATGAGAATGGCCAGGAATTTTTATATATTTTTGTTCTTACAGAACGATGCAGAACTTAAGTATAAAATAGACGGGACTAACCATTGAAATATGCACACTATAAACACCGGCGTAGGCTGTTAGTTATCTATAGACATACAGTATATGTCTATAATGTATACTCCTGCCATGCTCACAGCAATGACTGATGCATGCACAGTTACAGGAGACTTACTGAAGTGTTAGCAGCACAATGGACAGAACCACTAATCTAACTCCAAAATATAGGAGCGGCCAAAACCTGACCTCAGAGAGAAAACTGTATTCAGCTGGATCCACATCATGCAGGATACTGAGGAAGCCTCACCAGCTGCAGCTCAGGTGACAGTCTCCCAATAGAAAATATGTTATTTCCAAACTGACTTTGGAATTAGCCCATGCAGGGGGAAAAATAAAAAATTAATTCCACACCAGAGGAAACTCATGCACAAAAGTAGCCTCCTACACCACTGAAAACTGACGGCGCTGCCTTCCTGTTACCTCTAAGGCTGCAGGACTTCATATCTCAATGCTGCCCCCTGCTGTAATGGTGTCCGTACAAGGTATGTTACGTTACACTGCATTGTGGGAGATGTAGTGCTTACATCAGGCAAGCCTAATCTCCCACAATACAATGCAGCAAACATGGGATCTCAGCTAAGTTGTGTCTCTCAGCACAGTGCATGCAGCCAGGAGAATTGTGACTGCAGATCTATATGTGACTAGAGTTTAAAGGGCATTGGTCAGCAGATTTGTACCTATGAAAGTGGCTGACCTGTTACATGTGCGCTTGGCAGTTGAAAGCATCTGTGTTGGCTCCATGTTCATATGTGCCCGCATTGCTGGGAAAAATTATGTTTTGATATATGTAAATTAGCCTCTAGGAGCAATGGGGGAGTTACAGTTACACCTAGAGGCTCTGCCCTCTGCAACTGCCACGCCCTCTCCACTTTGATTGATAGAGCCAGGCAGTATGATGTTTTCATTGCCTGACCCTGTCAGAGTGGAAAGGTAGGTGGAAAACTGTTGACAGATACCCTTTTTAAGGCTTCATGAACTATGTAAAAGGATGTGGAGCGGGGCTCCGATTCATGTGATTTCAGTGGTGTAGGAATTATTCTGAGTGTTAATAATCCTTGCTGGGAAGAAGGGGAAAGAAAAGAAAGTGGTGGCAGCGGTGGGATACCTTTAAATGTACCAACTGTGTCTTCATCAGATATACGCTGAAGCCAGAGACCCTGCTGCAATTCTCTCTCCCAGGGGCAATACTCACCCTCTACACAAGAGGGTGCAATGAAGTTGCCCCTTCCCGCCCCCACAGAGATGGAGACAAAGAGAGGGGCAGAGAAAGACAGATGAGAGGAGAGTTCAATGAGAAAGAAGAAAGTCATGAAATTACACATCCTCGTGCTCCAGGTCATGAAGGGAACAGTGGACCGAGGCCTGATCATTCCAGCAATGCAACCCCAAAACACAGGAGCATATCATTTTGTGTATACCACTGGTCTGTATACTCTGGCTTTCCAGATGATATCAGACCACAACTCCTATTATGCATCAACAGTCTAAGAACCAAAGGTTGCACTGCCCTAAATCATGAGGGAATAGGGCCACTAATCCAGGAATGATCATATCAGCTCCAGGGAAAGCTGGGTGATAATCAAAAATGCCTTCCACTCTTTGTCTGACTACTGTCCCGATTATGGGAAAGTTGGATGAAAACCAATAAGAAACCATTATAGTTCTCATATTTGCCATTAGGGGATTGCCACACAAGGCAGACTTTAACTTTGTAGCAGATTTCCCTGCATGCATTGTAATAGATGAAGCCTGTGTGGAAATCCAAAACATGAACTGACCTGCTATGCATTTAAAATAGGCACCAATGGTCACGTTCCAGATATTTTTTTTTTTTTTACCAGCATTGACAAGATTTGCTGCTGTTGTCAAAAGGTACGGATTTTCCACACGCAATTCCATTGCATAACATCTACAGTGTTTATGCCATATGTGGTTATGTGCCCTTAAAGGGTTCTTCTTGTGAACACTTGTTCTCTATCCATAGGGATAAGAGTCTGATCGGGGGTGTCTAACCACTGGGGACCCCACCAATAACAGGAATGGGGGCATTATGTTCTTCCGTTTGAATAGAGTAATATATGTGCATGTCCATGATAGCAGAGTGCTGTACTCTATTATCCTGAGACATGAGTGACGCCACTCCAAGGAGACTAGGGAAAGCAGAAAACCCATTATTGTGATCAGTGGGGGCCTCAGCGATAGAAGCCCTGACGATCACACTTATCTCCTTATCTATGGATAGAGAATGAGTGTTGTCCCGGAGAAATAACCTTTAAAATAACCTTTACTGCTGCCTTCACTTTTAAATCCTCCCGAGCATGCCAATGAGTCCTGATATTCATGAGCTTGTGCCAGCAGTAGGGAGGGAGAGCCATGAGCTCATGAATACGGGGACTCACTGGCACGTGCTGGAGCTGTTTAACACAAGATTTTGGTAAATCATCTGGGTTAATAAAATAATAATAATAAAAAAAATTATTGGCACATACAGAGCCGGTGGTACTGACCACAAAAGGACTAGCACAAATTCAGTGCCAGTGTTTAAAGTCACGTCACCTGTCTGGTAAATCTACTTAGAACCAGATACATGCATACATTATTTCCCCCCGTTCATTATGGGATAAGAAGATCTCACTATCAGCATCTCAAAACAATATTACTGTGTGCAAATCAAACCATGTCTGCCCTGGACAAAGCAAAATGAAATATATAGACTGACCTTCACTAGAGGCTTCGTCCTCTTCATCTTCCTCCTCTTCGTCATCATCTTCCTCTTCATCCTCACTGACACCCGGCTCCACAGATTGGTAGTTTTCCATTTCATCTGCACTCCGTCCCTTCAGTTTTGCATGAATCTTCACTGCCTCATTCCATGGCACACCACCAAGATCAGAGGAAGGTGCAGGTTCTTCACCTTCCTCTTGCTCCTCCTCTTCATCTTCATCCATCTCAGACTCTGAGCTACTGTAAGGAGCCCAATATAATATTTTTTTCACAACCAACACTAACCCCAGGCTTGCTTATAATGCTGTCCCCTATGTACAAAAATATACCTACTATAATACTACCTCCTATGTACAAGAATATAACTGCTATAATATTGCCTCCTATGTACAAGTATATAACTACTATAATAATTTCTCCTTTGCACAAGAATATAACTACTATAATCCTGCCTCCTATGTACAGGAATATAACTACTAAGCTTCTACCCTTGCTCAGCTAATTGGAGGAGCGACACAGGTTGGAAATTGTCAGGGTCGGGCTAAATGTCTGGCCCTGTCAATCTTTTGAGAAGTGGGTACTTATTCGCCTGCGGGAACAGCTCCTCACAGATGAAAAAGTCCTGCTGATGAGACAAGTTAATTTGTTAAAATCGCTATAATGCTGGCTCTTATGTAAAGTAATAATGTTACTATAATACTGCCCCATCTATGTACAAGAATATAACTACTATAATACAGCCCCCTATGTACAAGATAATAACTACTTTAATACAGCCCCCTATGTACAAGATAATAACTACTTTAATACTGTCCCCTATGTAAAAGAATATAACTACTATAACACTGCTCCTATGTACAAGAATATACTTACTATAAAACTGCTCATCATGTACAAGAATATAACTACTATAATATTGTCCCCTTTTTACAAGAATATAAATATTATAATACTACCCCTACGCACAAAGAAAATAAAGTACCATAATACTGCCCCCTAAGTACAAGAATATAACTACTATAATACTACCTTCTATGTACAAGAATATAACTACTATAATACTACCTTCTATGTACAAGAACATAACTATAATACTGCCTCCTATGTACAATTATATAACTACTAAAATACTGCCTCTTATGTGGAACATGCATTCGCTGAATTTAATAGGGGCCAATATAATAATATTAGTCTAAGTTCCTGTCCTAGAGATCCCCTTGTCGTTGGTGGACAGGCACAATTTTTTATAGTGAGTACGTCCCAATTGTATTTACTTTATTATTTGTGTTTGCAGAGTGCTGTTGCATTGTGTTTGTTTTTACTATAATATTCCCCCTATGTACAAGAATATAACTACTATAATACTGCTTCCTGTGTATACGAATATAACTACTATAATACTGCCTCCTGTGTACAAGACTGTAACTACTATAATACAGCCCCCCTATGTCCAAGCTGGTGGCCCTTGGGGGCAGCTGATGCGGCAGTTTGTGTCATATGACCACTGAGCGGGAGTGAAGCGCTTTTTTTTATTATTTGTTTTTTTAAATCAAATCTTTATTGATTTTCAATAAGATTTTATACAAAAACACCGAAAAAAGGGAAAACAGAAAACCTCCCTCCCACACCCTGAGTCTCGGGTCCGCGGTTGTAAGAAAGTCCATAGGAGAGGCATCGATGATGGCTTCATGATACTCCAAGAACCATAGTCCTAGAAGATCTTCAGGATGAGCCATTACTCGACTTCCCGTTGGCTCTTCATTTTTCACATGCATATCCAGCATCCATGCCAACTATCACCCCGTCATACTCACAGATCATCATGCGATACCTTTCCATCACCATTCAAAGCAACAAGTCTACTACATTACACCACAACATTATAAATGCGATATCCAAAGTGACCATATTTTTTTGAATTTCTTATTACTTCCTCGTTTTTTGTATACATAACTCCAGTCTCACTAGCATATGAATCTTATCCACTAAATTCTGGATAGCCGGGGGAACAGAGGCAATCCAGTGATACGCAATTAACTTCCTTGCCTGGTAAAGGATTCTTGTGATCGCTATTCTAAGCTCAGGGGTAGCAGGTATCAGTTTGGTATACCCCAAAATACAGACTGTAGGAGTTAGATCAATAGTTATATCAAACACATTACATAGTAAGCTCCCCACATCTGACCAATATCTTCGCAGCCTTGGGCAATTTCACATCGAATTAATTAAATCGGCATTGTGCGCGCCACATCTAGGGCAAGTATCATCCGTCCTGTTCCCCATTTTGTGTAAGAGGACTGGAGTTCTGTACACTATATGTAGTAATAGCAATTGTGAGACTCTGTGGGCCTCACTTACCGCTACCACCAGTAAGTCTCCTAATACCTCCTCCCATTGTTCCACTGTTAGATCAGTGACATCATGTTGCCATTTGGAGTATAACTGCAGCGGGTGGGCCTTGTGTAACGCCTCCATTAGGCTCAGATAGAATGAGGAGAACACCCCTCTTGTACCCCCCTGGGAGGTAATATGAGTAATAATCAAATGCGAATCAGCAGGGACTATTTTCTCCTTACGGTCTTGTATTTGTATAGCATGCCGTACCTGAAGGTAGGCCTAAAATACTGTCTTAGGCAGACCAAACTCCTACTGTAACATATTAAAGGATTTAAGACAGTTATTCTCATATAGTTGACACATTTGATTAAGACCATAGACGTCCCATACTTTCACATTGGTTACCGTATTTAGCTCCTTGTACAGGTAATTAGGCCAGATCGGGGTAAGTTGTGCGTACCCTTGGATCCCTACAATCTCTTTAGCTTTCCACCATACTGCGTGTATGGTGCGTAGGATACTGTATTGCCTACCCTGGTCATAGAAAACGCAGCCGTCCAAAGCTGCCATTCCGTTTTTAGCATGGATAAGCTGCTGCACAACTTGACCAGCAGTGCCCAACCCATCTACTTCTCCCCATCCTCAAAGATGCTGTAATTGGGCCGCTATATAATACATCCGTGGGTCGGGGACACTAAACCCCCCTGGGTTTTGGATCTACACAGCACTGCAAGTTTAATCCGGGGTGTTTTTTTCTTCCAGATGGAGGTCTCTGAATATTGCATTAAAAGAATGAAATATTCTTAAGGGGATCCAGGACGGGGAGTTATGTAAAATGTACAAGAGCTGTGGCATAAGGATCATTTTTAACAAGTTGGTACGATCAATAAGTGACAATGGGAGTCTAATCCATACTTGGATTTTCCGTCTGAATTTATCCAGTAGCGGTAATAAATTCAAACTGATAAAATCTCTAGGATCTGCCGAGACCTGAATGCCCAGATGCTTAAAGGAGGATACAATCTGCAAGCCCGCGGCAAAACTATGGTCTGTCTGTGTAGTATTTCCCAAAGGCATTAGAACTGACTTTGTCCAATTAATAGTCAAGCCAGATAGACACCCAAAATAATTAATGATTTGCATAGCTGCTGGTAGAGAGGAGGTCCAGTCATCAAGAAATAGCAAAAGGTCGTCCGCATAGAGAGCGACCTATTCCGTTATTGACCCACAAGCGATACCCTTCACCGTTTCTGCCTTATGGAGAGCCTCAGCCAAAAGTTCCACCGCGATTGCGAACAATAGCGGTGAAAGAGGGCACCCCTGTCTAGTCCCCCTGTGCAGTTCAAAGGAGTCAGAAAGATTGCCATTCACCTGTATTCTAGCAGTAGGACGTGCATATAGTAGCTGGACCCAATTAATAAACCCAAATCCCATGGCCTTCAGTACAGCAATGAGGTATCGCCACTCCACACTGTCGAATGCTTTAGCCGCGTCTAGAGACGCGACCGCCGCATCTGACGCATTAATCTGACCCACCTGAATATTCAGGTACAGTCACCTAATATTCACCGCCGTTGACATGTTAGGTATAAATCCGGCTTGCTCAGAGTGGATTACAGACTTAGAATCACAAGGTTCAAACGGTTAGCCAATACCTTCGCCAACAGTTTGATGTCCACCTGCAATAGGGAAATGGGTCGGTAAGATTCTGCCTCTAGGACGTCTTTCCCCGGTTTTGGGATAACTACAATAATGGCCTCATCCATAGAAGCTGGCAGGGCCTTACTAGTATGAGCCTCTTTAAGTAGTTCTAACAACTGGGGCAGGAGTACTGAGGAATAGGTTTTATATACTTCAGCTGGTAGTCCATCCCTCCCAGGGGCTTTATTATTGGACATGTCTCGCAGCGCTATTTCTAATTCCATAAGGGAAATGGGGGCGTCCAATTGGGATTGTTGGCCTTGTGTAAGAGTAGGTAGGTCAAGTGGGACCAGAAAGTCTTCCATCTGAGACTCAGAGGCAGTAGTTTTGGAGGAGTATAAATTGGAGTAAAAGGAATACATGACCTTTATCACCTGCTCCGGGGAGGTGCATATCGACCCTTCGGTATTACGCAGAGCTGGTATAAAGCTGGACTGATGTTGGGCCTTAGTTAAGAGAGCTAGCAATCTCCCTGTCTTTTCTCCCTCCTCATAGTACCACTGTTTTTGAAAGAATCTGCTATTCTGCGCATTCACCAATAATCGATCATTCAGCGCCTTTTGGGCTTCATTCCACTTATTCTCAGAATCTACAGATAAACTAAGCTTCAGTTTCTGCTACTTCTTGCGTCAGCCTCCTCACCTTTTCTCTAGTCTCCTTTTTCCTCCCATTAACCTTCGCTATGAGAATACCTTGAAGAAAGGCTTTCAGTGCGTCCCAAACAATCATCCGCGAAGCAGTAGGTAAATTAAGAGTGAAAAATTCTGCCAATTGTGGCTTAACATCTGCTACATCCACTAGTATATGCAGCCAATTCGGGTTAAATTTCCAACACCTGTCTCCCTGCTGCAAGCGCGACTGTAAGGTAATGATTGTCAGTAACGGAGAATGATCAGACAACCTCCTAGGGAGGTAAGCAATATCTTGTATAAAACGGCCCATAGTCTCATTTCCTAGCGCCAAATCAATTCTAGACAATGAGCCATACGAACTAGAGTGACAAGAATATTGTCGCACATCCGGATTTCTCATTCTCCAGAAGTCAAAAACTGTATTAAGCGCATAAAAGGGAGTAATACCCTCACTTATAACATTAGAGGTCTGACTGAGCGTGTCTAATTTCTGACAGGGAACAGTATTAAAGTCACCAAAAAGAGTGGGAACCTGTGGCAAGTCCGCGATAAAGGAGATCACTTTCCTTATCAGCGATGGTGAATAGGGCGGAGGGATATAGATTCCTATAAGAACGCATTCGACATTAAATAAAGTGCAGTGCAGGTATACATATCTGCCTTCCTCATCAATTCTTCTGGTGATGCAGGTAAACTGAATATTTTTATGAACCAGAATGCTCACTCCCCTGGCATATGACGAATACGTGGCGTGGAAGCTATGTCCAGCCCAGAAAGGAGTGAGCAAGTGAGTTTCCTGCAAACAACATTAAAGGCTGGTACTCTCGTACACTGTCTAAAACTGCTTTTCTTTTGTTGGCGTCCTTAATACCTCTCACATTCCAGCTCAGAAGATTTACAGAGCTAGCCATGGTCATCAAACATCAGCAAGTGACTAATTAAAGCGTACCTCTTAGGAGCCCAATTTTCCCCAACTGCGACCCTTGGAACCCCCCCTATCCCCATCCCACGTAAACAATTGGAACTAAAGGACGGACACCGGCCGTACCAACAGGTCCCCGCAAAAACTCCCATGACAGGACTGCGGGATCAATAATCAAAACCAGTCAGCACCACCGGGTCCAGCCCCGTAGTTGACTACCCCGTGAGGAGAGTGGTAGTAAAATACAAAAGGTAAAACTTTTAAACCATGTAACACAGAACAATTCAAATAGAATCTGAAATCATTGGGGCCTGTAGAGTCCTTGGACCCACCGCTATCACCTCCTCTGACTATGCAATTTGAATATAATCTCAAACCTAGTCATATTATATAACTACTATGGATCCCTAATATCTTTTGCTAGAAAGGAAAAACCGTGCCATAAAACGGAAACTCTAGTGTATAGCAGCATAAACATTCAGGAACACATTCTCGTGCATGCATTCAGTACAGTATACTCAAGTATTCAATGGCGTTCAGAAGAGAGAATAATTCAGTCCCCGTCTGCCTGTGGTTCCACCACACGTAGTTGTCACTCATGACGATCTAGCCATCTCATTGCTTCTCTTGGGTCTTCAAAAAATGTGGTAGTTCCCAAGGCAACTACTCTCAATTTTGCCGGATAAAGCATAGAGTAGGACACGTTGAGAACTCTCAGGCGAAGTTTTATGTCCAATGAATTTCGCCCTTTTCTGGACATCAAGAGTAGTCAGGAAAGAGTGACACCTTCTGGCCGTTAATAGACATTGCAGGCATTTCACGAGCTTTTCTGAGAATAATGTCCCGGTCTTTATAATGGAGTATTTTCATGAGCACTGGTCTGGGTGGGGCACCCGGTGGTAGGGGCCGGGCGGGACCCGATGCGCTCTCTCCACTGTGAAAAGCAGAGTGAGGGATTCTGTGCAGAATTGCTCTTTAATCCAATTTTCAAAGAAATCAGTAGGGTTCGGCCCTTCTACTTTTTCCGGTACTCCCACAATACGCACATTATTTCTGCGTAGACGATTTTTCAAGTCTGTTTGGCCGCAATAACATCTAGCTTGTGTGTATGTTCACTTGTTTCCCTTCTGAAAGGTGGTATTGCGTCCTCCAGATCCCCCACGCGACCTTCTAGAGCAGTAGTACGTTCCGCCAACCGTTTTAAATCATTGCGCACTATAGACACGTCCTCTTTAATAGTACCCACTGGCATTGTGAGAGCGGTTAAGGACTTACTGCATTTAGTGATGGCTCGCAGGACGTCCTTAAAAAGAGTAGGTTCTTCTGGCTCTGGGTCTGCATCCATCTCAGCTCTGTCTTTATAACTTAGCAAGGATTCACTTGTGTCAGAGACATGCCTGGCTGAATTGCCTTCAGCAGAATCTTCTTCCTCTGAATCAGTGGGAGGATGTTGCCTGTTGCCAACGCTATTCTTTGCTGCTGCCTTCCGCTGAACCTCCCCAGCGCGCTCTCGGCATCTCAGCGTGTCAGATCCAGCGCCATCTTTGATATCCCTGTCGGCGCTTTTGGCTCCTCACCGGCCGGTCATTTCTCCTCCTGCTGCAATATCACAGGTACCAGAGGACTCTGGGCACCGTTAGGCAGACTTTGGGGATCCAAATATAGTAATTGGGGTGGTTTTTCAGGATAAACTGCCAAGGAGGTGCGGGAGCTCACCGGACCTGCAGCCGCTCACATGCTCGGCTAGCCACGCCCCTCGAAGCACTTGTTATTACTCACCACTCAGTGGTCACCCGCCGGCCAGCACCTCGCTGCACTTTCCTCCTGACACAACGTCAGGACATAGTGTGTGCTTACATGCACTATGACCTGACGCTGTGTGATGTCAGGACAGTCACTGAGGGGGGAAGCCGATGGCACTGTGGGGGTAGCCGATGGCACTGAAGTGGGTTTTTAATTCGTTTTTTATTAGGGTACTCTATTACATAGAAACATAGAATGTGTTGGCAGATAACCATTTGGCCCATCTAGTCTGCCCAATATATCTGAATCCTATGAATAGTCCCTGGCCCTATCTTATATGAAGTATAGCCTTATGCCTATCCCATGCATGCTTAAACTCCTTCACTGTATTTGCAGCTACCACTTCTGCAGGAAGGCTATTCCATGCATCCACTACTCTCTCAGTAAAGTAATACTTCCTTATATTACTTTTAAACCTTTGCCCCTCTAATTTAAAACTGTTAATGATTAATCATTGGATTAAATCGATAGAATACTCTATTACAAAAATTGTCGATAGCTGCAGCCCTATACAAGAATAGAACTACTATAATACTGCCTCCTATGTACAAGAATATAATTACTATAATACTGCTCCCTATGTACAAGAATATAACTACTATAATACTGCCTCCTATGTACAAGAATATAACTACTATAATACTGCCTCCTATGTACAAGAATATAACTACTATAATACTGCCTCCTATGTACAAGAATATAACTACTATAATACTGCCTCCTATGTACAAGAATATAACTACTATAATACTGCCTCCTATGTATAAGAATATAACTACTATAATACTGCCTCCTATGTACAAGAATATAACTACTATAATACTGCCTCCTATGTATAAGAATATAACTACTATAATACTGCCTCCTATGTACAAGAATATAACTACTATAATACTGCTCCCTATGTACAATAATATAACTACTATAATACTGCCTCCTATTTACAAGAATATAATTACCATAATACTGCTCCCTATGTACAAGAATATAACTACTATAATACTGCCTCCTATGTACAAGAATATAACTACTATAATACCGCCTCCTATGTTATGTTACTAAGTCCTTGTATAGCGCTCTGGAGGAACTCAATTCGATATGTATAAAAATATAACTACTATAATACCGCCTCCTATGTACAAGTATATAACTACTATAATAAGGGGATTCCTCCAGCCACTGTTTGAAAGAATTCTGGATCCTTTATTTTAAAATCATTTAAAATTCACTTGAAACGACACTTCTAGTGCAGTATATTTAATAACCTGTAAATCCTGTAATCTACAGTATGTTGGTTGTACAGCTGGACCACTAAATATTAGGATACGTAGGCATCTGTCAGATAGTAGTAATACAGAAAATAAAAATAAGAAGGCCTTAAAAAGGTCGCCTCACTTCAGTCAGGGTACTTTCACACTAATGTTATTCTTTTCCGATATTGAAATCCGGTAAAAGGTCTCAATACCGGAAAAAAATAAAAATAAAATATCAGTTTTGTCCCAATGCATTCTGAATATAAAGCTATCCGTTCAGAATGCATCAGGATGTCTTCTTTTCCGTCCCTTGTACGGTATTTGACTGGAGAAAATACTGGAACCGGGATTAATTTCCATTGAAATATATTAATGCCGGATCTGGTACCAAGTGTTCCGGAAATTGCAGCCGGATGCGGTTTTCCGGTCTGTGCATGCGCAGTTCTTTCTAGCTTTGAAAAAATTAAATACCGTATCCGTTATTCCGGATGATACCGGAAAGACGGATCCTGTATTCCAATGAATAATAACTGCCTGCCGGAGCCTCCCAACGCTAGTGTGAAAGTACCCCAAGTGGCATTTATCATGTAGAGAAAGTTAATACAAGCGACTTACAAATATATTATCTATATTGCTTCCTTTGCCAATTGGATTTATTTTTCTATCACATTATATAGTGCCTGTTTCCATGGTTACAGACCACCCTGCAATCTATCAGTGGTGGTCCTGCATGCACAATATAGTAAAAAGCACTAGCCTATGTGCGCTCCCATGGTTCCGGACACCAGAAAGGCTGACGCTTTTTCCTATAGTATGCAAGCACGACCACCACTGACTGATTTCAGGGTGCTCTTTAACCATGGAAACGAGCAGTGTATAATGTGATGGAAAAGTGAATCCAGCTAGCAAAGGAAGCAGTATGGAGAATTACAATACATTAGTAAGCGGCTTGTATCAACTTTCTCTACATGATAAATGCAACTTACTGAAGTGGGACAACCCCTTTAAAAGGGTTTGTCACCACAATTATCCCTATTAAACAGGCTGAAATTAAACATGTGCAAATGTCACCTGAATTTAACTCTGCTATTCTTTTTTTTCAGTGTGCCCCCGTTTTTGTGCAATTATAACTTTTATTATATGCAAATTAGCCTCTAGGAGTGTGTGTGGGAGGGGGGGGGTTCTGATAGACAGGGCCAGGCCAGCGTTTGTCTCCTCCTGCCCGACCTGTCTGCCGGGGAAATCTCGCGCATGCGCTGCCCTGTTCGGTATTCGTGCAGGTGTAGTGATTGAAGGACGCTCGCTGGCTGCCTCACTGCGTCTGACCGAATACTGAACGGGATAGCGCAGGCGCGACATGTATAATGTCAGCCTGTTTAATAGCGAAAATTGTGTTGAGGTTTCTTCCACCAGATTTGGTCCTATTTAGCTGACTGACACTAGCAATGTGCTAGTGTCAGCAGTCCATAACAGTGTTCTTATCTGTCTGCTGCCGTTCACCTTAAAAAACGTACTTCTATAGATATGCTAATGAGCCTTTAGGTGCTATGTGGGCGTCATTAGCACCTAGAGGGCTCCGTCCACTAACCATTTCAGCCGCCCATCGCGTCCCTCCAGCCCGCCCCGCTCCTGTTGATTGACGTGAAACTTCAGTATCTCGTACCAATTCCCACGCCTGCGCCGTGCGCTTCTGTATTCTCCCGGCGCTGGCTTCCTCACTGCGCCAACTACGTTACAGTGAGCACATTCACTCGGCATTCACTCACTGCGCCTGCGCCGAATACAGAAGCGCACGGCGCAGGCGTGGGAATTGGTACGAGATACTGAGAAGTTTCAGGTCAATCAACAGGAGCGGGGCGGGCTGGAGGGACGCGATGGGCGGCTGAAGTGGTTAGTGGACTGAGCCCTCTAGGTGCCAATGACGCCCACATAGCACCTAAAGGCTCATTAGCATATCTATAAAAGTACGTTTTTTAAGGTGAACGGCAGCAGACAGATGATAAGTAAGAACACTGTTATGGACTGCTGACACTAGCACATCGCTAGTGTCAGTCAGCTAAATAGGACCAAATCTGGTGGTAGAAACCCTTTAAAGGGGTATTTCCATCACATACAATGGGGGCATATCGCTAGGATATGCCACCATTGTCTGATAGATGCGGGTCCCACCTCTGGGACCCGCACCTACAAGGAGAACGGAGCGGGGAGAGTGGTGGCTGGAGGACCCCGGGTTTCCCAGGGTCCGTCCACCACCAAGCGCTGCTTCCATACAAGTGAATGGGAGCGCACCACGCATCCGCGGCCCCTGCTCCCATTCATTTCTATGGGGCAGACGGTCCCATTGAAATTAATGGAGGCCGGCTGCGCACACGCAGTGCGCCCTCCATTAAATTCCCCGCTCCATTATCATTGTAGGTGCGGGTCCCGGAGGTGACCAAGAATATAACTATTATAATACTGCTCCCTATGTACAAGAATATAACTACTATCATACTGCCTCCTATGTACAAGGATATAACTACTATAACACTGCTCCCTATGTACAAGAATATAACTACTATCATACTGCCTCCTATGTACAAGAATATAACTACTATAATACTGCCTCCTATGTACAAGGATATAACTACTAGAATACTGCCTCCTATGTACAAGAATATAACTACTATAATACTACCTCCTATGTACAAGGATATAACTACTATAATACTTCCTCCTATGTACAAGGATATAACTACTATAATACTACCTCCTATGTACAAGGATATAACTACTAGAATACTGCCTCCTATGTACAAGGATATAACTACTATAATACTGCCTCCTATGTACAAGAATATAACTACTATAATATACTGTCTATGTAATACCACAGGCTCCACTCACCTGCTGGCGGCCTCCTCCTCGTCCTCTTCACCTTTATCCAGTAGACTGCTCAGATTGTGTTCCGCCAGTGTCTCTTCTGGAACTTCTTCCAGCTCTTCTTTTTGCATGTACACTCGATAGTTCTCCAGCTCAATACGCTCTGGAGTGGCTCGTAATCTCTTGGCTACAGTGTGGTCCTCAACACCATTCATGCTAGGACCTAAAAGAAGAACACAGCACGGCATGAACAGCTGCACATTAGCACAAGCTCTGGGGACTAGCTGGGATTTAAGTGTCCTGCTGATACATTTATTACCATAAATCATTAAAGGGGTATTGCCATCTCAGACAATGGGGGATATCGCTAGGATATGCCCCCATTGTCCGATAAGTGCGGGTCCCATCTCTGGGACTAGCGATATGCCCCCATTTCATGTGATGGGAATACCCCTTGAAGGCTTGGAAATTGCATCTAACTTCTCTGCCAATACTGGACTGTAGGAGGCGCTGTGGCTACAGAAAACTAATCAGCGCCCCTGAATGTTTCATAGATCATTTGATGAAAACCTGTTAGTCATTACTGGATGACTGTGGCAATAAGAATAATGAGGGTTCCTAAATATTCTCTAGTATACGATTTTATGTGCTGCAGCTTCACCTGGGCTTCTTGTATCTGTATCCATAATCCCCCACCATGCGCCCAGATCTCAGCAATACATATTACATTGGAGAAGCTGAAATATTCCTTTTTATCTTGAAAGGGAAGAATATTATATATGGCGACACTAAATTACCTGCATCTGTGCATCGAAAAAAAAAATACCAAAATATAGATTTTAAAATAAATACATTGAATCCGGACCCTGAAAAATTCTAAATTAGAGGAACTGGTGAGGCACAAGTGATGTGTTCTCATAGTATTCCCTGCCTCATGGATTTCACTAGGTACAGATGAATTAGTAGGCTGCATTCGCCTACTAGTTCTGCCACCAAAATGACTTCTTCCCGAGTATGAATGTACATTAAAGCCAATACGATGCCAATAAAATATACAACGTGGTCCAAAGCTTTAAGATTTAAAAAGTATGCCGCGGTTTGATTTCTGTCCTGGGATGCGGAGCAAGACGGATCAGTCAAGACCTACAATGCAAATCAATGGGGACTGATCAGTTTTCTCTGACACAATAGAAAACGGATCCGTCCTCTATTGACTTTCAATGGAGTTCATGACAGATCCGTCTTGGCAATGTTAAAGATAATACAACCGGATCCCTTCATAACAGATGCGTCTTTGTGAAACCGAGCTGGATGCAGCGAAAACGCTAGTGTGAAAGTAGCCTGAGGAGAAATACCTCACTATGTAATCTGTGGTTAGACTATATATTGTCTCTATAAGGGCCATGAGTGAAAAAATTGGATTTTTTGTACTCACCGTAAAATCCTTTTCTCGTAGTAGGCATTGGGGGACACAGCACCATGGGTATATGTCCAACTACCACTAGGAGGCACTAGACACAAAAAGTGTTGGCTCCTCCCAGGTGGGCTATACCCTCTCCACAGGCACGAGGCTATTCAGTTTGTACCAAAAGCAGTAGGAGAGAGAAGAAAAGCAAGGAACCAACAACTCCCGTACCGGGAAAGATCAAGAGACCAGCCCGGAGAAGCGGAAGAAAAAACATAGGGAGGGATCTGTGTCCCCCAATGCCTACTACGAGAAAAGGATTTTACGGTGAGTACAAAAAATCCAATTTTCTCGTGCATGGCATTGGGGGACACAGCACCATGGGACGTCCCAAAGCAGTCCCTGAGGGAGGGAAAAGAAGAGACGCGCCACCGGTTGGGCATACAGGTGCAGGAGAACCATGTGACCCAACGGGAAAAAACACGAGATGGGCAAGAGGTTCCATAACAAGGAAGAAACCTCAGAAGAAGCAGGGAAGACTGCCAGCACCCCAGGACAAATGACTGGAAGAAAATCCCAAATGCAAGAAGGTGGCAAAAGGAAACAGAGCGCAGCCAAGGGCTGGAGAAAAAATTAGGACAGCACCGCGTGGTGAAACTACCCAACGCTCTACATTGTTCCAGACCCAAAAAAACCTGTGGCCATCCCCTGAAAGGCCAGGGGAGAAAAGAAACAGGGAAGCACTGAAAACCAAACGAGTGGGGGAGCCATAGCAAGGCTCACATGTGAAGGGAGGGGACTCCCCTCACCGCAAGGCCAGGAAAGAAGCTGAGCGCCCCATGTAAAGGTGAAAACCCAAGGCTGCTAGAGGAAACCGCCAACCCTGGAGAAGGAGGGGGTTGTAGGTAAAAAACCAGGAAAAGAACGATAGCTCCAGCGTCCCCAAAAACAGGAGACGAGGCGCAAGCCTCCGAAAACAAGATATCACCGTGAAGCGTAAGACCAGAGGAAACACTGGGCATGTGAAGTAGCATGGAAAAAAGAAGCCAGATACAGGCCAGGCAACCTCGGCAGGACACACTGGACTGAGAGACATGGGAGTAGAAGGAGAGCACTCCAAAAAACCTAAAGAGGAAAGGTCCTACAACAGGAGGAGGTCCCTCCCGAAGGAGACCATACGGTGGAACTGCAAACCGCAGCACTAAACCACTCAATACCAGGTACTTGACGTGGGAGGCTGGAAAAAGAGACACAAATCCCAAGAGGACCTCAAATGAACAGGGACAGGGACTCCAGAAAGGAGTACCCAGTATGGGCTCACAAGGAACCAGAAGCTGAACCACCAGAAGACAACGCAAGCCAGAATATCCAGGAAAGGCGAAAAGAAACCACCATAGGGGAAGGGGCATAGGCCATGGACAACTAGCCGTACCAAGAATATTGACCAGCAAACCTTAAACATTGTCCCAGAGAGGGCAAGTACAGCAGCTCGGGATGTACCACAAAACGACAGACATCCATATGCATAAGGAATGCAGAAGTCGCCATGAAAAAACCGGGGTAGCCTACATAGAAATGTAGAAACCAGCTGCGACCGGCATACAGAAAACTTCCAGGGGGGAGAAAGCACCAGACAGGTGCAGACGACGGCAAGGTCCAAGAGGACTGCCCCTCCGCCATGTAGCACAACTAAGCAGAAAATACAAGGGAATACCGAAAACACCTGGACCCAAAAGGAACTACGGGGCCCTGTCCGATACCAGAGCAAGCAGCTGAAAATTCAGACAGGTGTGTGTGGCGCTCAGAGGTCCTGTCCTTGACCCATCAGGGAGGACGTCCAGCAATGATAAAAGCCGTGGACCCAGAAGGATTCCGTGTGGCGGACATCCAGCGATGACAGAAAACCGCAGCCGCGGCCGATGCCACCAGCTACGTGTCCAAACAAGGTAGAAGATCCAGTGGAGATCCTTGTACTTCACCAGGAATGGGCCGCTCAGCAATTAGGAAACAACGCGAGTACTCCCCTATAACATGGGGTAACGCGGAGCACAGCATACCGTAGTACCGTAAAGAGAAGGCAAGAGCAACTACAGCACGAAGGCCAACAACCACCTGGCCACGGAGTAGGGAGCGTGGTAAATGAGGACCACCCGCCGGATCAGACAGATCAGTCATATACTGGAGCTACCAGAAGTAGCAGTAGACCGACAAGGTGGGGGTTGGGCTGGCCCACACCTGCCAGACATGGAAACCATGCACACGCTGAACGAAGGGGGCCTGGTGCAGACAGTGCCTTGAGAGGTAGAAGGAGACCAATGAGCGCGACAGTAAAGGAGTGGCAGATGTATGGAAGAACCAAATGGATGGAACCAACATCCGCAGCACAGATTAGAACCCGTGGGCAGAAAACACCCAGTGATACAGAAACTGTCTGAGCTACAGACCGCACCACAGGGCCCAGCGCTTGGGGTACTACAAACACACGCCTAAAATATGGGGAAAGTGGCTGCATGTTGCCAACTAAGGAGAGTGGAAACATAGCCACAGCATCTGGGAATGAGACAGCATACGGAGGGTACAGGTACACAACCTGTAAAGTAGAAATATGGCTGTGTTAGAGGAACTACATTTAAGATCGAAGCAATGTGGCCGCATGGTGCACCCTAGACCCAGAGAGGTGTAACAGCAACCGCGTTAACAATGGAACCCAGTAGGGCCGCACGGTACCACAAAGAACAAGACAGGTGCACACCACAATCAGGTAGGTGCAATGGCAACAGAAACAGGGCCGCATAGCACACCCTAGAAGCCAGACAGGTTGAACGGCTGCAGCATCGGAGACGGTTCAGGGACTCTACCCATGAAGGGAGTAAGATGGCCGTTTGGTGCACACTATGATGAGGTAGGTGCAATGGCCACGGCAATAGGAGGAGGCCTCAATATCTCGTCCTGTAAGGAGAGAAAATGCCACATGGAACACCATAAAGCCGGACAGGAGGAACGGCTACCGCATCCGGAGATGGCTCAGGTACTCCACCTGTTAAGGGATCAAGGCGGCAGGGAACAGACAGGTAACTGAACCGGACAGGGGCAATTCTACGGCAATTGAAAGTGGCCTCTATATTCCGCCCGTAGGGAGAAATGTTGCCGCATGGAACACAACAGAGCCCGCCAGAGGTATCGGCTACAGCACCGGTGATGGCGTAGGTACTCTACCTGTGAAGGAAGCAAATTGGCTGGGAACAGACAGGCGCAATTGCAGCGGCAATTAAAGGCAGCCTGTATATCTCGCCAGGAAGGGAGAAATAGTGTCACATGGAACACCATAGCGCCAAGCCAGGGGAATCGGCTACAGCATCAGGAGATGGTGTAGGTACTCCACCTATGACAGGAGCAAAGTGGCTGGGAACAGACAGGTGCAATTGCAACGGCAATTGAAGCGACCTGTATATCTCACCCGGAAGGGAGAAATAGTGCTGTATGGAACACCATAGAGCCAGCCAGGAGTAATGGCTCCTGTAGGTACACTACCTAAGAAAAAGGGGCAAGGCGGCTGTACAATTGCTCTGAACTCACCAACCTACAGGAGGCGATAGCCGAGCTAACCGCTTGCCCAGAACAGGAACTCCCTGTAATGAGGTAGAGTGGCGAACACCAACACCAGGATGGGAACCCCACGGAAACACTCTCAAATGTGTAGAGGATAGCCCCTGGTATAGGGGAACCAGGAAGGCTTGTCAGGGACAGCCTATGGCAGTGGTGCAGGAACCCCCCTGTTAAGGAGAAGGCGTACGTATCAGACACCGGGTAGGTGACTCAGTATGCTAAACACGGGGACGGCTGCCTTACCTGTGCGGTTGAATACCTGTGCGGTCAGGGGAGCACCATCCGAAAATCCACTAGAGGGGATACCAACCCTGTTTAGGTAGGAGAGGTTCCTCCGTGCACGTAGTCTTGACCTCCCAGAGGGCTTCTATATGGAGGAAGACCGCCTGATGCTCTGTTCCGAGGGAATCGGTGCAGAGGTGTCCCCAGAGGCAACGGATGGGGTGACAGGAAGGATTCGTCACCAGCCTCAGGCCTGTCCTGGGGGGGATCCGAGGATGCCGAGGAGGGGTGGGACCCCGTTGAGACCACCCGAGGGTGTACTGTGAGCTACCCCTCGCCGAACCCGGGTGCAGGTACCCCTAACTGAGCATGCCCCATCTGCAGGGAGGACCCTGGGAGGGCAGAGGTGGCCGCAATTTGGGTTGGTAGCGTTCCAGCGACACTGCCAGGGAGAGTCGGCCAAGGTTCCCATGGCATTGACACGGAGGGACCCATTCATGGGGAACCTACACAAAAAGATTGTTCAGGGAAAACAATGGGATCTGGGAAGAGGTACTGCACACCAGCAGGGACAGGATGACCACATGGCAGCCATTGTAGACAGCGGACGCACGTGAAAACACGTGGCGACCGAGGAGCTGTTGGGAGAAGAGATGCTCAAAAAGCAGCCAGCAGAGGCTGTCTATCCTGACCCGGACGCAGTGTTCCCCCAAAGAGGTGCAGCAGCAGCTGTTCCCCAAAAAAGAGGTGGTCAGTAGGGCTGCAGGGGACATGAAGCAATCGAGGGGTTAACCACCCCCTCCAACAGAAAAAACATGTTAGCCCAGGAAAGGGTGAGGAGATAGCTCCTCCCGAGGGCCGGGCGGGGCTCAGAAAAGCCCGGGAAGCAAGGGGGAGGGGCCGGGAAGATTGCGGCCTAGCAGGCCCAAAAGCCGGGGCCTCGATTTATGAGGTGGCCGGGAACGGAGCAAGGGGGGCGGGGCGAACCGCGGCCGACAGAGGGCCCACCGAACCATAAAAATAGGTGAGTAGGGTAGGGGGGGAGAAGCGACACCTGGGGATAGGCAGATCAGGGCAAACAGAGCACCTGGGAGCCGGGGACAGGCCATAGAAGATGAGGCCTAGTCCCGGCAGAAGCCGGGGACTAAAGTAGCGGGGAAGCCAGGGAGAGACTGTGGCCAGGGAGGAGAGAAAAGACCAACCGAGGGGGAAAAGAAGGGAGGAAAAAAATGAATATAACCCCCCCAGGAGGGGGAGGGGGTTGGCTAGGAGGAACGAAGAGGCTCCCCAGGACCCCCAGCTAAGGTGGATCCCATCCCCCTGGCCACAGAAGGGAACCTAACCCTGGGGCAGGGACACAGGATCCGATATACTCACCATCCGATGTCTTCGGGCGCAGCACGGTCACCCCTTCGGCAGACTCAACACGGGAACCGTGGGAATGCCGGCAAGCCACTGCGGATGCAGTCCGTGGGGACTGGGTGACCGGCGATGGTACCGAAGTACGCGCCCGCAGGGGGGGCAACTAAAGTGGAACACGATGGAGCCCCAGCCTGCAGCAGGTATAACGGTGGAAAAAAAAAAACCGACCTGCGGAAGAGAGAAAAAAAGAATAAAAATAAACAGCAGAACCTGCAAAAAAGCAGGACAGGTCTGCCTCCTACGGACACTAGACTAAAACTGAATAGCCTCGTGCCTGTGGAGAGGGTATAGCCCACCTGGGAGGAGCCAACACTTTTTGTGTCTAGTGCCTCCTAGTGGTAGTTGGACATATACCCATGGTGCTGTGTCCCCCAATGCCATGCACGAGAAATTTGAAGAAATGATAAAAATATGACAACTAACAGGAGGACAAGAGAGAAAAAGTCACTCACAAGAGACAGAAGACAAAGCTGCAGAGATGAATAATATGGGAAAAGCAAGGGGGGCAGCCTTATAAAACAAAGGCTTAAAATCAAAGCGGGGGCTTGGAAAAATAAAAATAAAAACCTTTTAGATGCTGGCTATATAACTAAATAACCTTCAAAAAAATGAGGGAATCAGCTGGCAGTCATGGTGAAGATAATATGGCTTCTTGCCGGCACCTACGTGATAACGACCTGTTATAATGGAGTGCATCCAGGCTCTGAGTAAATAAGCTGCAACGTGTTTTCTTCTCCAGTCACATCCAAAGCTGCATTCACAATTCTGTCAGCTCATAGGTTGCATAGTCTCACATGTCTGCTGCCTTTCTCTAGTGTTGTGCTTCATACAAAGCATGGCCTGCTGATTTGCTTCATGGAGGAGTGATTCTTTACATCAGGCACTCTCCAATAACCTTTGTCACCATAAGTCTAGTATTGGCAGCAAAAGACTTATCAATGCAGCTTTGGGCGCAACTGGAGTTAAAAAAATATATCATAATTGAGTATCAGTAGCATCTGCAAAGCTATTCATTATTATATTTAACTTTAAATGATACTCAGGACTGGAGCTTTGCTTTATGTGCTGCCAAAGAATTACAGACTTAAAGGGGTAGTCTTACTTGAGCAAATGGCATTTATCATGTAGAGGATGTTAATACAAGGCACTTACTAATGTATTGTCATCATCCATATTGCTTCCTTTGCTGGCTGGATTCAGTTTTCCATCACATTGTACACTGCTCGTTTCCATGGTTATCCTGCAATCCAACAGTGGTGGTTGAGCTTGCACGCTATAGTAGAAAGCACCACCCTCTCTGGTGGCCAGGACGATGGAAGTGCACATAGGCTGGTGTTTTTCTCCTATAATGTGCAAGCACGGCCACAGATGATGGATTGCAGGGTGGTCGTAATCATGGAAACAGGCACTGTATAATGTGATGGAAAAATGAATCAAGCCAGCAAAGGAAGCAATATGGACAATCACAATACATTAGTAAGTGCCTTGTATTAACTTTCTCTACATGATAAACGCCATTTGCTGAAGTGAGACAACCCCTTTAAGGTAACGGCGCCGCCATAAAATGAAAAACTCAGAAACCAGCAGAAAAAAATTTAAGCTTTAATTTATTAACTTAAAAGTGCAACAGATAAAAGGGGAGGAACACAACATTACAGAAATAACACAGGAACAGGCAGAGATACTGAGACACAGGGCGAAAAAAAAAACATGTACAAAGGGCGGAGTCTCAAATACACGTCTCAGCGCAGTGGGTGGGAACATGGTGGACTAACAAGAAGGTGCTAATAGGGTATCCACATAGGTTACGATTTAATGGAGTACGCTGAAACATGAGATGAAGGTCTACAATGTAAACCAAAGATAGTGCTGTGATCACCAGTGGAAAAGGGGGCAAGGTATACTTAGGAGACATGAGTTACATCCTGTCTTGTACTCCAAACACATCCAGAGCTGCATTCCAACATTTACTGCAGGCTGTCGCATCTTGCTGCTGTCCCCTGCTGGTTCACGGGCTGCACAGAATACGTTCTGGGGTATCTGTCAGCCAGCAGAATTGTAAATAATACAATATAAGAAACACTAAGCATTAGGATCAATTATGGCTTCCTACCCATGCAGAGATAAATACTGACATTTAAAGGGCGTTTCGCTTTGCCACCTAAATTCCATTGTAACTTAGCGGACACCAGAACACAGACTGCGTTATGTAATGTAGTCATAGAAGTGGCAGCGTTCATATTATCGACAATGAGAAAAAAAAGGACACGCAACTCGACAAACTCACGGTACAAATTCAATGAAGCATTATGAGTAGATCATACAGTGAGGTTCCTGTGGAGCTACATTAGAACCGTGTAAATGGCCCCTCCACGTACACTTAACATCAATACTGAGCTCAGTCACTTGACCGTTAACAGCTGCCAGAATACGTTACAAAAATCTCATTAATAAAGCAAGATATGCAGAAATATGGAGATTTAGGCCTGCCAACCCTCCATGCAGCTTCAGCTAACGACCTGCATCAACTGGAGACAGACTGGTTGCAATATAAAAATCTGGGCATCCACAGCAAACAATGAGAGCTAGAATGGCTAGAATGTGCATTATTAATCAGATTTTTCTAAAATATATTTAGGTGGAAAACCCCTTTTAACCCTCCACTCACCAAACTGTTCGGGAGTAAAGCAGCAAATAAATACATCAATGACTAACGTAAAAGTAATTGGCCACGTGCAGTAACATGGATCCCGCCAGTCACATACAACATAGCACAATGTATGATTACATCTATCTACACAGTGTTTTACAGTAGCTGAGACTCCAACAAAATACCAAATTATAATAGAGCCATGATCTCCATTCGTAACAAACACATAACCCACCATAAAAACAGTGCTAAAAATTTAAATATAGTGGTTTGGAAGTTAAAGTGCCCACTGCAGTGAAATGCAGCATCATGGAAGCCATAAACAGTGTAAAATACACACGGAGAAGCAGCCGAAGACATTAATGTCTAGAGAACTGGATGGGCGATAATACAACCAATTCTAAACACTAAGACGGACTCCCCCTGAAGTATAACTTAACAGATTTCTCCATAAAAATCATTTTTCAAAAAATCTGATTAATAAGGCGATAACAGATGGAGAAATGCATGGGTTAGTCGGAGCACGTTTCTTTTCTGCCCAAGTTCAGAAGTCAATCTGCCTAAGCATACGACCTATACATCCCAGTTGCGATGCATTGCAACCACGACACGATGGCGCCATGTGGTTGTACCCTTAAGTTGAAGGCCTAAGGAATCAGAGATGGCCGCTGGCTAAGCGCTGCCCGACAACCTCATTGATCTGTGGTTGTAAGGAAGTGCATCTCAAATCAACCAGGTTGTCACAAAAGGGACAGCAGAGCTTACAGGGGTATTCTCCTCTGCACAATACTGGTATATTCATAGGATATGCCATAAATTACTGTTAGAAGCTACTCCCAGAAGTGTGGGTCCCACCTCTAGGACCTGTACCGATCTGAAAAAAAGGGTCCTGCCTGGCACCATCAGGAATGGAAAGGTGGCCGCGTGTGCCTAGCTCCCTCTATTCAGTTCTATGGGAGTTCTGAAAATAGCCTAGCACGCTTACTCTGCTATTTACAGAACTCCCACAGAAGTGAGCTGAAAGAGCTACACATGCACAGACACCTCTCTGCTCCTAGTGGCACGGAGTTGTGATAGTTGCGGGTCCTAAAAGAGGGACACACACCTATTGTAAATTTATGGCATTTCCTGTGGTTATGCATTCTACTCACTCTCTAGACATGGAAACCATTTTGTCAGTTAAATTTTTTTTTTAAAGTCAAAAATAAAGGCTACAGACTTTAAAAAAATAAAATATAAATCTGCTACATTTTCTTCCACCAATTTCATAGTTCAGCAATAATAAACACATTTGTATAGCTATCCGAATAACTACTCGAATAACACTGGTCAGGAACATGGCTCTAATACAAACAAACAACAAAAAGCACAACAGTCAACATCCTAGATTTTGTACCAATCCTACTAAATTACACATACAAAAGAATTGTATATTACCACATAACCCAATAACTCTTCCAGTGCCCCAAAATATAAAAAAAAATGATAAATAGATATAATTTAAAGAATAAATAAAAACTGTGAAGAACCAATGGTAAAAATGAGTGAAACAAAAATTATACATTTTTCAAGTATCATGCTATTAATGTGCGCAGCAACCAAAACTATAATCTGAAAGGTCACACTCACTGACCTACTATAAAAATAAAAAAAAAACCTCAATAGCTCTACAATCTTTTCAGCCTTGACTGTTGTTCATGGCAAAATGACAAAAAAATAAATAAACAAATACAAATAAACCTGAAGAAAACCCCTTCAAGAATTTGAATACATAAATACTTCCTGTCCTTTTATATATCACTCCCCTAAATTCTGACAGCAGAAACTAAAAAAAAACAATGTAAAAGTCTGTCCATTCTTCGGTACCCACTCAAACCTCACTTCTTAAAAGGGAACCTGTCATCACCTTCATGCTGCCCATACTAACGGCAGAATAAAGTAGAGACAGGCGCGTTGATTTCAGCAGTCTGTCATTTAAAAGTAAAAAGTAAGTGGTTGCCGAGAACTAACATCACAATCATTGCAGACTGGGCCTGGAGAAGAGTCCGGCCACCTGAGAAGAGTCCTGGTTATTCATGACTTCCTGCTCTCCTGCCCACCTGCTGATGACTGACAGTCTTCTACCTAGTTTTCTCCATTTCTGTCTAGGAGACAACTGCCAATCATCAGCAGGTGGGCGAGGAGAGCAGGAGATTATGAATAACCAGGACTCTTCTCAGGTAGATGTGACTCTTCTCAAGTCCTGGGCTGCAATGATTATGATGCTGGTTCTCAGCAACCTCTTAGGGCTGTTTCACACGAGCGGATGCTGTGCGTGACATCCGCTGCGTGAATGACAGACCCGATGCAGACTGCAGAAGCACGGAGCAGTAACATGACTGATAATGCTCCGTGTCTCTCTGTGATCTCTTTACTACAAAATCACGGTGACAACTTTATCTCACTGTGATTTTGTAGTAAAGAGATCACAGAGAGTCATGTTACTGCTCCGTGCTTCTGCTGTCTGCATCGGGTCTTGGCTGTCATTCACGGCATCCGCTCGTGTGAAACAGCCCTTACTCGGTGAGGTCAGCATAAAGCTGATGATAGGTTCCCTTTAACATCTCTAACAGGAAACTACAAACACATTCCACCTACAACTCTCATCATATAAAAATATGGCAGCCATTTAAAAAAAAAAAAACTAAACAAAAACCCTTGGGGCAGTCATTTGGTTGGTCTCATCAGGAATAAAAAATATCTAAGGCTACTGACCAACATAACTGCGGCCACTTGACACTAAAAACCTTCCTCACAACCTGCTGTTTACCAGCACAGCTATAAACTCTAAAATTGTGCCCGCAGAAAGTGCCCATGGTTTTCATTGCAAAACTTGGCAGATTTAGCAAATGTTGGAAGTTTTAATAGTCCTAGCGTTCAAACAAAATTATATAACAAAAATAGCTGATTCTTAGTAAAGCTCTTAAAAGGCATTGTGTTTTTTTTTAGCAAACTCCCCTCCTAGGCAGCACTGTGAAGAGAAACATACTTACCCACTTTCTGGAGCTGGCTCCCAGCTCCTTAGTTCCACAGCCTCTCCCCCTGGGTGTAAACTTCCTGTTTGACGCCGCAACGTGGCCAGGGATTGACCTGCCGCCTTGCGTAACATGACATTTGACATGACGAAAGGGAAGCAGGGGATTGGCTATGGAGGTGGCAAACAGGAAGTTTAAATCCAGGGATCGCAGCGGAACTGCTAAGGCCATGATGCGAAGGAGCCAGCGTATGCTTCACCTCAAAAGGTCTCCCTGGAGAGGAGGGGGGTTACCAAAAACATCCCCCCCCCCCCAAAAAAGATGGACAACCCCTTTAAGGCTACAGTTTGCTTACACAAAACTTCAGCTTCACGATTTTGAATTGTTTTAATGCATCGAAAATGAAGCAACTTTGCAAATAGATTTATTTAACAAACTCCTACTGTTTTGTGTCTATAGGTCCTATACAGACTTGTGTGCAGTCATGGTTAACTACAACCAACCCCAAACCTGTGCTTGCGCCTTTAGTCATATAGTACTCCCGTCTATCTGTGCCCCAATTCTTACTAACCAACCAAATGTGTACAATAAGAATTAGGGGGCAGCTAGAAGATGAGCATAACTTCAGAATCTGACTACAGAAGGCTTGTTTGTAGTCTGTTGCCATGGAGAAAACACAAATCAGCATAGGAGCTGTAGAGACAGAATTACAGGTGTTAAAAAAATTACTATTAGCAAAGTTGCTTCAAAAGTTGCTTTTTTTTTGGAGATACACTGTGGCAGAAGAGGATCTTCCTTTTAAGATAGACTGCTATATTGTGGAAGTAACATCAGATGATGCTAGGTACAAGCCACATGACTGGCTGCAAAATCTGCCTACAGGAAATGGACACGACACAATATCACCGCTACTGGTAACCAAATAAAATATCCATATTTTCCCATCCTGCTGACCCCTCAGGGCACAGATGACCAAGGAAACTCCCCCAAAATCTGCATCAGAATTTCAGACTGGACATAGAGAAAAGGAAGCCCAAACACTGTCAGCTGACACATGAAAAAACAGTCCAATGGATCTTGACAGAGCAGACTCTTTACGGAGGACACCACATTCGGCAGCCGCCGTGCCAGGGAACAAAGGCTCATAGCTCGCCGCAGGAAGGAACTGCTGGTACCTGGGGTCTTCTCTGCAGCAGCAAGGGGTAATGTGGGGGCTCGTCCAGGTTCTTCAGCATCGGGCGTGTCCTTTGCGGGTCCTTTAAGCTCCTGCAGAGTCAGAAACAGAATTACACAATATAAGTGTGTATATAGCATATAAACACTATCAGTTTACTGTCTGAGTCAGCCAAAAATCTCAAGCTGAATAGTGATTTATGATCCATACAGAGTGAAGTGGTGCAGTGTATGGAATGGTGGGAGAACATAGGAAAAAAAAGGCTATAAATGTTAAGATGAACACTTTGTAACATAAAACCAGTGGCTATCCTCGGTAACAATGCTAAGAATAACTATATTTTGTATACAAGTCCAATAGGTAGGAAACTACATGATTGCTGCATAATGACCTAAGATTGTGCTGGATCATCAGAATTATAATAGGTCTGCAGCTGTCAGTGGATGATGGGAGTTGTAGTTGCACAAAAGCTATATAGCACAGCTAGGCATCTGTATAACTCACCTTGCTGACCTGCGCAGGAGCGGCCGCTCTCTTCCGCTGGCTATAGCCGGAACGTCTGTAACAGTAGTGAGGTTTGCAATAAAATTTTCCTGTGAAAGAGAATGTAAAAAAAATAATTAAATAGCCCAGAGAAGTTGGATTTCTAGTCAAATTTTAGAACAGCCGATGCAGGGCGTAACTGGAAGGGAAGAGACTTGGAAAAGCTTTGGTGCAGCAGTTCCCAAGCTGTGGAAAGGGTACGGGAAGCAGAAAGAGAATGGACTGTCAGCCTTGCGATGTCTGTGGGTAACAATGTGCCAGTGTGTGAAGGACAAAGAGTCGTCAATGTCACATGCAGCACAGAGGCGGCAGAGGGGAGAACGGCCGTGGCTTAACCCCCTCAAGGGACACTAAACCTGCAGCTGATCTTTTTCGCCATGTGAAATACAATCTTTTGCTCCCAGTTATCAGTCTTTTCAAGCTGGGGAGAGGCTAATTGTAGCGCCATGACCAAGCACTCACCATCCTCCAGATCGTAAGCATAGCAGGACAGACGCAGGGTGGTATTGCAGTAGTCACATTTGAAGCAGCTTCGATGGAAGAATTTCCCCTCTGCGCTCAGACGCTCCATAACGTAAACTCTCCTGCGGCAGAAGTAACAGACATCACTCCCGCCGAGATTCTGAGGGAACTCCTTCCTGAAGGACCCCTGCATAGCAACATAGGGTAAAGGGGTTAATGAGAAAGACGCACCAGAGACGTGTCACACACATCAGCGAGTACCCACCATATATGTTATTAGGCCTGAGATCACACATTGAAAATCATAAGGCCTCTTTCACACGTGATGGATTGGCTCCGGATGCGTTCAGCGAAACTCACACCATTTTGCAAGCAAGTTCAGTCAGTTTTGAGAGATATATAGATATATATATATATATATATATATATATATATATATATATATATATATATATATATATATATATATATATATAAATAGTTTACAAACATCTCCTAGCAACCATCAGTGAAAAACAGATTGCTTCTGGATGCAATGCGTTTTTTTCACTGAAGCCCCATTCACTTCTATGTAACCAGGGCTGCGTGAAAAAATGCAGAATATAGAACATGCTGCGTTTTTCACGCAACGCAGAACTGATGCGCACAGACTGGGTCAGGATTCAGTGCGGGTGCTATGCGCTCACGTCACTCATTGCACGAGTGCGGGAAAACTCGCTCATGTGATCGGGGTCTAATGGAGCCAATGAGGATCTTTTGGCCAATCTAAACATCTACTCACACAATGTGGTCAAAACTTTTTTTTTACTATCACAATTATCGCAGTCGTAGCAAGAAGCCACAGTTTTTGAAAAATCTTGGCAAAAAAAATAAAATGCAGTGATTTGACTACACACCGAATATACCCTAAGCCTGAAGATGGGTAGCACATTGAGGGTAGGATGAAAACTTCATCCATTGCAGTAAGTGACCTGACAGTTCAAATCAACATTCTGACATCTGAGCTTGATAGTTATGTGCTGGACTAAGCATTGATGGTGGATCATCAGGTGACAGATCATTTTTCAGGTGGAATTTAAAAAACAAAACTTGAAAAATCTAACTTTCCAATCTGTTGTACCAGCCACCACCAGGGGGTGCTGAAGATCAACACAAGTAATGCATTTCTATTAAAGGGGTTGTACAAGCTTTTTCTATTGATGACCTATCCTCTGCTATTTCTTCAATAAAATAACACAACAGAAAAAAAAAAAAAAAAGAAAAAAAAAACACCACTGTGTTTTCTTCTTTTTTGGCGTCGCAGACTACCGTGTGAAGCGGGCTTATTCACATTCAACAGTACAAAGGAAGGTGTCGCGCTGCCTCACTTGGCTGTGATTCAAAGGACTTGAACAGGATAGGATACGACAGCTTTTAGGTGATGCCAAACAACGAGGTTCCACAGGAGGATAATCTCGGTCACAAAACCACCCCTCTGTAGATATAAAGGTGCAGGCACATGGAGAAGGTCCACCAATGTTTCCAATGGTAAAAGCCTTTATTATACTCACAAAGGTATAAAATCAAGGGGTGGTTTTGTGACCAAGATTATACTCCAGGGAACCTTGTTGTTTGGCATCACCTAAAAGCTGTCGTATCCTATCCTGATCAAGTCCTTTGAATCACAGCCAAGTGAGGCAGCGCGACACCTTCCTTTGAACTATCGTCTGGTATGTCTATGGTACAGCAGCAGCGGACAGGAATAGAGAAAGGCACGCCGTCTGCTTACATAGCTGATCGTTGTGGGGGGGGGGGGGGTTCCAGGGTGTCGGACCCCTGCACATCTGATACTAAAGGCCCAACCTGAGGGTAGGTCATCAACAGAAAAAACCCAGACAACCCCTTTAATACACAATACAAAAACTTTCCACAATCCAAGATTGTGCGTCCTTTGAGGTAGACAGAATATCTGCAAAATCAAACAAACAAAATGGTTACAGCCAACATCATATGAACTCTTACCACTTTTTTCCCAAACAGAGGCTTTGGGGTCTCCTTCTTTTGAAGCTGATTGGCTATCTGTTCAGCCAATGAGCTCACTCCACCTGTATATATCTTAATGTATTTCTAAAGGTACAGAGAGGAAGCCAAAAAATAAAATAAAAAATATAAATGACAGGTCAGAGGTCGAACACACCCAGTGTCAGGATGAGTGTAGGGGGTCACGCACACCGTGCTGGGAGGTGATGCCGATTAGTAAATGATATCCCTTCTGCATGGAGATATCCAATCCAGTGAGTCACCAAGCTGCTTTCACTCAGTGTTCAAGCAAGAAAACATGGCGCATTCCGATTATAAAAGTCGTGTGATGCGGGCCTGCCGAGGTACATCTCCAAGTGGGGAGTCTAGGGACTTGTAGGGAAAAGACAAGTTCTCATATTCTGTTGATAACCCGCACTTTACTGCACACCATAAAAGCAGTGTGCCTCTTCTCCACTCTGGTGCAGTGCTTCCCACCAATACATCTACATAATCCTGGGACCCAATCGCTCCCATGAAACAACTGCTATTGTGGTCAAGCAGTACGTGTGCATGTACCTTTAAATTTGCAGCCATTAGTATTCTGTCCAGGTAGACCCTTCCCCTAAACCTGTGGGGCCACGCACCTGTGAGAAGGCCCTGCTAGCAGCGGTGCCCTTGGCGAGTGACTACGGCATGCGGTTAGCGATACACACAGAGCATGGCACACAGGCATGTCACTAGCACACTACCTGACGGATATCATCGCATGAAGGGGAGGCGGGGCGTTCAGACGAGCGCAGGGTGAGTGAATTCTGCCAGTAGTCTATTGGGGATCGGCGAGTGGGCTCAGAGTCGAGCTGAGAGGTAGAGAAAAGCATCAGAATCGTAGAGGAAGATACTCGGGGATGCACAATATAGGCAGCACCTAAATCAGCAACTGTACCCGTAGGAACTTTGGGAATGGGCATGCATTCCAAGTACCAGGATATTACATTTAGGGGCAAATATCGAGCATCCGTTCATATAGCTACAGAGTAATATGCTAAAATCCTGGCTACCTAAAGCCGCCAATAGGGGGAGCCCTCCAACTACAGATTTATACAGCTCTCAATGAACTCAATATTAAAAGGGGCTATCCAATAGCAGAACCGAGCCTCCCTAGCATTGCGGGCGACACTTGTACCCGTCGCGACCTGCTATTGGCTGCTCTCCCCCTGACGCCGGATGTTTTCTTCCGTGCAACGAGGAGATGCTTCTCATACTGGCACGGATGCCTCTGCGAGGTAAGTGTGAGGGGCCCGGGCATATGGGGGGGCATTATAGGACTTAAATAACCCCTAAGCTGCCCCTAGTAGAGGGCTGCAGGGAAAAAAAAAAATATATATATAATGCAATCCAGTTAAAGGGAAATTCCAGAAATAAGGTTTTATAATCGCAACCATTCATTATGTAGAATTCAGGGGGCTACATCATGGAGACAACATACAGGAATATTTTTGCAAGGGCCGGTCAGTTTAACCATAGTAAAATTAACATTTCAATTTCTGACCATTTTCAAGATCTCTTCTTTCGATCAGCGGCAATGTGCAATCCGCATTTTGCGGACAACACATCGCCGGCACTTAATAGAAAATGCCTATTCTTGTATGCAATTGCAGACAAGAATAGGACATGCTCTATTTTTTGGGGGATCGGAATTGTGAACCCGAAAGTGCGGGTCCGCATTTCCGGATCCGGCCCCATAGAATTGAATGTGTCCGCAATTCCGTTCCGCAAAATGCGGAACGGAATTGCAGACGTGTGAATGGAGCCTTAAAAGGGTTTTTCAGTATATTTTTTTTTTTGCTGATGACTTATACTCAGGTCATCAGTATCTGATTGGTGGGGGTCACCCAGGCACCCCAAAGATCAGCTGTTTGAGAAGGCACCAGCACTCCTGTGAGCGCCACAGCCTTATGGCAGCTCACCAATCACAGCGCCATACACTGTATAGCGGCTGTCCTTGGTATCTCAGCTCAGCCTCATATTAGGGCATATGTTTTCTGTCTGCATGTAAAACAAATGTTGACAGCTAGCAGAGATCTTTAAAATGTGAGAACTCATTCACTAGCAGCTTCTAACAGAGCTGTGTTAAGAGGCGCAGCATGCCTCATCATATTGGTCTCTTGTTGCAGCAATGATATGAAAGTGTAACTGTCGTTTCATTAATTTTTTTTGCTAACGTGTAGGGACAATGACAGGGAACATTTTTGTAATATACTTTATTTAGGGAAAACATTTATTTGTGCTCTCTCAAATGAGCTTCTGCCTGCCCTGCTCCCTCAGTCTGGTGGGCACAGGAGCTTTATGTATTACATATACATAGTGTTATATATACAGACACACACATTTCCCCTTGTATTAAATATAATCTTCTACAGTATGTTTATGCTCACTGACCAGCGAGCCTTCCCCCTGCACTCCTGGCGTTCTGAACCAGCCACCGGGAGCGCCAACTGCAGGCAGTGCAGGCAGGCAGGGGGGGGGGGGGGGGGGGGGGGGTAGCTGCTATACAGTATATAAGGATAGTTATGCACGCTGGTCAGTGAGCATAAACATACTGTAGAAGATTATATTTCATACAAGGGGAAATGTATCTATAACACTATGTATATGTAACACATAAGGCTCCTGTGCCCACCAGACGGTGAGGGAGCAGGGCAGGCAGAAGTCCGCAGCTCCCGCACAGCACGTCTCTCCTATGCTAATAGAAGACGGATAGCCCTCAGCAACGCTCATTTGAGAGATCGCTGCTAAGGGACATTTCAGACCCAGTTTTCTACCACAAATAAATGTTTTCCCTAAATAAAGTATATTACAAAAGTGTTCCATGTCATTGTCCATATACATTAGCAAAAAAATTAAATAAAAATTAAACGGCAGTTACATTTTAAAGGCTCACTGGGCCTTTTAAACACTGTTGATAGATAAAGTCAGCATAAGAGAGGGCATAATATGTATTTCTCTCTCCTAGATCTAGTGATCAGTGGGGGTCTTAGAAGTTCTGATTTTGGGGATCTGAGTGCCGATAGGTCGCTCTGACATATCAAAAGCTTTTGGAAACCACAGTGACTTAAACAAGCAGCCCAATGGTTCAATAAGAGGTTATAATGAGACCGAGGTAAAAGGCGCCTCATGGCTCAGGTTGTATGGTGGTGATGGGTTTCTATTACTGTTAATACGACCTGGTTATTGGGAGTAGGATTGACTATAACATAAAAAAAGTAAGTGTGTCGCTATCTGAGGTGAGTTCACTGCAAAGCAAACCAGTCAAACCCTTGCAGTTACCCTCTCTAGGCTGGAACACCTCTCGCCAAGGAAACTGGACGGCACCGAGCTGCTCTGTGGATAGGATAGAAAGAAATAAAAAGAAGAGGGAAAAAAAAAAACAAAAAAAAAAAAAACACAACACAACAAAGAACAGAAATCTAAATATGATAAATGGGTGGCACAGTAAACTCAGCTGCCCACAGGCATGTGCCATAGGGCCTGCCAACCTCCAAATGTGTACTGCCAAGTGCTGGGAAGCTGCAGGTTGGAGTGTACACAGTGTCCAGTGTTTAAGAGATATCTGCTATGTTAGCGTGGCTTGTGATGAATGCGCAGCCATGGCCAATGAATCACACCAAGCATGTGTAAAGCTGTGGGCAGTCAGAAAGGCATGGCACAACCATTCTATACACACAGACTGTCAACTCAGTGTCTGGTCCATCACAGCACCAAAGACAAGACTCCCAACCAAGATCTAGGTTATCCATTTAAGGAGGATCACAAGCTGTATCAGGTCCGCGAATCCTCAAGAACTGCTAGAGCCCAGGGATAAACTGTCCAAGTCAATTGTCAAACTATATTCTGTGACTCTCTCCACCTCCGAGCAGTCCATCGACTTCCCGGATCAAGAAAAGGTTAGAGGGGTTGTCTGCGTCAAATAAACACTGGGGTAGCAGCAGTAAATGAGAATAATTAAAGAGAGAACTTTTACTGCTGCTTCTAGAGTCACTATGCGTTCCATGCCACCGGTGTCTGCGTTCCAGGCTGCAGTGGTGACGTCATGTACGCACTACATCATTGCTGCAGCCAATCACTGGTCTCAGCAGTGAAATCCCATATACCTCTGAGGCCAGCGACTGGTTGCAAAAAGAAAACTCAACGCTGCAACCAGAATGAGACATCAGCGCTGCACTGAAAGCGTCAAAGGGGAAAAATGGTGTCACCTCCATGTTGGCTCAGTGCAAGACCATGTTCTGCATTGAAGGATATGCAATTGTGTCTCCTGCTGCTGTACTGCAGTATGACACCGAAAACGCTACATCAACTACAATGCAGTGCAACAGGCGTTATAGTACCGCATCAGAAGTGGTTAGAGGCAAAGCAAGAGAGTTGTCAATGCAGCTCCAGATGTGACTGGCATACAAGACAGAATATATAGATTTAAGGCCTGGGTTACACCCAAATTTGCAATTCAAGTCACCGGCCATGAGAGGTAAGAATGTAGCATCCGAAAGGCAACTCAATTGTGGGGCAAATCATTCAACGGTCATTGCCCCATCAAGCCAGAGCCATGTGCCAGGCAGAAGCAGTGAACCCAACAGAAGGTAATGTGAGTCACCTGCAGGTATGAGCGAGGCCATGACCCCGTATACAGCCTGATGACCTTTTTAGGACAGGTCCGGGGAAGGTCATTAGTCCTGGGCTTTATGGGAGCAGAAAGAATGGAGGGGAGAAAAGTACAAGAATGTAATAGGTGGTGGCTATTAGGGGGAATACAGCATGCTCAGCTATGGTATGGCTGCAAGAGGGTACGATTCTTAAAGTGGCAATATGATGTAATACAATTACGACTACTTTAACTACAGAAGGGGGAACCGGTCGTCCGAAGAATAAATACAAATCGTTTTGCCACATTTTTTACTTCATTAATTAACTCTTTAGGGCTAAAAATGCATTAGATTGATTAACCATCAGCTTACTATAAGCTATGGAAACTACTATAGAATTTGCAGGAAAACCCTCAACCTGGTCCAAAAGAACCTCATGTTGCCCTTCCCACAGAATTAAGAGATTGTCTGCAGAGTCCTTTGAAAAGCAGGTTTTAAGAAAATTATAGGACTATACCAAAATATGGTCGGAAAAACCAAAATTAGTTTGTAAGTAAAAGACCTAGAAAGCATAAGGACTCTCAGCAGCTGTGATGCAACACATCCCAGTATGCCTTGCCAGCAGATATACATGGTCAAAAAGTTTGAGGGCACCAGAAAATTCTTAGGTTGTATAAATGCCTAGCAGACTAGGGGGAAAAAAGCGAGGGTGCACACTTCTATCAGTCTCCTGACCTTTGTTACCTGTTTCCACTTGGGCTCAGTCTGCCTGAGGGCAGCCTGTTCTAGTAAACGCTGCTGATAGGGTAGGATGGGTTTCTAACGGGATCCAGGAAGGAGATGAATAGATGATAGAGGATGAGAAAACATAAAAAGGGGGGAGAAAAGAAAAGTAGTAAGCAAAATAAACGTAATAGAGTAGACGTTGCACTATATGACCACACAGTGGCGCACCTGCAAAGGCGGGTGATCAACATAGTCACTGAATCTGACAACAATGCCCCCAATGAAGTGAAAACTACCTGAAATCAAGCCATGGCACGATTTAAAGGGCCAGTAATACTAAAGCTAGTTGTTTCTTTTAGTATCTTTTTTTTGCTAGTACCGGTAATTAACTTATATTAAACACAGACCAGAGCATGCTTCAATATGAAATAAAAAACGGCACGGACACAAAAAAGAAAAGCATATAAAAAAATAAAAAATAAAAAAAAAACTCTGTTCTGGTTTTATTTCTCCCATCTGGAAATGGTGGGTTTGGTGTTAAAAAAATAAAAATAGGCAAAAAAATAAAAAGTGGCAAAAAATCACGGACACACCCAAAAACACAGTCAAAACCATGTGCGAAACCAGTGGCACATGAAACGATTTATTTTTTTTTTTTCAGTAAATTGACAGACACCATAGCAGAAACCTAGAGGAACCCATTAGAGTCTATAGGGTTCGGCAGGCACTGTTGGTATCTATTATGTAACGGATCCATCAATGCAGTCATTTATCTGTTCTTAAAACGGGGCAGTAATACAGAAAGGCCAACACAAATTTGAGCAGAGCAATGCCTGACTCTCTCTAGTGATGTATGAATTATCCCGCAGTACAAGACTGCTTCTTACCTGTTTCCGCAGTCCAGTGTTAGGAGCAGGTGCGTTCTCCTCAAATTTGGCCAAAAGCTGAGTTGCCATCGATTTCACCTTATTTTGGTTTCCAACAGCAGCATCAATTCGCCTATCAGTTAGAGCACTGACTAATGAGGGTCTCTCCTCCCTCACAGATCGGGAGCCTTCCTCCTGTAAGTAACAGTATTAAGACTGAATATTACTACAGCCAATAGTACTCATTACAAACAGCTCCAAAGCAAACTGATTCTGAAGTCAATGGGGCAGATTTAGTAAGACTGGCGCTGTCCATGCCAGTCTTGGCAAACAGTTTTAGAGCCATATTTATTAAAAGGCAGAGACCTCTTAATATATTTGGCACATGTTCCAGCTGTCAGTGTGCCAGAAACAGAAATCTATGCTACCTATGAGCTGGTGTAGATTTCAGCTATAATTACGCTACTCCCGTCCCCTCCAAGCTAGTCACAATTTATGGCGCAAATATACAGTAGTGCCATAATTTATGACCTTGTTTACACCACAAAAGTGACATAACAGCTATGATAAATTTGCCCGAGTCCCTTCGATGCAAACAGCAGGCTGTCTTTATTTGCAGGCTCTGCATACTATGCAAGTAGAGCAACATTTTTGCTCCCTATAGATTTTGAGTAAGGCTACATGCACACGACCGTATGCGTTTTGTGGATCTATTGTAACAATGCCTAAAATGGACAAGAATGGGACATGCTCAATTTTTTTTGCAGCGCTACGAAACTGACATACTGATACAGATTTTTTACGGAAACAAAATACATTCGTGTGCATGAGGCCTAAAAGAAAGTAAAATCCACTGTGAAAAATCTGCAGCAATCCAGCATAAATATAAAGCAAGAGGTGCATTTGAAACCCCACTTACATCTTCTGATTGGCTGGTCTTCCGTCTCTTGCCTGAGCTGTCCACGTCTTTTTCTTTCTTGTCCTTTATGAAGGCATGGGGGAAGCAGAGGGTAAGGGGGAAAAAAAAATTAGTATGTGGGGAAAAATTGTTTTTCAACAGACAGGGTTCTGGGCTTGTTGAACCAACAGCAGAAATTTTCTGGCACTGTGACACATCAGAAAATACATTTTAGGAACCATTTCCACTTAAAGGCCTCATGCACACGACTGTGGTGTGTTTTGCGGTCCGCAAAACACGGATGGCATCTGTGCGCATTCCGCAATTTGCAGAACGGCACGGACAGCCTTCAATATAAATGCCTATTCTTGTCCGCAAACCGTGGACAATAATAGGACCGGTTATATATTTTTTTAGCGGGGCCACGGATGCGGACAGCACACCGAGTGCTGTCCGCATCTTTTGTGGCCCCATTTAAGTGAATGGGTCCGCATCCGAGCCACCAAAACAGCGGCTCGGATGCAGACCAAAACAATGGCTGTGTGCATGAGGCCTAAAAGTTGTTCAGCTGCATCCCAGGAGTTCGTACCTACCTTGGGGGTACGTTTCCGAGAGATTGTCTGTCCCAGTTTGCTCAGGAAAGAGATGGGCGATTTAGTGCTGGCCAGCAGGGCGGATTTCTCATCAAGGTTCTGATCCGCATTTTCTGTGGATAGCACACAGATCGTTAGAATGTGAAGAGGTGCAATCCAGATTCTATTTCATACATCTAAACACCATGAAGAAAGTATATAAGTTCAATATAATTGTGAAAAATTGTAAGGAAGTTATATCTGTATCTGAGAAAGCAGGGTGGCCAACATGTCTGCCATTAGACTTCAGACAGCAGTTGTCATCCAAGTTTCTTATATGTCCAAGTAGCAAATTTACCAAGGGCTGTAACAATATGGGGACGAAATATATAACACCACGACTGATTAGCTTTGCAATTCAAGACATTGGAAAAGTGGTTGCACGAGCGGGACCAGCTGATGATATCTCACTATAACGGCTATAATCAGAGGTAACATTTATCCAGCCTGTTTAACCAAAAAAGGATCCTGCACCATTGGCTTACGTTGTGTTTTATGCCGGATCCATCTTAAACAGTATCCCATGACGCACACAATAATGCTGCTTGCAGCGTTTTTGTATACAGCATGGGAATGCAACCAAACGGAACAGTATGTATTATGGTGCATTCCATTCCGTTTTGTCCCCATTGACAATGAATGGGGACAAAACTGAAGCTTTTTCCTCTGGTTTTGAGACCCTATGACGGATCTCAATAACGGAAAGGAAAACGCTAATATAAAAGTAGCCTTAGGCCATGATTATGGCAAGGCCTAATAACCTGTCTACCAGCAAAACACTGGAAATACCAAGCTACAGTACAGGAGTATTCACAGAGTACTACATGAACAAATCAAAAGCTCGTAGTCAAGTCCCATAGTAGAGAGGAAAAAAAAAAAAAAAGTTTCCCATTAAAAATCCACATATAGAGTGCAAAAATAAAGTCAAATTCATAATGAGGTGTATAATAAAATTACATTTCTATTAGGGCTGCACAATATGGGAATTTTGTGCGATTAGGGCCCTAAAAATTGCGATAACGATATGCGATGGGATATTTTAAGGGAATTGTGCTAGTGGTCTATTTGCTTGGATTGTCCCATATGAGCCGCCGACGCGGCTGAGGACGCGCCGTTATGGGGTGGATCCGTGGAGGGGGCACAGTTATGGGGTGGATCCGTGGATGGCACCGTTAAAGGGGATATGTGCTATGACACATAGGGCCATCATAAGACGCACATATAGCATCCTATGCTGGTCCCCCTCATGGCCCTATGTGTCCTAAACTGCACACATAACTGGCTGTGTGTAAAGTATTTTACTACTGTGTAAAACAAGCTCTCTCCTATTGATAACATGGCCAGCCTCCGTACTCACTTTCACAGTACTATGAATGCACTGCAGCGAGCAGCAGCGAGTTGGCCGGCGCGTGACTGACGTCACTTAGTAACGCTCCTCCCACTTCAGGAAGCAGGAGCGTTACTAAGTGACGTCAGTCACGGGCCGGCCGGCCAGCTCGCTGCCGTGCATTCATCGTGAAAGTGAGTACAGAGGCTGGCCATTTTATCAAGGAGAGAGATTGTTTCACACACTAGTAAAATACTTTACACACAAAGCCAGTTATGTGCGCGGGGCCCCTTCATATATAATCGTGGCATTTTCGGGCCGGCCAAATCGCCATATCGCATTTGCCGATTATCGCGATTCTATTCATTTTGCAATATATCGTGCAGCCCTAATTTCTATTGCACATTAAACAGCATACGTTGCATTTACTGTTTTTCCCAAAAAAGGGGTGCTGCAGCGTTTTCTTACTGATGACCTATCCTCTGGATAGATCAGGGATCAGCAACCTCCAGCACTCCAGATGTTCTGAAACTACAACTCCCAGAATGCTCTATTCACTTCTATGGGAATTGTTAGAACAGCTGAACATGCTTGCATGCTGCGAGTTGTAGTTTCATCACAGCTGAAGTGCCGAAAGTTGCTGATCCCTGGGATACAAATCAGCATCTGATTGGCAGGGTTCCAGGTGTTTCGGACCCCCGCCAATCAGCTATTTGAAGACGCAGCCGTGCTTTGGCGCTGTACAAGATTTATCTGGCAGTACGGTGCTATAGAACCAGCAATAGAAAAATAGGCCGCCAAAATCCAAAATGCGCTCCAGTCTTTTGAAGTCTTGTGACAAGCCCAGTCAGTAGATAAATTACATAAATGGCGTCCATTTTCAGGGAATGGTATGTTTGGTCCTATTGCAATATTTTGAAGAAAAAAAAACTTTGATAAAGTTTTCCCTTAAAAATTATATCTATATCTCATCTAATCATGGCACAAAAGAGGCCTGGTAAGAAAGGGGGATAAACAATTCGGTAATGAAATGGTTAACATAAAAAAAATATGGCGCTTCCTTAGAGGGAACCTGTCATATCGAACATAGTGTTTGAGATGTAGGCAGCAGGAGGAGCCTAGCAGATTGATTATCAATGCTCATTCGGGGCTTTTAAGTCAAGCATGCAGTTCTAACACAGTGCCTCCCTTGAATGGCTGTGCATGCAGCAATACTCGCCAATCACTGATAGGCTCACCTCCATGACGTCAAGGCCCAGACTAAACAGGAATGATGTACTAGTAATGCTGAAAGCCATATATCAATCTACTCAGCTCGCCCTGCTCTAATATTCTGCTTGCAGATTACTTTGCATTTTCATGGTAACAGGTTCCCTTTAAAAAAGTTTAAAGGAACACTCCAGACAAAACTGATACAATGTGTTGTCTAGCGCTGACCCAGACAGGGCAAGACATGAGAATTCCCGTGTCATGCTCCTCCCGCTCAGACATTGAACAATTTGAGAGGTTTATCTAAACTGATTTTAAGGAAAAGTAATTGCTATGGGCAACTAATCAGATTCCACCTTTTATTTTTCAGAGCTCCTATGGAAAATAAAATCAATCTGATTGGTTGCTATTGGCAACTAAGCGAGTCTTCCTTAGCACCAGTTTTGATAAATCTCCCCCAATGTATCAGCCTAGTAATCGGTCCACAACTCATACCAGAGTTGGCGGTCTCTTTAAACATCTCGTAGAACTGGCTGAGATACACCACCATGGATAACTTATCGGGCTCCCCGACGGACGCCATCTCTTTTCCAGTCATTATAGGGGAGATTCCCAGCTCCCGCTCAGCGATGTCAAACGCTAACTGATTGTTTTTTTCTACATTTCGTTCATCCAGGGAGCCAAAGTCTCTGCAAAAGGAGACAAAATCAGGAGGAGCGCTGGTAATGTCACAATCAACAGTCCTTGGTTGCTATCAAATATAGTATCCCAGAGAAAACCCATCCTGATCTAGTCCTGCTGGGTTTGTCACAATGTATCAGCACAGTGTGGAGCCAAGCACAGGCGAGAGATTAGTGCTATAGTATTAGTGTATTGTCTACATCGGGGTCAGCAATCCTTGACACTCCAGCTGTTGTGAAACTACAATTCCCAGCATGCTCCATTCATTTCTAAGAGAGTTCTGAGGAGCCCCAGTCACAGGGAAAACCAGCCTGCTGAGGGGAGCTTTGTACAGGGCAGGGCTGATCAGGCTCTGCATTCCTCTGTCCCCGACACCCAGCGATCACATGATCGCTCGTTCTAAACTGCTCAGCGCGCCACTCACCTAACTAAAGAGAATGCAGAAGGGCTGATAAACCTCTTCTGCCTTCTCTAACAGCTGGGGACCGTCCTGCTTCTGCTACAGTGCAGGGGCAGGAGCTGTAATCTTGCATTTGTGCGGCGCTCTGGGCAGAAACACTGCCGATTGCACGATCAGCTGTGTTTCTGCCCAGCAGGACGGGGGACAAAAACCCTGGCTCTGGGGCCCGCAGGTTGTGCATGGCTGTCCCCTTTGCTGAATGACCTGGTCTCTTACATTAGCTCCGGACGATACCGGTGGATAATGGCACATAAGGCAAGGCCACTTTTCCAGGACATGGTGAGGTCAGTAACGCTGACTGCTGTGTAGCCTTCTGTCTGCTTCTGACACCAGCTCAGCAACTTACTGGTGCGTGCCACAGACTCTGAAAAGGGGAAAGAGAAATTATTTACAGGTGAAAAAAAATTACCAGGAGAGAAAGGGGAGCAATTTAGTTACTTACCATTTCTGCCTAGTTTGGGCGTTCTTTGGGCATTTACCAGATTGCCAATCTCCAGATTGGCATCCTTCATTTCTCCCGTATAGTACAAATGCCGGACCTAAGGAAAGGGGGAGAATATTAGTCAGTGCATTAAATCATAAATGTGAGAACTCTGGAACAGTGCTTAGAATGGGTATTGCCACTCGCAGACTACAGGAAGTAGACCCCCCCGTATCAAGAATAAATGATGTAACACCCAGGGAGCACAAAGGATGCAGCAAGGGACTCACCTGGCTTGGTCGCAGGAACTGTAAGTTGACATTGGGGTAACGAGTTGTGGGGTCTATACTGTAATGACTGAAGTTTTTGTTCACATTTTCTGGTGTTGTCTGAGGAAGTAACCTGTAAATACTCTCTCTGAAATAGTAAAAGTAAATCATTAATGCTGAATGATCAAAGAAAATACTTTAATGGGGTTCATCGGGCTTTCAAAATTTATGACCTATACTCAGGATAGGTCATCAATATCAGACTGGTGGGCACCCCTGCCTTTCAGCTGTATGAAAGGAAGGCACGCGCAGTGTGCATGTGCCGTCTCCCTTCTCTCCTCCTGCTTGCCATAGGAGTAGCGAGCAGGTAGAGAGAAGGGAGACAGCAAGCACGCGCTCTCTCTAAATACAGCTGATCGACAGGGGTGCCTGGTGTCAGACCCCCGCCAATCTGATATTGATGACCTAACCGAAGGATAGGTCATCAATATTAAAAGCCCAGAGAACCCCTTTAACAATGATCATACCTTAAAGGGAATGTGTCATTGACAAATAACCTATTGCTTAAAAAAAAGTTTGTTAAACATTATTAAAGACATTTTTGTGATATTATTTTTAATTTTCTATGTCACTATTTATATTTAAAAAAGAAATAATCCTAAAACCCTGCTGTAGTCGCTGTGGCCACTAAGACTAATAGGCCCAACTTCTTGGTGAACACAGAACAATTTTCAGCAATCACCTCATTATAATCATAGACAGAATTACAAGGCTAGACATGACATATTTAAGGGATACAGGAGCCACTTTTCACAAGTGATTGGATTGTCAAGTTTACATATGTTACTCATCCTGTATTGATCCAGAGATACGTCCTGTATTATACTCCAGAGCTGCACTCACTATTCTGCTGGTGGAGTCACTGTGTACATACATTACTTATCCTGTACTGATCCCGAGTTACATCCTGTATTATACTCTAGAGCTGTACTCACTATTCTGCTGGTGGAGTCACTGTGTACACACATTACTTATCTTGTACTGATTGAGTCTCATCCTGTATTAAACTGCAGAGCTGCACTCACTGTGCTGCTGGTTAACAGAGTCAGAAAATTTGAGGACATGCAGCTAAGCTGGTTTTTCAACATCACATTAGTGTACATTGCCTGCTATAAAGAGAACACTTCCCGGAGCAAGCACCACACATACATTGCACAAGGAAAGTTGGGCGAATAGTAAGTGCAACTCTACAGTGTAATACAGACTGCAACTCAGGATAAGTAATGTCATACATTGACATAGTGACTCCATTTCTTACATTTCTAATTCAGTATGTGATTGGTATACTGTTGATTGGAGGTGGATACGATTAGCAGTATGTAAATAATATAAGTGTTAATTGGAGGTGGATATGAGCTTTCATTAATGGGCTTTACCTCTCAGACAGAACTTCTAAAGGGCTTGCTCCATGAGCCCAACTGCGTACCATCCAAGCAGAGTCCATAGCAGCAAGGAAGCCTCGTGCTATGCCGGTTCCCATAGGCCAGAAAGGCTGTGGAAAAAAAGGGAGTTAAAATACGTTACTGTAGAAAATGCATGCATAGATCTACATCCATGTATTTTTAGTCTATTAAGCCAATGCACACTGACCTCCAGTAGACTGTCACCGACCAGAGCTACCAGCAGCTGGTGGCCATTTCTTTCTCGCACCAAACCAGCATTTTCAGTTGCATACATGCAGGTAAAGTCAAACATGGCTACGTCTGGCTGCCCATAATGATTGATGGCAAAATCCATTGTGGGTAGCTGCTGGTGGGTTGAAAACCGTGCAGCCTCCGTGGCATAGTTCTGCAGTGCCTCCTGATCCACATTGGCACGTGACAGTAACATCTCAGTGTCTGCATAATCCTGCAAGAAAGGAGAAACTAAAGAGGATCAGGCGCAGGGCAGGAATCTTCAAGAAAACACTGCACCTGGCATGTCATCGGAATCTCTCAGTAGTGCAGTGCCTAGCATCAGTTCTCAGTATAAAAGAAAGAAATTAAAGGATATTAAATTAGTTTCCTATTTTGAGAGTACAATTAAGATCCATCTTTATGTCTCTTCTCATGTCTTTGACATAGTCAAAAGGAAATTGCGACCATATACTGTTCCCTGTCTACTGCAGCAAACCAGTGTCAATGACACAAATCCCTATAAACAGCTACTGACCTGTAAGATGACCCCTTTCTCGAGCAGACTCTGCTTCTTGGCAGTCATGACAAAGTAGTGGGTGTCATCCTTGTAGTAGACAATGTTCTCTAGATCGATCCCTGTAAAGACAAAATGTGGGAAGTATCAGGACTTTCACTGGAAACCAGCCATGAAGAATGTGTTGTAGCTAGTGAATGGGGCAGACATGCTCTCTCTAAATCAGGTAGTACAATATGGCACCAAATAAATACTCCTGTATAGCTCCAAATAATTAGCAATGCTTAGCTACGATACTTAATGGAATTATGGGGTCAAGGACAGAGAAGGTGTTAAAACCCTTTAATACCAGAATCCTTGGCGGTCTGAGTAAGGCCTCTTGCACACAAACGTTTCCATTCAGTTTTTTGCATTACGTATACGGAACCATTAATTTCAACGGATCCGCAAAAAAAAAAAAAACTGAAGGTACTCCATATGCCTCCCGTTTCTGTATTTCCGTTATGTCAACAGTACCTTGTTAAAGCTAACAAGAACTTTATACCCTCTTGGTTCGACACTCTTGTGGCCTCGTCCAAACTGGCGAGAAAGACTCTCGCTAATTTACAATAAGCTGTTAATGGAAGGCGCACCTAGCAGACCGGCCTTCATTAGTAGGTGGGAGCAGGATTTAGGTATAACCTTGTCGGATGAGACTGTCTTTGTTACTGAGGAATTCTCACGGGTTCTCCAGATGCATTAGAATCCAGGAGAATTCCTTTAAAACTGCTGACGAGATGGTACCGTTCTCTGGAGGTGTTGCATAGGTTGGTCCCTCTCACTTCCCCAGCCTGCTGGAGATGTCACGAAGAGGTCGGTACACTCTCACATATATGGTGGTCGTGCAGGGGGGTCTCCCAGTTCTGGACTGCGCTTAGTAAGATATTGCAACAAATTTGTCCCTCGGCCCCTCCTCTCTCCGACTTTGGTATTACTCAATGCGCCTTCAAAAGACTTCCCCATGCATAAATACTCTCTATTAGCACACATGTTGTCGGCTGCCAAACTTTTGATCCCTCTACATTGGCTCTCGACACAAGTGCCTTCAATTGAAGAATGGACCCAAAAGGTTGCACACTCCTCTAATGAATGCTATACTTATCTAGTTATTCGTGGTTATGTCTCAACCAACAATATTTCTGATATTTTGTTGTACTCGCTTGCTCTCCTCCTGTCTCTTTTTGACTCATGCTGGTCATACCCTCACAGGAACCTGTTTTTTCTTCTTGTATGCCATATTTATCATTGATGTCATGTCTGCCTAACAAGCCTATCTTATCAAATAATTTGTATCTTTACACTGCTGTACCTACATTTCACATCATTGTATCGTATATGTCTTCCCGCATATTGTTCTTGTCTTTTTTATCATGCTTGTTGTGATAAATAAAGATTTGTTAAAAAAAAAAAGAAAGCTAATCTACACATCACTGCTTTATTCACAAGGAAAAAAAAAAAAAAAAAATCATAAGAACACCAGTAATAGCTTATAAGTACAGAAAAAACAAACATCTCTATGTGGTAATCCTATAGCTTAGGGGTAAGTGGTCTGCCATGCATGTAGAAATCCTAAATTTAAGTTCCAGGAGCTTACATTAATGTTTTTTTTATCTCTCATTTAACCAATAGTAAAAGGATATACTATAATAAATAATATACTAACAATAAAAGGCCTTACTACAGGCCACATATCAGACAAGGATAGTACTGTTCTATCAGGGGCCAACTGTTCCGTAAAAAAACTGAATGCACACGGATGCCCTCCATATTTTTAGCGGACCACAAAATACTGAAAAAGCCATACGGTTGTGTGCAAGAGGCCTAAAGGGATCAATGGCCTAGGGTAGTGAAAGGATTAAAGTGTTACTCTCCGGTCTCATCAGAAGATAAGGAACTTCAGTGTTTGTATTTGGGTTGCAGAAGCAGCTGTATGACACCCAGTGAGTTTTGGGTGTAGGTCCCATACAAATAAATAGGACCCGTACACCTGACTTGGCAACCTGACCATCAAGCATAGAATGGAGTCTAAACTGAACGGCCGCACAGTTCTCTATGATTGGGCAGGGCATTTCATGAACAGAGTCTCCCTGGGAGCAGACTTTAGGGGGGAGTTTTTTAAGCTACATAGCGGCACTAAAGCACAGCTTAAAGGGAACAGCGCTGACATCTCAGGTCTAAGGCCAGCCTTAAATCTAGGTAATATAAATGAGTGACTGCTCATCTGCATAAATCCTCCTCAGATGAGAAGACTTCAGGCACTGACCTGTTGCCTCTCGAAGATCTTGGAAAAACTTCTGGTTGAAGATAAAGGCAACGCCGCTGATCTCCTCGACCTTGGCCTCTGCCGTTGTGTTTCGGTTAATAAAATTGGCTGTGATGGCGATGGCCAACTTGCCGCGAAACTCTTTCCTTCGGAAACCTAACAAAGCAAAAAGAATATAAATAAAATTAGCTGTCCAGTGGCGCACTGACACTTTCTGATGCACCCAAACCTCAGGAGCACTCACCAGACAGCGTATTCCTCCGACCATCTGCACCGACAATGACATCAAAGTCATACTCCGATACAGGATGACCTTTGGGGTGAACCTTTGCTCTCCAACCGATGCCTGGAAGACCAGGAATTTGGTGAATTCACCAATATATTATATATATTACATTGCAGCTCTGCTTTCTCATTAGTTTCTATCTTGTGTATTATATTGCTTTACACTCTAATCACACCCAGAGCTGCACTGACCATTCTGTGTAGGTCTCCTGCATAATACGACATGCCCCCTTATGGCCTACTACTCATCTACAAGAGACCATTATCTGAGAACTCACGCTGGTTTTCCTGATCTTCAGGAGGCTCGATTAATCCCTGGAACTCAACGTTGACGTGGATCTCAATCCCAAGGATGAGGGAGACCTTCAGAAGGATAAGCTGTAGTTGGCGAATACCTAGGTGAGAGAAAGTGTTGGTAATGGGTGAAAAACTGCCCACAGGGGGAGATGCTCGATGGTTGCAATTCATTATTTCATATAGCCATTTATATACGGCCTTTGTGTTCTTCAGTACTACACATAAGGCACAGAGGCTAAAAATCACTTCCACAGTCTTGTCCCCAAGAGTGCACAATCTAATTTCCTCAGCCGTCACACACTAGGACTGACTTAGGACTCCTGTCTGCAATGTGGCAGTGTGCTTGGCCCCACATTTTTCCCTGCAGGCTGCCAGCATGAGAAAACAACAGGCACTTGGCTGAGAGTGTGCATCCCCCCCCTTCCCCCCCAGATTACTATCCTCAGGGTCCATCAGTCAAAAGCACTGGGGCCCAGTACTGCTTGTGTACCCTGCAGCTTGCAGAACAAGAGTGAGAATATTTGGACTGGCCGGGCTCACATTCGATCTTGCACAAGATTCCTAAGCGCTTGGCATCGATGCAGGCCTGTACTGTGAATATCCGCCAGGGAATGTCAGTGCATCTGAAACCACTGGCGGCCATTAACCCCAGAGAGGAATTTAAATCCACAGTCAGGAACAAAGCAATGAAATGTATACAGCTGGGCTGCAACTAAAAGGTCACAAGGCTGCATAGCAACCCCCCATAATAATAATAATGGCTTCACTAAACACACATATTCTCAGATTATATAACTTATTAAACAGCATTTTGTGCGTGCATAGTCTGACTCATGTCAGCAATCAGTTTTTGGAACAACCAAGAGGACTGCCATTATTGCTCCCACAGGAGGTAATCACCCAGCGTTCCTATACACCAGTAGGGTAAATATCGCTAGTTACAGTATATAAATTGATATTACCCCTTCTGACAAATCCTCATATTGATTTACCATTCAAGAGTCTGGGAAAGTCGGGAGACAATCCCTGGAGGATATGCACACAACTAGGACATTTTTTCTATATTAAATATCCCCATTAGGTCAGGACTAAGACAAGAGCCAGAAGTGTGAGGTCACCGGAACATGTTCAGACACAGCAGAGGATATGTTCATGAAAAGTGTTTCTGGTACAATACAGGGCACAACCACTAGATGGAAGTATTTAGGATACTAACTGATGTGATCAATTGCTCCAGCACAGAATTTCCCATGGAATTTTTTGGCGCCGAGACTTCGCAAGTCATGGATGGTGAACGGCCACAAGTGCAAGACGTTGTTCCTGGAGAAGGCATCTCTCTTTTCCACCACCACTACCTTGGCCCCGAGGAAGCTTAGTTCTATTGCAGTGCGCAGTCCGCAGGGTCCCGCGCCAATTATTAGACACTATGGAGATGGAAAAGAGAGGACTGATTCAATGAGCACACAGAAAAACAATAATGGGGGCTTCAATAACGATCTGAAAATCAAGACATTGTTTAAATAGAATGCTTGAGTTGTATTTCTATTCTGCAGCTTTTTGTTAATATTGTTTTCTGGGAAAACTGGGTGACAATCATTGCGGGTCCCAAATGATGAACCTGTGTAATAGTGATTGGCAAGCAGAAGATGCATCTCTGCCAAACAATCTGTGGTAGTGGTGGCCATATTGTCACCCAGCTTCTCCAAATAAGAAAAATAAATTTAAAAAAACACAGGCGTTTTATAGGATCTCCCAACTTAATATCTCAGTATGACCCAAAAGGGCTAGTCTACGGCACCCAGACACTTTAGTTGCCCACCTTGGTGTTGCTACAGGCTTTGCCCTTTTTGTAATCCTTGTGACTTCCCCTCTTGTCCAATTTCGACCACAAGGCTTTGGCTTTCCAATAGTGGAGTTTGGATTTGAGTTTATGGTAGAAGGAGCGGTAGTCCCGTGGCTTCAGCTCCAAGTAGTCACATAATTCCTGGAAGCTCTTCAAGGTCCCCTTGCAGGTTGAGGCCTGGACAAATCGGTCAAACAGGACATGGGCTTGATTGTCCTTATCATTTCGCCCGTCCTCCATCTCTTTAGGCTAGGTCGCGACCCACCACCTCGTCTCCTTCCTCGGAGAGGCTTCCTTCAAAGGCCGCGCATCTTTAACCTGAAATGTGCAGGGTACAGCGTGCCACGTCATTTATAAACAGTCACAGAGTTACAGAACATAAAGAAAGAAAAAAGAAAAAAGAAAAAAAAAAAAAAAAAAAAAAAAAAAAAAAAAAAACACGCAAAATCATCATTTATACAGCAGCCATTGGTAGGTGAGGCGCCCTGCAATTATGATTGTAATTACCCATTAGTCCGTCAGACTTTTTAATGAAAAACTTAGGCTACTTTCACACTCGTGTTTTGGCTTTCCCTTTTGTGAGATCCGTTCAGGGTTCTCACAAGCGGTCCAAAACGGATCAGTTTTGCCCTAATGCATTCTGAATGGAAAAGGATCCGCTCAGAATGCATCAGTTTGCCTCAGTTCCGCTCTGGAGGCTGCTTGCAGCGTTTTGGTGTCCATCTGATGAAACTGAGCCAAACGGATCCGTCCTGACACACAATATAAGTCAATGGGGTCGGATCAGTTTTCACTGACAATAGAAAACGGATCCGTTCCCCCATTGACTTATAATGAAGACCACCACCGACGTAGCTGATAACGGGACAGCAAACTGTATTCGCTTCTCCAATAGGACGAGTTGCAGTTAAAAAAGGGACCCATATCCTACTTGGATCCCCCTTCTGATGCATCTTTTCTTAGGACTATGATATGCCATTCATTTATTATTCCTACTGGAAATTATAAGTAAATTACTAGCAGTTTCAAATAAAGGGTCTGATGGGTGTTACCAGTTTGGGGGGGGGGGGGGTCCATGCAAAGTCTGATACTATCCAATCAGTGCTGCCAGTTTTAGACTATGCAGGGAAACCCCCGCCCCCTCCAAACTGGTAACACCCGTGTGTCTCTTTATTGCAAACTATATATTGCAAAATAATAAAGGCATGGCATATCAGAGTCGTTAGAACAGATGCTACAGAATTGTTATTACAAGGGGAATGCAAGTAGTTACTAAAACAGACATACAGGAGAGGAGAGGGGAGGGGACAGGTCCTCTTTAAATAGATAATATCCTCCTCCTCCTATAGTGAGCCTTTATCTCGTGTTAAATGGCTGGTAACTATCCTGTAGTCAGATTGTCCCCAGGATGAACTGCCTAATAACGGGGCGCCAGACTGTAATCCCATGTCCTACATGCCAGGCTATCTGCTAATATTATATACACCAATATATATTTGCTAAAAATAATCAGAGCCTTGAAACGCGTCACTGCAACAGCCCAGAACGATTATTTGTGTCAAAGGTAGTGTGGCGTCTGAGCTGGAGTCACACAGTTCATTTCCGAGACCAGACATTCACACAGTGTGACCGTCTTCCTGCGCAGTCTCGCCTTCCTGTCCGTGTTGCACAAGAATTGTCACAACATGGTACGCCACCCCCGACCATCAGCCCAATGCCAACTCATTACCCAATTTCGAGCCAAGTAATCAGTATCCCAGGGGTTAAACAGCAGCGATAGAGCCATTGTTTAAATCCAAGTCATGTGCGTCCCATCAGTTAATGTGGCTGATAAGCCTGTGATGCCATACAGGCTGCTGGATCCGGCAAACAGTTACTCTGGCGCAAAATCAGACATCTTGGGGAAAAAAACTGAAAGAAAAAAAAAAAAAAAGACCTTGCTCTTAATAAAACAAATGATCTTGTCCTCCCTGGAAGCAGCAGTCGGGTGACGGGGGTCTGTGTGGACACAAAAACTGTATCAGATCATCACAGCCACAAAACGCGTCCAACGTAAACAGGGGATAGCAGAGCATTATATACAGCCATTATTCCAACGATAACACAAAGGAACAGAGTAAAAAAATAAAATGTTTTAGATAAAAAAAAAAGTAATATTTGAAATGAGTCAATACAAAAAAAAAAAAAAAAAATTCTACTGCAGACAAAAAGTAGTGGTGTTGTTGCCATAGTAACATCGAAACCAACCAGATCACAGCATTTATTTTCTAAGCTAAATCTTCAGCTGGAATCTGATTGGGTAACACGTAATTCATGGGCCAGCGCATTTTAGGGTTCCACACAAGGCATGGAATGAGCGAGTACAAAAACTATAATATGAACCTGGGTCAGACCATGTATGTAATGAGACTTATTCCAGACCAACACGCTCATTCTGTGCCAAGAGGAAGAGATGTCACATTCCCGGAGTAACCCTGGCAACGGTGACAGAAACGCAAGAATCATATCCGGATCCAGACCATACCTGGAAACCAGAGGCGAAGCAAAGAATTCAAGAGCCCTGGCTGACCCTGCAGGAAAGGACATGACACCTTAAATAGGACCCCCGAGTCTGACTGCAGGAAGCACCAGGACTTCCATCTTAAAGGGACAGCACTCCAGGCTAATGACTACAGTACTTTATGTCTCCAGTGCCCAGAACCTCTAGAGGCAGAACTGGCCCATCGATGGATGAGACAGAAGGCCACGCAGGGATTAGGCGGCTGATAGCAGGGAGCAATAGACTGCATTGGCAGCACAATAGACCGATGTTTGGGGGTCGGTTGTCTTGGGGGCACTTGATTTTGGTTGGTTTGGTTTTCTCCATGACCCCCCCAAGCAGCAAGTAGACTATGCACCTAGATTTGTGTGCGATATGAGCAGGCACGTAGCTTGGGCTTCCACTATAAACATCCACAAGAAGGAGCACAACTCATCAGGAAGAGCCATTTTCCTTCTCGGAAAGAACTGACTTGACCTACTTTGCACCATAGCCGCGCTATAGGACGGTACAATTCTCCCTGCTAATGGGCAGGCAGTAGCCTCATAAGACTGTTGCATGGGTTAAATATGCATTTCCAGTGTCCTCAGCATGGAGGCACCTATTGCACGCTTCTGCCTGGTTTCTTCAGTAAAGACTGACACAAAAGATGGAAAGTAGAAGAGACAGTGGGGAAGATAGCCTTCGGAAAGCAGGGTGGTCGCCATTTATGGGCACTGCAACGTAGGGCATAAGAAGTAGTCGCCCAGCGTCTGTCACACATACGAGAGGATGACCCCGGGACGCTGTGGCTTGAACAGCAAGACAGACCCCAGCTGTGCTCCAGATTGAGGGAGGATTAAATGTCCGAGATGGCGGCTCATGGAGAACAGGTGTCTGGCACTGCCCCACGCCAGCTCGTATCATTTTCAAAGCCGGAGATTTGCAGTTCATGAGCCGGTGATGACCCAGGACGCTATGACGAAGGCAGCAAAGGGTTAAAATCACATATAACACCCAAATCCTTGCTCTTCGGAACCAGTTACTAAGCTGAAGGTGTTTATCTGGCCTTGGAGCACATGGGCAGCCATATGTATAACCAGCAACACTGATGAGGCACACTGCGCCTTACGCCTCATGTCACGATGGGGAATTACAGGCTTAGGTGATTCCTATAGATAAAGTGAAGCTTCTCCTTTAATTAACTGTGGCTCTGAAGTCACACAATAGTCCAACATATTTTCCCACCCATATGAAAACAGTCAGCAGGTTGCTACTGACTGTCCTCCTCACAGGGCAAGTATTAGAGCTCTAGGTATTGTTTAAAGAGGACTGGTAACCTCTCAAGACATGTCTGCAACTACTCGCATTCCCCATGTAATGACAGTTCTGGAGCATTTATACTTATGACTCCGTGATGTGCCATTCCTTTGTTATTCCTGCTAGAAGTTATGAAGGAATTGTCAGTTTGCAGCGAAGGTCCAGATGGGTGTCACCAGTTAGGGATTTGTCCCTGCACTGTCTGACCCTGGTAACACCTATCTGGACCATCATTGCAGACAGCTTTCAATTCATTAATCACTTCTAGTAGGAATACTAAAGGGATAGCACATCATTGAATCATAAGAATAGATGCTTCAGAACTGTTATTACATGGGGAATGCAGTTGCAGAAATGTCGAGAGGTTACAGGACCTCTTTAAAAGCAAGAGCAAATCTGATAACTGAGGAGAAGAACTGCAGGAAGCATGTGAGCAAGCACGATCCTGATCACCTGACGTTACCCCATCACATCAAACAATCTACACACCAGGTAAAGGTTCAGCTCAAGGATGTGGCACACACTATTATTACACCTGTGATCTCAGCAGCAGAGACTGCGTGGGAAGCAGCATGCGTTATAGCTCTAATAAGAAAGTGGCTGTGATATAGGAGGACTGCAGGATGATACAAGTGCTCCCTGATCACCTCACGTTACCCCATCACAGCAATCTAGAAACCAGGTAAAGGTTCAGTGTTCAGCTCATGGATGTGGCACACACACTATTATTACACCTGTGATCCCAGCAGCAGAGACGGCGTGGGAAGCAGCATGTGCTATACCTTTTAGGCCTCGTTCACACTGATTGGGCACATAACTGAGGCGAGCGGAGCCTACGGACCCCATAGACTATAATGGGGTCTGTTAGGTTTACGCCCAGAAAATGATTTTGGAGCAGAGACAAAAGTCCTGCATGCAGGACTTTTGTCTCCGCTCCAAAATCATTTTCTGAGCGTAAACCTAACAGACCCCATTATAGTCTATGCAGGACTAGATATGAAACTAGAAAAGTAATGCAAGATATGAAAGTAGAAAAGTATATCTGTATGGCTATCTTCCAGAAACAGTGCCACACCGATCTACAGGTTGTGCGTGGTACTGCAGGTTTGTCCCATTCACTACAATGATACAAGATGATACCTCAGACATGAACTAAAGGCAGTAATGGTACTGTTTCTGGAAGGAGCCCCCCATATTTTAGGCCTCATGCACACAGTGGTATCTGTCTTTGCAGTCTGCAAATGGCAGAGCCACAAAACATGGATACCGGTTGTGGGCATCCCAAATTTCCCCTTCAGCAGGTCCCGTAGTGCTTCTGTATCTGTTTTGCACCTGCTGGAATGGGTGAATGGGATGGCATCTGTGATGCAGTGCGCAAACGACCAATGCCCGTATAGACCCGCTGTTTGAGGGACGCAATATGGGCACCGCCCGGCGACGGCCATCTGCATGAGCCCTAATTCTGGACCAGGTTGGGTTAGATCGGATCCTTGCACAGTCTAAAAGGTCTCAAAGTTTGTCTGATCCTGCTACCAACACACAGGAGAGGACAAGACACTGCATTTCCAGATCAGCATAACTCTCTCCTGAAATACTCTGTGCTGCCAGGGTGTTATAGAGAGAGAGGGGGGGGGGGGGAACCTGGCACGGGGATTGGAGGCCACAGTGAGGCATCTCCTTGTCCCTGTTCACATTTCAGATCCTAACCAAAGGCCTCAGTTCACATGCGTTAGGATCCGGTTTTACTGTCAGAGTGCATGATTTTGAGAGAGAGAGAGAAGAAAAAAAAAAAAAAAAAAAGAAGAAGTTTACCAGAAATGTGAACAGAGCCTTAAACATGAAACGACACAGTTGATAAAAATCCAGGACTCTAGAGGTTCAAACATCTACAAGTCAGCTTCCATTTACAGGTCAGCGCAATCATCTCTGAAGCTAGAGTAACAAGCCAATCAGCTCACCAGGACAGCAGACAAAATGGCGGCTGAGGCAATATCAATGGATCAATACAGAAGACGAGCAGAGCACACACTACAACGCCCCGACCCGACATAACCCCTCATGTCCTGACGGCAAAGCCTGAAACGTTTCTAATTCTTGGAGTAAAGCACGGTGGTCAGCCCCAAATCCTGCCCCGTCTGTGTACTCACATCACAGCTTCTCAGTTATCATCCTGGCACTGACTCTCACCGTGTTTCGCCTTCCTAATATCCTAAAATGGAGCTGGACATCCACGAGATGAAGAAGAGGGCGTCCATTCACACGCCCCTAGTGTGAGGTGATCCTATAAATGTCCTGACTCACATCTCTCACACCTCAGGCAGCCATTATTAGAACATGATTATAAGAGGGAAGGGACGCCCTGAGAGCTCTAAGCACATGGGGGGGAAGTTGCTATTTTAAGTCACACTTTAACAACAATTCTCATAGCCATTTTATGGTCCGCATCATGTACCAACTATGGGCCGTACGAATGGAAACCCAGCCATATAGGAGTTTTCCTCAGCAACCAATCAGGACACAGGTCTCATATCATAATCTGCTGTGGAATAATTAAAGCGGACATCAGATTGGTTGTATTGGCAACTATTGCACAGGAAAACATGTATAGCAAATTAAAGATCTCTGGTTGTATGTACCCTGGAAAAGCCAAATATATGAAGGGTATAAAGAAAATGTGTATAAATGAAACATTAACTGCAAGCTTGGGTATGACAATTACTGCTGCTATGGGCAATATCTTCTGCTGGGGCCTATATACAGGAGGTCTAATGGAGGTTTGAAGCAGGGGCCATTTTGTTTCTTGGGCAAACAATTTATGTAACCGCATTGCAATCTTGATGAAACGTTCACCTCATGAAATATCTCCTGCATATTTACGTGCTTTTCATACATCAAAATCTTATCTAACATGGCAAAAAAAATAAAAATGCAATATGACTGGGCAGGTATGAATTGCATCATGATGTGCCATCGAAAACAGAGCTCGCCAGGTAGTCCCGAGTTCAGGCCAAATCTCCAAAGATCAAGTGAATCAGCGATACACCATTAGGCTACTTTCACACTAGCGTTCGGGCGGATCCGTTCTGAACGGATCCGCCCATAATAATGCAGACGGAGGCTCCGTTCAGAACGGATCCGTCTGCATTATATTAGCTAAAAAAAGCTAAGTGTGAAAATAGCCTGGGACGGATCCGTCCAGACTTTCAATGTAAAGTCAATGGGGGACGGATCCGCTTGAAGATTGAGCCACATTGTGGCATCTTCAAACGGATCCGTCCCCATTGACTTACATTGTAAGTCTGGACGGATCCGCACGCCTCCGCACGGCCAGGCGGACACCCGAACGCTGCAAGCAGCGTTCAGCTGTCCGCCTGTCCGTGCGGAGGCGAGCGGAGCGGAGGCTGAACGCCGCCAGACTGATGCAGTCTGAGCGGATCCGCCTCCATTCAGACTGCATCAGGGCTGGACGGCTGCGTTCGGGTCCGCTCGTGAGCTCCTTCAAACGGAGCTCACGAACGGAAACCCGAACGCTAGTGTGAAAGCAGCCTTAGCGATACACCTCATACGCCGCTACTAAATCATTTCATGAGGCAATGCCTCCATATCATCCTGCTGGATTTGGTTCACACCTCTTTGCTGGGTGACGCCATATACCGGGTCCTGACAGTAACCTATAAGCAAAATGTCTGCCAGAACATGAAGGAACGAACTCGATGACCCCCACGTCTCACAGCTCCGCAGCGAACAAAGTTGAGTCCACACATTACATTCTTTTGGGGCCAATGCAGAGGATTTTATCAGCATTTTAAGTGAACAGAAAGGTTTTATGACTGCGACCCATGAAACTAGATTTTCTTTCAGGCTCCCCCTCCATTTACACATTCAGCCATTTTCCATAACTCAGCATTACTAAGAATGCATTTATCCAGACCTCAGTATGCAGTAATTACAGCCAAGGAAAGAGGACAGCTCGTCCTTCACACCCTAGGCCATGCCACCAAACAAAGATGCATTTTAAAGCCATGATCGGCGCGGGTCCCTGCACAAACCTTCAATTGACAGAGGACCACATTTCACAGAGGCAATTACAAAAGACTATGAATAATACCAATGAGAGGTGACGACTGGCACAATAAAACCCTTCCATTACTCTGCATGTAATATCAAATTTAATGCAGATTGACAATCATCGGCCGCCAACGCTCTAATGTCACTGAGCAGCATTTACATGGAAATTGTTCTGGAGCGTCACCTCGCCAAAGGAATGAAACCAACACTGAGAAGGAGGGGCAGACTAAGAGGAAAAAACTAATCCGCTACATCTGTTCTGTCATCTCATCCCAAATCAATACCAGAGAACAGAGCAAAACAATACCCAAGATCAAAATACGACAAGACGGAATAACGGCGCACATCTCCACTACCACCATATAATCTGTGTGCATAAAAAAATAAACAATCCAGTAAAACACCAAAGATTAATACAGAAATATACCTGCCTCCTATGTTCAGGAATATAGCTACTATAAGAACTACTACTGCCCCTCTGTACAACAGTACATATACTATAATATTGCCTCCAAGAAAAGAACATAACGATTATTTATAACTTTATAACCACTACTATAATCCTCCCTCCTATGTACAAAAATATAACTACTATAATACTGTCCCCTATGTGCAAGAACATAACTACCATAAAACTTCACCCTTTGTACAGCAATATAACAACTAACACCGCCTCCTATGCACAAAAATATATGTAATATAATACTGCCTCCTATGTACAAGCATATAACTACTATAATACTTCACACTATGTACTAGACTATAACTACTGCCCTGAATGTAAAATATAACTAGTAAAATACTGCCACCTATGTACAAGAATATAACTAGTATAATACTGCACAAAAGTTAAAAACAATGCAACAGCACTCTGCAAACACAAATAATAAAGTAACTACAATAATACCATGCTCACTATAGAAAATTTAAATTACTAATGCTACTTTATAAATGTGAGATTCTTGGCAAATACATTTTGTACAAAAATCTGTGCCTGTCCGTCAGCGTCAAGGGGATCTATGCTTCCTATGTGCAAGACTATAACTACTATATTACTGTTCCTATGTATAAAATAACTACTATGTACAAGAATATAACTACTGTAATGTCTCCTATGCACAAGAATATAACTACTATAATACTGCCTCCTATGTACAACAATATAACTACTACCTGTATAATATTGCTCCTATATACAAACATAAATGCTATAATACTTCACCCTATGTACTAGACTAACTACTATAATACTGCCTTGTAGGGCTGCACGATATATCGCAAAATTAATCGAATCGCGATAATCGGCAAATGCGATATGGCGATTTGGCCGACCCAAAAATGCCGCGATTATATATGAAGGGGCCCCGCGCACATAACTGGCTTTGTGTGTAAAGTATTTTACTAGTGTGTGAAACAATCTCTCTCCTATTGATAACAGGTCCGGCCTCTGTACTCACTGTCACTATGAATGCACTGCAGCGAACGGCAGCGAGCTGGCCGGCCTGCGCGTGACTGACGTCACTTAGTAACGCTCCCGATTCCTGAAGTGGGAGGAGCGTTACTAAGTGACGTCAGTCACGCGCCGGCCGGCCAGCTCGCTGCAGTGCATTCATAGTGACAGTGAGTACGGAGGCTGGCCATGTTATCAATAGGAGAGAGATTGTTTTACACAGTAGTAAGATACTTTACACACAAAGCCAGTTATGTGCGCAGTTTACATAGGGCCATGAGGGGGACCAGCATAAGATGCTATATGTGCGTCTTATGCTGGCCCCCCTCATCCCCCATAACAGCGCCATCCACAGATCCACCCCATAACAGCGCCATCCACAGATCCACCCCATAACAGCGCCATCCACAGATCCACCCCATAACAGCGCCATCCACAGATCCACCCCATAACAGCGCCATCCACAGATCCACCCCATAACAGCGCCATCCACAGATCCACCCCATAACAGCGCCATCCACAGATCCACCCCATAACAGCGCCATCCACAGATCCACCCCATAACAGCGCCATCCACAGATCCACCCCATAACAGCGCCATCCACAGATCCACCCCATAACAGCGCCATACCAGGCCGCGTCAGCGGCTCATATGGGAAAATCCAAGCAAATAGACCTCTAGCACAATTCCTTAAAATATCGCATCGCATATAGTTATCGCAATTTTTAGGGCCCTAATCGCAATCGCACAAAATTCCCATATCGTGCAGCCCTACTGCCTTGTATGTAAAAGAACATAACTAGTATAATATTGCCTCCTATATTATATTACATGAGGAAGGATCTGTAATATATGTTGATGAAATGAGCCTAATGTTTGGTTTTTAAGCACGTTTCCTAATAAAATACGCACTGCGAGGTGAAGCTGGACAATCTACTTTTTTTCAATATTGCCTCCTACGTACAAGAATATAACTAGTATAATACTGCTCCTATGTAAAAGAATAAAACTACTGTAAAGCTGTCCCCTATGCACAAGAATATAACTACTATATAAGTGACATCTATTTACAAGCATACAACTAGTATAATAAAGCCGCTATGTACAAGCATATTACTATAACACTGCCTCGCAGGTACAAGAATACAACTACTATAATACCGCCTCGCATGTACAAGAATATAACTACTATAATACTGCCTCGTAGGTACAAGAATATAACTAGTATAATACTGCCTCCTAGCAGCTCCCAATACTAAAACAACCACTGCTCTGAGCAGACAATATATTGCACCATCACATCATAGCTGAACTATAGACCTAAGATCCCACATTATTGCAGGGTGTAGTGTCTGGCAGCAAATGATTGAAATGCCTTGTGCAAGGCATAGGCACATCAACATCTGATACACGTGTCAGCTGGCACAGGTCTGGGAGATAAGCTTGGCCACAGGGCAGCTTCCTATGTTCTCCTCCATCCTTTCTGCCCTGTAGCAGGGTTTATTTTAAGGCGATGCTGTAATGCGGAGGCCGCCATTCCTGTGTTTGTAAACAGCTGCGGCATTGTTTTCTTACACCCCTCCTTTTGACCCACTGAGTCTCACTGGAGGCTTCACCTCGGGCCCCTGGCTTAGCTCAGCACTGTGCAGGCTGTGGACAGCAAGGACAACGCATATGTGTGAAAGTGGAGCAGTGGGGAGTACAAGCGTCCCTTTATTGGACCGGGGCCCCAGGAATTGACTGTAAAGCTTCTTGTATCGGGCTCCAGTGACCTGCACTGTATCTGAAGTGTTTTCAGTGCTGTGAAAAAGTGCTTCCCAATTTCTTTCATTTCTGCATAAATATGTCACACTTGAATGTTTTGAGATAAAAATACTTTAATATTTTTTTTCCTGTTTTTATGTAAACGGTTTTAAAGGGGTATTCCCATCACAGACATTGGGGGCATATTACTAGAATATGCCCCCACTGTCGATAGGTGCGGGTCCCACCATTAAGGATACAGCTGTAGTATTATAGTAGTTATATTCTTGTACATTGGGGCAGTATTATAGTAATTATATGTGTACATAGGAGGCAGTATTAAAGTAGTTATATTCTTGTACATAGGAGGCAGTATTATAGTAGTTATATTCTTGTACATAGGAGGCAGTATTATAATAGTCATATTCTTGTACATAGGAGGCAGTATTATAGTAGTTATATTCTTGTGCATAGGGGGCAGTATTCTAGGAATATTATCGTACAGAGGGGCAATAAATATTAGTAGTTATATTTTTGTACATAAGGAAAAAATAAAAATAAAATCTTAGATGTGGGTTCAACCCCACTGGCATCTCCAGTAATTATGTGCGACAGGGGGAATCACTACATTGAGAAGATAAGCGATAGGTACTGCTCAAATTTGTGTATACGAGCCTGGATTGGCATGCCTATAGATTTTGTGATTGCAATAATCTGCCACTCCAGTTTAATTTATGTTTGGAGATTCTGTACAGGATTAGGCTGCTTTCACACAGCGTGATCCGGCGGGCAGTTCCGTCGTCGGAACTGCCGCTGACTGAAAGCATTTGTGAGATGGATCCGGATAAGTCTCACAAATGCATTGCAAGGACGGATCCAGCTCTCTGCTTGTCATGCGGACAGACGGATCCGTCTTGTACATTTTTTCACATTTTTACCGATCTGCGCATGCCGGAAGGACGGATCCGGCATTCCGGTATTTGAATGCCGGATCCGGCACTAATACATTCCTATGGGAAGAAAAATGCCGGATCCGGCATTCAGGCATGTCTTCAGTACTTTTCACCGGAGATAAAACCGTAGCATGCTACGGTTTTCTCTTTTGCCTGATCCGTCAAAAAGACTGAACTGAAGACATCCTGATGCAAACTGAACGGATTACTCTCCATTCAGAATGCATGGGGATATGCCTGATCAGTTCTTTTCCGGTATAGAGCCCCTGTGACGGAACTCTATGCCGGAAAAGAAAAACGCAAGTGTGAAAGTACCCTAAGGGCCCTTTCACACTTGCGTTGTCCGGATCCGGCGTGTACTCCACTTGCCGGAATTACACGCCGGATCCGGAAAAACGCAAGTGTACTGAAAGCATTTGAAGACGGATCAGTCTTCAAAATGCGTTCAGTGTTACTATGGCACCCAGGACGCTATTAATGTCCTGGTTGCCATAGTAGGAGCGGGGAGCGGTATACTTACAGTCCGTGTGTCTCCGGGGGCGCTCCAGAGTGACGTCCCATGCGCATGGATGACGTGTTCCATGTGATCACGTGATCCATGTGCGTGGGGCGCTCTGACGTCACTCTGGAGCGCCCCGGGAGCCGCACGGACGGTAAGTATGCTGCTCCCCACTACACTTTACCATGGCTGCCAGGACTTTAGCGTCCCGGCAGCCATGGTAACCACTCTAAAAAAGCTAAACGTCGCATCCGGCAATGCGCCGAAACGACGTTTAGCTTAAGGCCGAATCCGGATCAATGCCTTTCAATGGGCATTAATTCTGGATCCGGCCTTGCGGCAAGTCTTCAGGATTTTTGGCCGGGGCAAAAAGCGCAGCATGCTGCGGTATTTTCTCCAGCCAAAAAACGTTCCGTTCCGGAACTGAAGACATCCTGAACGGAATTTACTCCATTCAGAATGCATTAGGATAAAACTGATCAGGATTCTTCCGGCATAGAGCCCCGACGACGGAACTCTATGCCGGATCCAGACAACGCAAGTGTGAAAGGGCCCTTAGATCCATGATGAACCTGCATAACTATGTGCTGGAACTGTAATTTTACCCATCATGTCATCACCTCTGTCCTTTCCTGTGGAGGTTGTCCAGGACCATTCTTCTATCTGGTTAGGGACTGATTAGAGGCATAAGAGGGTCAGGATGGTGACCAGAGTCGTCCACTTCTAGGGCATGCGCTCTGATAAGGCAGGTTGCAATAGGGCTGTGACGGCTAACCTCCGGCACTCCAGCTGTGGTAAAACTATTATAGCAGTATTATAGTACACTGAATGGCCACTTTATTACAGACACCCACCTTTTGAAAATCTGAGCTTCCCTGTGTGGAAATTAGACACGTGACCCCAGACTGTGCCATAAAATCAAGTGAGCAAGCAACAACTTTGAATGATGCACAGGAGACAGCATTATAGCAGTTATACACTCGTAAACTGGGGTCGGTATTACAGTTTAAACTGTTAGAGTAAGGCCTGAATAGCTGCAACTAGCTCACAGCAGTTATCACTTGTCCTCATCACTCCTCTTGGCAGCTCATACACAGTAAATTACTCAATAGGGGGGGCGAGACTGAGCTCAGGATAAAGTCTGTCCTGGAAAGAACGTTTAATCTAAAGCTTTATGTCAGAGACATTTAGGGTACAAATGTTTGAGAGTCTGGAACAATCGGGTGTCATTATCGGTGGTGGAGCTGCGCTTTTGTTCTCCTTTATAGATCTAGGATGCCTCCTCTAGGGATCGGTGCCAGATTACTTCCGCTTTGTGATTGTCTCTTTTCTCCGCTCTGAACATGCTTGATACTTTTCCTGTTTTAGGAGTGGGCAGAAGCCGCCTCTTTGTTCTAGCCCAGCAGAACATGGTGTCACTAGATACATGTCACAGCATGGGGAGACACTTCAAACAGCAGCTTTCTCTATGCGCTGAAAGCTTTAAATCAACGTTTGATGAGACATCCGGTTATTTCATAAGTCAGTGAATGGCACCTCATCACAGCACAATCTCCCCTGTCACCAGCACACACTGATGACGGAACCTTTAAATACAATGAATGGCAAGATCACAGTGACCAGCCCTTCTTATTGACATCACTGAATAAAAGGGTCCATTCACACATTCGTGTGTGTTTTGCGGATCCACAAAACACGGACAGCGGCAATGTGCATTCCGCATTTTGCGGACCGCACATTGCCGGCACTAAGAGAATAGGACATGTTCTATTTTTTTCAGGATTGGAATTGTGGACCCAACGTGCGGCCCCATAGAAATGTATGGGTCCGCAATTCCGTTCCGCAAAATACGGAATGGAGTTGCGGGTGTGTGAATGGAGTCTAATAGTAATATAATTACACTGTGATCAGACATGAGATCCACACACCTTATACTACAGTAACATTATTCCATCTGTGGCGAAACCAACCTCGCCACTGGGTTTTGGAGGGGCCTGGCTTCTAGCCTCCTGCCCCAGGATTATGGGCCCTCTCATCAGCCAGGCCTTTTTTGTTCACAAAGGACTTGGACTAACTTGAACCCCTGGTCTAATTCGTGCCATTTTGGGAAGGTAAATGTCTATGTGTATTGAAAAGGGTGGGACATTGTATACGTTGAGTAATGAGGTCTGTTCCATTGTCTCTCTCTGTGTATTGGCGATGTCCTTTGTCCTGAGAGATAATTGAATTACTTCTCGGTTGTCTCCAGGACAGAGGATATTGTGTATTCGCCTGCCTGCGATGATAGAATTACCTTACACTGGGTTGATGCAATCACGGGCAGAGGGGAGGATTTTGTGTGGGAGTGTCTGAGTGTATTGTACGTGGTTATTGGCTGTTTTTACAAAACCCTGTGGGTGGTAACCTTGTTGGAAGATGTGTATAAAATGCGTGTGTGTTAAAATAAAGAGGCTGCTTTTATACCTTCATGAAGTTTTGGCTCATGTTTGGGGAATGGGATAACTACACTCTTGGGGATTGCTATATCACAATACTCCCCTGAGTATTAGCTCTTGTAAGAGCTTGTTCATGGTTCCTGCTCTATGGATGTAGGAGAGGTTCACCCACTGGAAGCTGAAGCCCGGTCTAGGGTCCAGCGTGGGTGGAGGACGGTGAGACCCCAACCAAGCTGCGGCGGTTCGTGGGGTCTGCAGTGCGTACGGTGTCAAGTGGAGTGCTTGGAGTCCTCGGAAAGCACTAGGAGCATCTATCGACAGAGGTACCCGGTCGGGGTGCCTAGGAGATCCATTACACCATCTATTACTGCTGACAACCAGCCTGTATATCCTGTCTGAGAGGTTGTCACAGCCCTGCCCCCTGTTACTGACATCACTGAATATAATAGTAATATAATTACACTGTGATCAGACATGAGATCCACACACCTTATACTACAGTTACAGCTATTCCATCTATTACTGCTGACAACCAGCCTCTATATCATGTCTGAGAGGTTGTCACAGCCCCGCCCCCTGTTACTGACATCACTGAATATAATAGTAATATAGTTACACTGTGATCAGACATGAGATCCACACACCTTATACTACAGTAACAGCTATTCCATTACTGCTGACAACCAGCCTCTATATCATGTCTGAGAGGTTGTCACAGCCCCGCCCCCTGTTACTGACATCACTGAATATAATAGTAATATAATTACATTGTGATCAGACATGAGATCCACACCTTATACTACAGTAACAGCTATTCCATCTATTACTGCTGACAACCAGCCTCTATATCATGTCTGAGAGGTTGTCACAGCCCCGCCCCCTGTTACTGACATCACTGAATATAATAATATATTTATGTCCAAACACCTTACCCTACTATGCGATACTGATATAAAACTCAGACCTTTGATATTATATGTAAAAACATTTTTTATTGTAGTACAGCTCAAGATGCAGATTACAACTCACGTCACATCAGTATCAGCCACAAATAAACTCAGCGCAAACAAGAATTCATCTAACACTATCCAAAAATCCCTGGATAATATCCAGATTAAGCAAGAATTGTTAAAAAATAAAAAAGGATAGTGAAGAGCAGTTTTACAGGCGCCACAACTGCAGTGCAGAACAGCTATGAACTCAACGTTCAATCAGATGTCCTCTTAAAGGGCATGTACACCGAAAATCATAATTTACTGGGAAACACTTACCGTTACTACATGACTGAGCAGACCCATCAGGGATCTGAGCGCGCTAGATGACAAGAGCAGGGGGCTTCATAGCCACCAAAGGCACATCTGAGAAAGGAGTTTCACCCAAGACGTGTGAAATGTGACAGGTATGCAACACCCTGTACACAGGAAGAAGCCGAGGTGACATTTATGAGTCTTCAGCAAACACGCTTATCACATGAAGACATTTACAGATCTCCTCAAACATCATCGGCAAAGCAATAAAAACCACACAATAATAAAGAATGTGGTCTGTGTGAGAAGAATCTCCATAAAAGGGACTGTCACAGTGCAGAGGTGTTCATGAACCAGAAAGCTCAGGATGATCAGAGCTAATGGCAATTAGAGGGAGTGCTGCCTAGCATGGAATTATGGGGGCACAGGGATATCTGCAGCCTTGTAACACAGGACGAGCAGCTCAAATAAAGCCTCAGGCCGCTGACTAGTAAATTCCTGAGCCTGACCCCCCCCTCCCTCTTACATGTGTTTTCACAGTATAACATGGCCACTATCCTGACAGCGTGGAAACATATCCAGGGTGCTAAAATGTCAGAACTAGAGTGGTAACTGACACAATGGTGGAGAAACAGCAGACAGGGAGCAGTGGGGACTTAACGCCATATAATACCAACGTACATGGCATTCAGGGTCACTAGTAAGGTGGGTGACAAGGCAGTAGAGGGGGAGAAAAATGCTCATTACAGATTAGGCCCTGTTCATTTTTCTACTCCTAAAACGGAACAGAACCATGGAGATAAATAGAGATGTGAACATGAGGAAAGTGGCGTTTCCGTCAAATGACGGAACGTAATGGCGCCCAAAAGGACAGTAGACTATAACAAGGAAAGTTGTATGGCAATATATGTGCGACTCTACACCCCGGCCATGAGAATTACGAGTAGTAATCCACAGTAATTATAACCTGCTCAGTCATATAATCAAATTAACTACATCTATAAAGACTGCTCCACAACGGTCATGAGGACAGGATCACTTGAGAGGCTTAGATACATCACTGGATGGTATCACCGATGATTGGCATAGATACAGCAACTCAGTAGTATCACATACAATAGCTCAGGAGAGAGTATCGCACATGATAGATTCACACAAGACAGGATTAGATACACACCTCAGCAGTCAGTATCACACATGATAAAATCAGCTACAGCAACTCAGCAGACAGTATCACACACAATAGGCTTAGGGCTCTTTCACACCTGCGTTCTTTTCTTCCGGCATAGAGTTCCGTCGTCGGGGCTCTATGCCAGAAGAATCCTGATCAGTTTTATCCTAATGCATTCTGAATGGAGTGAAATCCGTTCAGGATGCATCAGGATGTCTTCAGTTTCGGACCGGAACGTTTTTTGGCCGGAGAAAATACCGCAGCATGCTGCGCTTTTTGCTCCGGCCAAAAATCCTGAAGACTTGCCGCAAGGCCGGATCCGGAATAAATGCCCATTGAAAGGCATTGATCCGGATCTGGCCTTAAGCTAAACATCGTTTCGGCGCATTGCCGGATCCGTCGTTTAGCTTTTTCTCAATGGTTACCATGGCTGCCGGGACGCTAAAGTCCTGGCAGCCATGGTAAAGTGTAGTGGGGAGCAGTATACTTACCGTCCGTGCGGCTCCCGGGGCGCTCCAGAGTGACGTCAGGGCGCCCCAAGCGCATGGATCACGTGATCGCATGGGGCGCTCTGACGTCACTCTGGAGCGCCCCGGGAGCCGCACGGACTGTAAGTATGCTGCTCCCCCGCTCCCCACTACTACTATGGCAACCAGGACTTTAATATCGTCCTGGCTGCCATAGTAACACTGAACGCATTTTGAAGACGGATCAGTCTTCAAATTCTTTCAGTACACTTGCGTTTTTCCAGATCCGGCGTGTAATTCCGGCAAGTGGAGTACACGCCGGATCCGGACAACGCAAGTGTGAAAGAGGCCTTAGGGTACTGTCACACTTGCGTTTTTCTTTTCCGGCATAGAGTTCCGTCACATGCATTCTAAATGGACAGTAATCCGTTCGGGATGCATCAGTATGTCTTCAGTTCAGTCGTTTTGACTGATCAGGCAAGAGATAAAACCGCAGCATGATACGGTTTTATCTCCGGCGGAAAAAAAAATGAAGACTTGCCTGAATGCAATAGGAATGTATCAGTGCCGGATCCGGCATTCAAAATAACAAGCGGAGAGACGGATCCGTTCTTGCAATGCGTTTGTGAGACGGATCCGCATCCAGATCAGTCTCTCAAATGCTTTCAGTCACATCAAAATCCGCGGATCTGGCGGGCACTTCCGACAACAGAACTGCCCTCCGGATCACACTGCCGCAAGTGTGAAAGTAGCCTTAGATACTAGGTAGATGGTATCAAACATGACATGCTTAGATACAGCAGGTCATGAAAAAGTATCACACAGGATAGATAGATACCGTGGCTAAGTAGTAGACTATAGTACACATGAAAACCTTAGGGCTCATGCACACAAACGTATTTTCTTTCCATGTCCATTCCAATTTTTTGCAGACTGTATGCCGAACTATTCATTTCAATGGGTCTGAAAAAAAAAAAAAAAGCTAAGTTACTCCGTGTGCATTCCGTTTCCGTATGTCCATTCCGCAAAAGAATAGATCATGTCCTATTATTGTCCGCATTAGGGACAAAGATAGTACTGTTCTATTAGGGGCCAACTGTTCTGTTCCGCAAAATATAGAATGCACGCAAAATATATACGGTCGTCAGGCCTTAGATCTAGGATAGGCTTAGATACAGCAGTCTACTTCCCACCATGTCAAAGGCCACGTGTTTCTACCATTAGGGGCCCCTAAATCCTGTGTACATCTGGTGACAGCAGTAAATATGTCAGCTTGCATACATATCACAGGAAATTACTACAGAGCTGGGGCTCATGTCACATTTTCTACATTTTTTTGAAGCCTCAGTCCAGAAACATATTGCAAACTCAACACCCTGGACATTCGCAGAGGAGGCGAGAGGGCGAGGACACTGTAGTGCAATCCAGACCAGGAGAACATTCCACGGCTGGGATGGGAGAATATGCCAAACTACAGGGGGGAATTACAAATGGTCCGACAGCGAGAAGACGATTCCATCATGCTGATCCTACATATGATGAAAGGGTGACAGGGCGACTCTCCAGTCTGGAGGCTCAGTTATTAGACACTGATATATTACAGCCAATTGGCAACTGAAAGGGTTAAGGGTCCATTCACACATCCGCATCCGTTCCGCAATTTTGCGGAACAGGTGCGGACCTATTCATTTTCAATGTAGCCGGAATATGCTGTCCGCATCCGCATTTGCGGATCGGCACTTCAGGATCTACAAAAAAATAAAACATGTCCTATTCTATGCAGACCGCACAATGCCGGTGTTTTACGGATCCGCAAAACACATACGGACGTGTGAATGGACCCTAATGCTCAACTGACATGATTAGTGTGGCCTCCATCCTGTTTAAACAATGGGAACCGACTGTCGCCAAATTTGGGCCGATGCATGTCACCTCCCTGGCAGAAGCACAAGAAAGGTACGTTACTTGAACGAGCCGACAATACGCAGTAGGGCACACTTATAATATACAGCAGCGTAGAGTACAGACCCCCCCCCCCCCCCCCCCATCTCCCTTCAATATAAGATGGACACCTTGTCTCTGTTAACTCACAAAGAGCGGCAACAGCTGCAGGAATAGATAGCATTGCGGCCACTATCCAATGGCGCAAAGAATTGTGGTGGGGGGGGGGGGGTCCAGTGCGGTAATCAGCACCCTGCAAGGAGGCTGCAGATCTGCATAAATCCAGCACCATGACACAGCACCACAGAAATAAAGCTACATATGGACCACCCGAGACCAGTGCACGCCTAAGGAGATGCTCCCAGCAGCGGCCACAAGACATTCCAGATCCCAGTGCAAAAAAATTCTTACATATGTAACAACGCAAAAATCAGCGTGGCGTAGATAGACCACATCTCATAGCACCAGGCCATTCAGATATATAGTGGGCCTACCATGTGCGATTCTGTCTGCTGAGCCAGTGTATCTAATCCTATCAGGTGGGATAGAATCTGCTGAGCTATGTATTCAAGCTACATCCGGTGGTATATTGTCTGCTGAGCTGGTGTATCTAAGCCCATCATAAGGTATACTGTCTGCTGTGCAGCTGTATCTGCGCCTTTCGTGCGGGATTCCGTTTGCCTAATTGATGTATCTAAGGCTACTTTCACACCTGCGTTCGGTGCGGATCCGTCTTGGATCTGCACCGATAATGCAAACGATTGTATCCGTTCACAACGGATCCGTTTGCATTATTCTTTAAAAAAAAAAGTCTAAGTCAAAACGGATCCGTCTGGACTTACATTGAAAGTCAATGGGGGACGGATCAGTTTTCAATTGCACCATATCGTGTCAGTGAAAACGGATCCGTCCCCATTGACTTACATTGTAAGTCGGGACGGATCCGTTTGCCTCTGTATCGTCAGGCGGACATCAAAACGCTGGAAGCTGCGTTTTGGTGTCTGCCTCCAGAGCGGAATACAGGCGCAACGGAGCCAAACTGATGCATTCTGAACGGATCCTTATCCATTCAGAATGCATTGGGGCTGAACTGATCCGTTATGGGCCGCTTGAGAGAGCCCTGAAACTGATCTCACAAGCGGACCCAGAAACGGCAGTGTGAAAGTACCCTAAGACTACAGTGAATAAGGGATCATTCACACATCCGTGTATTTTGCGGATCTGCCAACACGGACATCAGCGATGTGCATTCCGCATTTTGTGGACTGCACATCACCGACACTTAATAGAAAATGCCTAATCTTGTCCGCAATTGCGAACAAGAATAGGACTTTTTTTTTTTTTTTTACGGGAACGGAATTGCAGACCCGGAAGTGCAGATCCGCAATTCCGGATCCGAGCAGCACATCGTGCGGCCCCATAGAAACGAATGGGTCCGCAATTCCGTTCCGCAAAATGAGGAACAGAATTGCAGACGTGTGAATGGACCCTTATCCTGTCTGCTGAGCCACAGTATCTAAGGCCTGTATTACACCAACAGATTATTTGACCAATATCTGTCCAATCAGATCTATGGAGGAGATTTATCAAAAGTGGTTCAGCAGAAACTGCCTTAGTTGCCTATAGCAACCAGATTCCACCTTTCATTTTTCAGAGCTCCTTTGGAAAATGAAAGGTGGAATCTGATTGGTTGCTATGGGCAACTAAACCAGTTTTCCTTTACACCAGTTTGATAAATCTCCCCCAGTGACTCAGAAAACACTGACACATGGTAGGCTTAGCTGCACCAGCTCAGCAGACAATATGGTGAATGAAAGGCTTAGATACAACAGCTAGGCAGACCGCATCACATATGATAGGCTTAGGCCTGTATTACACCAACAGATTACCTTAATCTGACGCATTTTCTAACTAAATTATTGGTCAGATGGCCGTTTACACATAGATCTTTTGTTATACACACCACCTATTGGTCTGATTGAACAGAAATTGGTCAGACAATGTTGGCATTAGCCCTTACACCAGTTTTGATAACTAACCCAGTGTATCTAAGCCCATCATGTGGGATACTGTCTGCTGAGACAGCGTATCTAAGCCTGTCAAGAGTGATACAGTCTGCTCATCTGTGTATCTAGGTGGTGTGTGAAATGCACATCTAGGTTGCAGTTACTTGGTGCCGATATCTCAGAGGCCTTGACATTATCTTAGAGCTGCAGCCACGTAGGACTCTTCCTTGGTGCCATGTGGCAGTCTCGCGCCCGCCTGTGACAAATGACAAGTTTCACATATGGGGGAGGGGTGCAACATAGCTCTGTGTAACCACCATCAGACACTCAAGGGCTCCTCTCCTATACAAACAAGCATGGACATTGTAAAAACGAGGTTGAGCCCTCGTGCCGGGACTGAAGGAACGTAGAGAACATCCACCCTGTAACAAGAGAAGACTACTTCTCATAATCAGCGCCTGGAGATGCAGTCTCTCCAGAAATCAATACAATATTCTATAAAAAAAAAATAAAAAAAAACGTAATTCTATCTTTTTCCGGGAAAGTTGGGTGGAAAGCACCCCTCTCTAGTTATGTAATGAAGGCAATGATACATCAGCTATATAGCCGATAAGGCAGGTTTGTCGTGGCTCTTGGAAAGCTGGGTAACTTGCCTTTTGGAAGCCGCCGTATTGTTGGCACCTCAAAAAAAAAAAAAAAAAAAAAAAAAAAAAGTCTTATTTTTAGTGAAGATTGGGCTGAAGCTGAAATCAACAATTATAAAGACATTTTCCCCAGCACACAACATGTTACAACGAGCAGGAGAAATCTCCAGCGATAACAGGAGAACAGAGCGGTAACTATCACACCTTGACAGGCCATGACAGCCCCCAACCGGCGGCAACTGTGTCAGTGACGTCAAGAATATGACGAGACAGGAAAGCTATGCAGTTGGCGCTGCACAGAAGCCGTAGGGAAGCCGATACCACATCTCGGTTTTCTACATAAAACTGGTGGCTCCGCCTCAATTATTCACACCGGGCACCGCACCAGTCAGTCTCATGTTCCCATCATTCATTCACGCAACCTGATCTTTCACACACAGTCCGCCCCCTCAATCATTCACACCCCTGGTCATTTATATACAGCCCCATTATTTATTAAAGGGGTTGTCCCACTAAAGCAATGAATGGGGGATCTAAGGACCCATGTGAGGTACTGGACTGTCTTTAGCTTTGTTAGAAAGAGGTTGTCTTGGACCATATGTCCGATTTAAATTTTTTACATTAATCGTGTGATAATATCATTCATACACCATCATCTTTCCCCTATAGCCCCCCAAACATGCATCTTTTTCAAGCCCTTGGCCTTTTAGACATCACCCCATGATTCAGTCACATACCCCCTATTCCCATCCACCATGCATTCAGACCCCTGGTCAATTAGAGATTATTCATACGCCACCATTTTTTATTTTTATTTATTACACATAGCCCCCCCATCATTAATTCACATATCGTTTGACACATCCATAAGCCCTGGGTCATCTATATATATATATATATATATATATATATATATATATATATATATATATATATATATATATATATATATATATATATATATATATATATATATATATATATATATATAGCATCGTTCATTCATTCGTTGCCCATCATTAATTCATATCAACTGGTCATTCACACCCAGATGGCCTTTAAAGAGGACCTTTCATGGGTCTAGACAATATGAAATAAGTAGCAGGTTATGTAGGGCATAGAGCAGGGATCTAAGAGCCCTTACTGTTTTTTCTGGGCACCCCTCCGTTCGCCCGCTGTGCCCTGTTGAATTCTTCCACCTGGTATGCTAATGAATAGCATCAGTACAGGGAGGAGGAGACTGCCCCGTTTCTCAATGGGCGTCTCCTTCTCCCTGGCTGTGACGCTCTTCTTTGTGATTGGACAGCACTACAGCCAGGGAGCAGGAGACGCCCATTGAGAAACGGGGCAGTCTCCTCCTCCCTGTTCCGATGCTCTTAATTAGCATACTAGGTGGGAGAATTCAACAGGGGCACAGCGGGCGACTAGAGCGGCGCCCAGAAAAATAGTAAGTGTTCTTAGATCCCTGCTCTATGCCCTACATAACCTGCTACTTATTTCATAATGTCTGGACCCATGAAAGGCCCTCTTTACGACAGTTGCCAGCTCTCCCTGAACTTCCGCATATTTCCTTACAGTCCTGAATTAGCAGTGACTGCCCCTTATTTTCAGAGACAGTCCCTGCAAATGTCGGCTGCTGGGGTCAAAAATGTACAGGGTTATCTAGGCTCCACCGTAAATGGGCGGTCCAGCACTTTTTGTTTTGTTTTTAGGCACTCTCGGAGCAGGGTCTACCTAGTCTCTAATTTACCAACTGCAGGGGACCTCCTAGAGTTGGGGGAAGAGTTCACAAATCTGGGTACTGAGAAAGCCTCCCGGAGAAATGATATAAGGGGCAGAACAGCGGAAGTAAAAGGAGTGGGGGTTTATGGTAAAAGGGGCTTAAAGTGGGCAAGGTCTGCTGTAAAAGTGGTGGTGGGTTGTAAAGGGGCTTGTCTTCAGCCTAAAAATAATTAACTGGTAAACTCCATCCGCCCCTACCAGGTCACTGGTCTGGAAAGTTGTCAAGTATTCTTTAAAGAGCATCTGTCACCATGACCAACCCAATTAAAACAGGCATAGTACCTGGCAGGTTGATCATCATGACTAATACGAGCCCTTTATATCTGCAATCAGCATTGCAGAGGAATTCTTACTTTTAGTTACGAAAATTAGATGATCAGAGCACCAAGGGGTTGGCATAATCCCTTAGAGCACCACTTCACCCTCACCTATCCCCTTCCCAGTGGGACTAACAGGGCCACCCTTCCTCACTGCTCTGATGCCTGGCCCAGAAATTTCCCGCATTACCATTGGCACATGTGCAAAGAAGATCTTAGCGCATGGACGACCACTCATAATTGATATAATATCTATACATAATGCTGGTACTTACTATGACTTCTGTTAATGTCGCATTACATCTGAAGGCCCTGTAGAGCGCCCCATTGTTCATATCGCGCCAGTTGTGGCAGATAGAGACACACTGAACACAATCATTTCATTAGACTATCGGCATCTAGAGTTTGGATTTGCACAACTTTACCGTCATTAAATCTCAGCAGGATACAAGCAGCATAAATATAGGAACAGAGGAGACGAGTTAATCCTGAATCACAAGAGGAGCAGCGTATTCTGGGAAAGCAATTAGGAATCTGTCTACTAAGTGCAACGGCTAATTGGTTCAGTGTCAGCAGCGGCAATGCCGTCAGCTCCCAAGGTCCCAGACATTACACGATCTAATCATCTGCTGATGTACAGGATAGTCTCCATGACTCAACATAAAGCCATTATCTTCACATACAAACAATTGTCACTGTAAAGGCAACCTGAACTCCTGGAAGGCGGTAATATCAGGCGGTTGTCTGTAATGGTATACGCGCGTGCCAAGTCATGTGATCATTAAAGGGGTTTTCCGGGAGTTTACTGATGGCGTATCAGGATAGGTTATCAATATCTGATCGTGGGGGGGTTCCTTCCAGGAACCCCGCTAATCAGCTGCACTGGCGAGAGCCGTAGCCTCTTTCTAGGCCACTGACACCACGTTCAGTCCCATAGAAGTGAATAGGCCTGAGCTGCAATACCAAGCACAGCCGCTATACAGTGGATTGCACTGTGCTTGGTACGATGCGAGGAGACCAACATAGAAATATAGAATGTGTCGGCAGATAAGAACCATTTGGCCCATCTAGTCTGCCCAGTATACTGAATACTATGAATAGCCCCTGGCCCTATCTTATATGAAGGATAGCCTTATGCCTATCCCATGCATGCTTAAACTCCTTCACTGTATTTGCAGCTGCCACTTCTGCAGGAAGGCTATTCCATGCATCCACTACTCTCTCAGTAAAGTAATACTTCCTGATATTACTTTTAAACCTTTACCCCTCTAATTTAAAACTATGTCCTAGCAGTTTAAATATTCTCTCTTTTTACCTTGTTGATTCCCTTTATGTATTTAAATGTTTCTATCATATCCCCTCTGTCTCGTCTTTCTTCCAAGCTATACATGTTAAGGTCCTTTAATCTTTCCTGGTAAGTTTTATCCTGCAATCCATGTACTAGTTTAGTAGCTCTTCTCTGAACTCTCTCCAAAGTATCAATATCCTTCTGGAGATATGGTCTCCAGTACTGAGCACAATACTCCAAATGAGGTCTCACTAATGCTCTGTACAGCGGCATGAGCACCTCCCTCTTTCTACTGGTAATGCCTCTCCCTATACACCCAAGCATTCTGCTAGCATTTCCTGCTGCTCTGTGACATTGTCTGCCTACCTTTAAGTCTTCTGAAATAATGACCCCTAAATCCCTTTCCTCAGATACTGAGGTTAGGACTGTATCACTGATTTAATATTCTGCTCTTGGGTTTTTACGCCCCAGGTGCTTATCAACATTAAATTTTAGTTGCCAGATGTTTAACCATTCCTCTAGTTTTCCCAAATCCTTTTCCATTTGGTGTATCCCTCCAGGAACATCAACCCTGTTACAAATATTTGTGTCATCAGCAAAAAGACACACCTTACCAGCGAGGCCTTCTGCAATTTCGCTGATAAAGATATTAAAGGGCTTCTGTCACCCCCCCAACTTTCAGTTTTTGACTTCTATTTGTTAATGCAAGCAGATTCCGTATATGCCCCTCTTACCTCAGGTAGTGCAGTAATTACAGTAAAAAACACACTTTTACTATATGTAAATTTCTTCACTACCAGCAAGTTGGGTGGACTTGCCGGTAGCCGCCGCATACTCTGTTTGAAAAAACGCCCCCTCCTCCACTTGATTGACAGGGCCAGAGAGCGCTCTCCTCCTCTCGCTGGCCCTGCCTGCAGCCTCAAATCCCGCGCCTGCGCCGTACCGGCCGTCATTCGGCACAGGAGCTCTGAGAGAATTTTATTGCACTAAAGGTCTTGTTAAAAAAAAAAAAAAAAAAAAAAAAAAAAAAAGAGAGAAGAGGGACACGGATGAAATACCAGTTATTCATCTTTTTTTTTTTTTTTGACGGACCCATTGACTTGAATGGGTCCATTTTCCACTGACAAGAATAGGACACGTTATATTTTTTGGATGGACTGGAATCACGGACGCGGAGAAAAACGGAGGACTATCAGTTTTTTTTCACAGCTCCATAGAAATGAATGGGACCTCCGCTATACTGTGACAAATGACGGAACGGACGCACACAACGGTCGTGTGCATGAGGCCCAATTCTACATAAATAAAAAACGAATCTTTATTTCATGATGGAATAACCTTTGGATGGTAATATATTTTCCTCAAAAAGCATTTTATATAAAAAAAAAAAAAAAAAAAAAACTGATTTTTTACTTTATTTATAAAAAACAAACAAAAAACAAACAAAAAAAAAAAACACATTGCTTTTTATCCACCCGGCATGGGGATATACCTTATCAGTTCTTTTGCGGTATTGAGTCCTTTTGACGGAACTCAGTGCCGGAAAAGAAAAACGCTAGTGTGAAAGTACCCTTAGTATACAATATTACAGAACTCCTTTAATCCAGAAACCAAGACTCTGGAAACAAGGCTCAGGATGAGCATCCAAATTCTCAGAATCCTTTGCCTGATGCAATTTTAATAATTCAGAAAGTCTGATAATCCAGCACGTGCATGCTTCTCGGTGTTACTAAGGGTTTTGCAGCAATGAAGATGTTAATAGCACGGCAGGGAAGGTGTGATGTAATAATTAATCTCAGGCTGTCATCACCTCGGCAGCTATAGCGACGCTGTGTCTATCTGACACAGATTACCTGCTACTGAATCACATAGTCAAGAGCCAGGGATTATGGGCGAGAATGGGCTCAGGGTTGGAAGATTAGGATCATAAAACCAATGGATTCCATGTAGGACACTGGAGGCAAGGACAGCGCAACTCACACCTGCAATACTGACCTTTGGGTACGGTAACAGAACACAGCAAGCAATTTCTACAGATCCCTCCAATGACTTGTACAACCACAATTTAGATATTGGCAAATCAAGTGTTAAATCCGGACTATGTAATATTCCAGCAGAAAAGTGAAGTCACTGTGTACATACATTACCTATCCTGTACTGATCCTGAGTTACACCCTGTATTATACTCCAGAGCTGTACTCACTATTCTGCTGGTGCAGACACAGTGTACATATATTACTTATCCTGTACTGATCCTGAGTTACATCCTGTATTATACTCCAGAACTGCACTCACTATTCTGCTGGAGGAGTCACTGTGTACATACATTACTTATCCTGTACTGATCCTGAGTTACACCCTGTATTATACTCCAGAGCTGTACTCCCTATTCTGCTGGAGGAGTCACTGTGTACATACATTACTTATCCTGTACTGATCCTGAGTTACACCCTGTATTATACTCCAGAGCTGTACTCCCTATTCTGCTGGTGCAGACACAGTGTACATATATTACTTATCCTGTACTGATCCTGAGTTACCGTACATCCTTTTTTATCCTCCAGAGTTGCATTCAACATTATAAAGCCACTATGTACATATATTACTTGTTCTGTACTGATCCTCCAGAGCTGCACTAAATTCACTTTGTTGTTACTGGAAACAGTCAGCAAGAATGGGGGGGGGGGGGGGGCAGAGACCCTATCCAGACTTTTAAAAAAAAAACAGCTCCTCCAAAATTGTAGAAGACATTTAGTTTCTCCCACCTAAAATGGCTGTCCAGTATGTGATGAAAATTCAACACTTCACAAAACTAGGCAGATTTGGCATCAACGACTACAGGACAGTTGGGCGACAACCCTCGCAGAGCTACAAATACCATACTGGTTGTCAGTTTTCCCGTTGATGCATCCAAGAAACAGTTATGAGGTCACTGCAAATGACGACGATCGCCGCTATGCAATAAAATCATCTACTCAAATGAAGGATGGAGCATGGCCACAGAAAGGGTTAACAAACCAGCCAAGGGCTGTGAATGGGGTGAGCACAGAATTCCAGGGTGGGACGTTCCACACCATGAACGGCGGTCACTGTGACACTGGGGTGTGAACATAAGGCAACTCTGTCCAAAAAGGATCAGTGCACTGCAATGACTGCAGTACCCCCATCTGCCTGCTCTGATGGGGGAGCTGTGAGCTGATGCACTGACACATTGCTCGTTCTCAATACACATACCCAGACAGAAGGGACCTTCAGGAACCCTGCATCACTGAGTGACAACCCCTGCTGAAACTAATGACGTCCATATTGGTTGTCACCAGGGTCCCGAGTGGTAAATGTTTCTAGTTATGCAGTAATATGCTTCCACACTAAAAGGCAGGTGTCACATTCAGGAGTCTGGGCAGCTATACTGGCCGTCACCCAGCTTTCCCAGTAATGGTTGTACTTTCACATGGTTCGGAGCCCTCACACCCATTTCCTGCACCTGAATATTCATCATCACGGAAGCAGCAATTATCTCCGCAGAGACGTCTCGTGATCCTCCTTCCATTTAAGTCATTTTTAGCCCATCGTCACTCGGTGCGTGTCGCTGCCTGACTATAATAAACAGAGCGGAGGAGGGACAGAGCCATTATCTGTCTCCTCAACAACACGGAGAACGCTGCCAAACCCACAATCCTCTGCAGGGACCGCGCAATGGATGCTGCACATCTGAGAATACGCACTGTCGGCAAGCTTCGTCACCAGGACAGACATCACAAAGGTTAACGGTTACTGAAACGTGGCAGCAAAACCATAAACCTGGTGCAGAAATCTTATATACCGTGACAAAGGCCAAAGGCCATTCCATCTATACAGCATTGTCCTCAAGTCAAAACCAATAGGACGAAGGAAACCGTAAGACAGGTGATCTGATGCAAAAACGGTAACACGAAGGGCTTGGTTCTATTTTTCTTTTGAGTGGATATACAGGTCCTTCTAAAAAAAATTAGCATATTGTGATAAAGTTCATTATTTTCTGTAATGTACTGATAAACATTAGACTTTCATATATTTTAGATTCATTACACACCAACTGAAGTAGTTCAAGCCTTTTATTGTTTTAATATCGATGATTTTGGCATACAGCTCATGAAAACCCAAAATTTCCTATCTAAAAAAATTAGCATATTTCATCCGACCAATAAAAGAAAAGTGTTTTTAATACAAAAAAAGTCAACCTTCAAATAATTATGTTCAGTTCTGCACTCAATACTTGGTCGGGAATCCTTTTGCAGAAATGACTGCTTCAATGCCGCGTGGCATGGAGGCAATCAGCCTGTGGCACTGCTGAGGTGTTATGGAGGCCCAGGATGCTTCGATTGCGGCCTTAAGCTCATCCAGAGTGTTGGGTCTTGCGTCTCTCAACTTTCTCTTCCCAATATCCCACAGATTCTCTATGGGGTTCAGGTCAGGAGAGTTGGCAGGCCAATAGAGCACAGTGATACCATGGTCAGTAAACCATTTACCAGTGGGTTTGGCACTGTGAGCAGGTGCCAGGTCGTGCTGAAAAATGAAATCTTCATCTCCATAAAGCTTTTCAGCAGATGGAAGCATGAAGTGCTCCAAAATCTCCTGATAGCTAGCTGCATTGACCCTGCCCTTGATAAAACACAGTGGACCAACACCAGCAGCTGACATGGTACCCCAGACCATCACTGACTGTGGGTACTTGACACTGGACTTCAGGCATTTTGGCATTTCCCTCTCCCCAGTCTTCCTCCAGACTCTGGCACCTTGATTTCCGAATGACATGCAAAATTTGCTTTCATCCGAAAAAAGTACTTTGGACCACTGAGCAACAGTCCAGTGCTGCTTCTCTGTAGCCCAGGTCAGGTGCTTCTGCCGCTGTTTCTGGGGAATGCGGCACCTGTAGCCCATTTTCTGCACACGTCTGTACACGGTGGCTCTGGATGTTTCTACTCCAGACTCAGTCCACTGCTTCCGCAGGTCCCCCAAGGTCTGGAATCGGTCCTTCTCCACAATCTTCCTCAGGGTCCGGTCACCTCTTCTCGTTGTGCAGCGTTTTCTGCCACACTTTTTCCTTCCCACAGACTTCCCACTGAGGTGCCTTGATACAGCACTCTGGGAACAGCCTATTCGTTCAGAAATTTCTTTCTGTGTCTTACCCTCTTGCTTGAGGGTGTCAATGATGGCCTTCTGGACAGCAGTCAGGTCGGCAGTCTTACCCATGATTGCGGTTTTGAGTAATGAACCAGGCTGGGAGTTTTTAAAAGCCTCAGGAATCTTTTGCAGGTGTTTAGAGTTAATTAGTTGATTCAGATGATTAGGTTAATAGCTTGTTTAGAGAACCTTAGGAATTTTGGGTTTTCATGAGCTGTATGCCCAAATCATCAATATTAAAACAATAAAAGGCTTGAACTACTTCAGTTGTGTGTAATGAATCTAAAATATATGAAAGTCTAATGTTTATCAGTACATTACAGAAAATAATGAACTTTATCACAATATGCTAATTTTTTGAGAAGGACATAGATAGATAGATAGCCGTATGGTTGTAGTTGTTCATCAAATAAAAGCTCCTTTACCATTACATGGGGTGGGGGGAGACCTGAGGCCATGTTTCATACAGGTGAGACGCAAAGCATTTTATGGGAGTGCTATCCCAGCGCCACTCATTCCTATAGAAGCCACAACATGTCGACGCACTTATAAGCTGCCATTCCGCGGCCTACGATATGAAGGTGACCGACCTGATTAGAAATAGGCGGAGATTTGCTGTACCATTCAAATATCCATCAGGATTAGCAGGACGACAAAAAAGGAAAACTGAAATCCTTTAAGTCACGGAGATTACGTTTTTGGAAGACTCAGAGAAATGTGGTTTTTCTATTTATTCAGTGATTAAGGAGGTTTTAATCATCAATTTCCATTCCCTGATGTGTGTAGACAGAGCAGGAGCAGGAGTGTGGATACAAAAAGGCAGAGGCTCAGAAGACTGATATCTGGGATGATATTACCCCCCTGCGACTTTTACCTTCTTGATTCGTCACTCTGTGCTCGTCAGCAATGTCTGGCAGGGCTGATGATTGCCGCTCCATAGTAATCGCTGCAGAGAGCTGAGAAACGTTACAGCTCAGAGTGGAATACTAAATAATTATATATATATATATATATATATATATATATATATATATATATATATATATATATATATATATATATATATATATATATAGTGGCCGAAGAGCGCACAAAAATCTGAGGGAGCACTGGGGGGGGGGGGGGGGGGGGGGAGAACCAAAATTGTCCTCCCACAATTCCATGCAGCTCAGCACTGCTCTATTTGGCAGGAAACTTCATTCTGAGGCTCCTGGTTCACTAATAAAATTCAAATACTACAGAGAAGACTGGCACCGCGGATCGAAAACAGGTTAATGGACCATTCAGACTCTGTGGAAAGCTGGGTGACAAAATTTACAGGCACTACAACAACAACAACTAACGTCATAACCCCAAACAAAACGGCAGCAAAATGTAGAGCGCCAACGTAATTCACTCTGTAGATAAAGCGGCATCTCAATACGGACAGAATGGTACAAGACAGGAAAAGAGTTGCATTTAGCGGAATCAATTATTTATGGAATCTTTTCATTCTTGCAGTCATTTAATCAGATTCCGTGTGAATTAATGAGCACAGCCAGCAGCGAGGATGAGACTAGAAAAGGAGGAGGGGGGAGGGGGACGACACTGACGCACTTCTCCAAGCCCTAAAAATTAGACTACTTTTCCAACAATTCCCTTAACGCAAGAGCATCTAACCCATTTAATAATATTTTATTGTAATAATGTGCCACTAGGCGGCGCCATACTATTGCTTCCTCTATGTTTTCAATGAGAAATGTAAAAAGGAGAAGAGTTAAATTCAAGACGTCACTTTTGGTCCTGACAAGCAGTAGGTGTTCTCAGGTTGACGGTGCCACTTTTGAATAGCGAACGTGAATTCACGGCTTTAATCTAGCGAGATAGCAGAAGGCAAACACCCCCCCCCGGCAACTTTGTTCTTAATATCACCTTCAGTCAGATTCTCACATGATCCACAAAACAATGGAATCTGGGTATATGACCTACAACTCTGTTCCTCAAGACACAGGTCATCCATGATTGGAAGAGAAGTATTGTGCACAGCAACTCGAATGTCACAGGATGGCGAATAGTGGGAATGTTCTTAGTCTCGTCATTTTAAGAGTCAGACCAGAAACCCTGACATATGTCGACCCAGTACGGTTCCTTCAATTGTATATGATGATTTTTTTTCTAGTCTCAATCAAATCCTTGATGAACTAGAAAATAGGCCAACCAATAGGATTTAAAAACTGAACTCAAACCCCACCCCTGAGGAAGTGTCATGTGATCTAATCAGTTGAAAGGGTTCACAGAGGGGAAAAGGGTGTATTTGACAAACCATTTTCCAGCCGGCTGACTGCTTCTTTTATAGGTCATATAGAGGTATATTTAGGAGCATTATAAAAAAAAAAAAAAAAAATTATTATAATAATAATAATAATAATAATAATAATAATAATAATAATAAGTCATGCCAAATGGGCGCGTCCTGTGATGCGATATTAATCTAAAACGGGATAGGTAATATCAGTTCATGTCCTAGTTATAAAAGTCATAACGATACGGCAAAGCCAACAAATAGCTCAGGCATCCCACGTCCTGCCAGTAGAGAAACTGCAAAAAGTCCAACGACATCATTTATAACGATAAGAAGAAAAAACAAAACGTAAGAGGCGTCGAGATTTATAGTAAATACCTAATGAGTCATTTAATACTTCACACAGACTCACAGAGAGAATACGAGCATGGCGGGAGATGAAAACCTCATCACTGGTCCGACAGGGAAGGTCATTCAGCTTTCCCGAGTTCCTGAATGGTTAGCCGGTCCAATTATACAGCGGTACATCCTATGAAACTACCTAACTGGGCAGGAGTCTGGGAAAGCTGGAGGTGCTGTAGTGAAGGCCTCATTGTTGTCACCTAGACTCCTGAACAGCAAATCTGCAAACCAGCATTTATCTAAATACACCATAGCCGTTGAGGAATCTAGGAAAGTTGGGCGACAACTGAAGCATGAGATGTAATCGCTTAAAGGGGTCATCCAAACTATAAAACATGCCCCCCAATCCCTGGGCCCCTGATATAGATTATACTTTCCCTGTTCCCTGGCACCTGCGTCGCTCCTGATCCCCGACGGGGGGAGCAACCAATAGTAGGCCGCTAGGGAGGCTCGTCCCATTCATGGCCTGCTATTGGCTGCCCCCGCCCCCTCGCTGGATGTTTTGATCCACGAGATGGGGAGATGCAGCGCTGCCCGTGCGGGGATCAGGTGGTGACCGGGCAGGTTTTATAGTGTGGATAACCTCTTTAATGGTTGTCACCCAGCTTTCCCAGACTTCTGAACAGAAAAGTCTATCTAGTTATACAGTGTAACAATCTCTGATTATTGGTAGGTGCAACAGTGGGCGTACATGGGATTACCCAGCTTTCCCAGGTACAGATATCACAAATTATCTCACTATATCTGTACCTGAGAAAGATGGGTGACAACTTATATGACCAAAATTATGACTTCTGCATGGGTTGCCACCTTGCTTTCCCAGGCTCCTAAAAAGGTTAAGGCCTCATGCACATGACCGTTCCGTTTTTTGTGGTCCGCAAACCGCAGATCCGCCAAAAAACGGAAGCTGCAAGTGTGCCTTCCGCGATTTGCGGAACAGGCGGCCCATTGTAGAAATGCCTACTCTTGTCCGCAAAACGGAGTGCTGTCCACATCTTTTGCAGCCCCATTGAAGTAAATGGGGCCGCACCAGAGCCGCAAAAACTGCGGCTCGGATGCGTACCCGAAAAACGGTCGTGTGCATGAGGCCTAATTCTGTAACAAGGCAATTACAGAATAGTAAATGGCCATCAGGAGTCAGAAAAGACAGAGCGACAACTCCAGCAGTCACTCTATCCTCTGGGGTGTGGGTGAGTGATGAGCCCTGAGCACCACCCTACCCCATAGCGGGGTCAGGGATATAAGGTTACTGGGTGTCACAGATCCTCCATACACATTACACACCCGTGCAGTAGTGACCCAGATCTGGGAGCTGCAGGGTGCTGGTGTCACCCTAACCATGTAGGGGGCCGTGACCATTCTTGAGCTGTCTATTCATTGGGTCAGAGAAAGTTTTGGCACAGTGGACTCTTCAAATGATCGGGTGTCACTCATTTTAGATCTCATGGGGCCTGCTCATCACTGTGGCTGGGGAGGGTTTTCGATGCCAGGCATCACAGTAATCTTCCAACCAAGCAGGCCAGGGGAAGGGGGGGTTATTTTTGGACTTCTGCTCCGCAGAAGGACGGTGGCATATGACTAACTTCTTCCAAAAGTTTGGGAGGAGCCATCTAAAAACAACACCAAGAATCCCTACAAATGCAACACTATTGGAAGCAAGTAAAATGAAGTTCCCCTTTAAATACATAGACTGTCAGGGCCTTAAGGAATTGTTCACCGATGGGGACCTTTTCTGCAGACCCCCCCCCCCCCCCCCCCCCAGGATGGGAATCATATTTACCCGATCCTTGTAGCTAGGATCCGGCTCCATAGTTCCCTCTCGGACACTGCAGGTCTCGGGTCTTCCCGTGTCAATATTTAGTTTGATGTGGGTCACGTGGCAGTAGTGGGGACGTGTCACTCATGTGTCATGCGACCCGGTGACACGTCACCACTGCAGCCAGTCATTAGCTGCAGCCACCACATGACCTCTATCAAACCAGATGTTGATGCAGAGAGAGACCCGAGACACCCAAGGGAGAGATAGAGCCAGAAGCCAGCGGCAAGGATCAGACAAGTATGAATCCTAGCCCGGGGGCAGGCCACGCTGCAGAAAAAGGTTCCCAGGGATATAGAACCCCTTTAAAAAAGGGCCATTTCAAAAGCATAAGATGTTTGGCTGATCAGCCAGATTTATGATGTAAATGTGCGTGGAGGTCGATATGCGACAAAGTAGTAGTCATGGGGGACAGGGTCGTTTCTACACTTGTCACTCATCTCATTACAGAACACTACTGGCAGGCTCTTCCCAGCCTGAGATTCCTGATAACAGGGGACTACAGATGGTATTCGCCTGTCCTACAGTCAAAAGAAAATGGCAGATAACATACCGTAGATGATAGCCTGCAGGGTTATACTACATGAAGGAGATGTCAGTGACTGCGCCAGGGGCGGGGCTGTGACAACTGTTTACTTATTTCTAAGGAAAAGCCTGGTGTGTGAGGGACATGAACCGCTGATCAAAATCTATAAAACAGGGATAAAACTACCTCTGACAACTGCATCTGAATGAAGCACAGATATTCTAGCAACAAAGTGTCAGGGCGACACGTCCTATATTACACGCCATGAAAAGGGCAAAGAGAATTACATAAATCCCATATAATCTGCCGTCATCTGTTCACTGCTCTTCAGCCATGTCTGTGTTATGTCAACCTCTGGCAAAGCTGGGTGACAACTGATAAGTCAATATGGCTGCCACGCTGCATTCTTAGGATGGTTGCCTAGCCTTTTCTCCAATAAGCATAGTTGCTATTCTGGACTCAGGAAAGCTGGGTGACACCTGCAGCTGAAACAAGAGCAACTCAGCTTTCCGGGAAAAAGAAAGATCTGCAGAGCTTGATGGATAAGGACAACTCAAGGACAGATTTGGGGGGGTTGTCCTTAGTAATGCGCCTCTTCGGCCTCGGTGCTGCTCTCTGCCGGTACACAGAGGGTCACATGACAGCGCAGAACATCTCATTACGGCCCAAGATTGTTCAACCATAAAACCACAAAAAGCTTTTTAAAGAACAAACAAACAGGAGAAAGCAGAATAAACGGCGGAGGATCGGGGGGGGGGGGAATTTCAGCTCTAGCCTCCGAAAATAAGGAGAGGAAGCAAATAGTACTGAAAACAAATGGAGAGAAAAGCTGAGCGACAACTGAATGTACACGTCCCACCCAGCTTTCCCGTGCTCCTGAATGACAAGGCTGCCTCGAGTCTACACGAACAGGCCTGGAATGACAGAACTAAAAGATGGCTCAATGACAAATGATGAGGGTTGTCCAGGATCAGGAAAACATGGCTTCTGTCTTCCAAAAACAGCACCACCCTCCTCCAAAAGGTTGTGTGTGGTACTGCAGCGCCGCTTGACTCCAATGAAGCCGAGCTGCAATACCAGACATAACCCATGGACAGAGGAGGTGCTATTTTTGGAGGGCAGTAGAAATTTTTCTAAACGTGGACAACCCCTTTAAATACGGGATAAATCACCCTTCTTTCCCAGACACCTGAATGACAACTCTATCCCCTTATCACCACATAACAGCAGGACTACAAGCGCCTGAGGAACCTGTAAGGTCATTAGTATTCGCCGTCTTCACCAGAATTAGAATTTGTAGCCATGTCACAGCATTTTATATGCAGGTCACGTGATAAGACTTAGGGCTCATGCACACAAACTTATTTTCTTTCTGTGTCTGTTCTGTTTTTTTCAGACAGTATGAGGAACCATCATTTCAATGGGTCCGCAAAAAAAAAAAAGGAAGTCAGACAAGGATAGGACTGTTCTATTAGGGGCCAACTGTTCTGTTCTGTAAAATACAGAATGCACACGGACATCCGTATTTTTTGAGGACCGCAAAATACATACGGTTATGTGCAAGCCGTATGAGAGGGCAGCTCTCACTCTACCGAGGTCAACGCTCCGCCAGCTTCTTGCAGTACAATGCCAGCGAATGGGTCACCTATGGGCTGCTGCAACCTACGTGTTGATGCGGCCTCCGGACCTCCCTGAATTCTTGGGCCTCCCCAGGGCGACTTCTGTGAGCGCAGGTGTAAATTCACGGGTTCAATAGGCCTCTGTGTGCTCTTTATCCTGGCATTGTACCACACACAAAGCCAGTTACGGTGTCTTATAATGAGAGAATGACGACCGTTCCCAGAGCAAAGCAGAACTTCGCTGGTAAACAGAGACAGCTCTCCTTCCCTTCCACAGCTGAACTGGTGCCAAGGTACCGGGTGCATGGTGGGGTTAAAAATAGCCCGGTGACAGGAGGAATCTGCCGCCTCAAGGCCAAGTGCCACCCGGGTGCCAGGGCAGGAAGAGCCATGAATCACAGACCCTGGCGGACCATAAGTGCTGCAGCCGTTGGTCCAGGGAAGAGACATGAATAATATATAACAAGCTGCACTTACAAATCACATCGTCCAAGACCACAGACTGCCCATTAGTCAGACTCAAGACGTCTGATGAACCGTCAGCTCTTCAGCTCAGAGACACGGGGGGGGGGGGCCCCTTGCCCTAGCCCTAGCCCTATAATACAGGTGTATCCCACCATGAGTCATGGAAGGAGATTAATGACCCTATGGAGGAGGATGTACCCATGACAGAACACGGCGTCCTCCGCAAACACGGTTACCGGTTCCTCGTTACCAGATTCGGGAGCCACTAATGATGGCACGCAAAAACTCTTCAGGTTCCTGAACGGTTCCTCAGCGGTGAGCTCCGCAGATCACATGACGGCTGTCAAGTCCTACGTGAGCAGGTGTCACAGCCAGAAGCAGTGTATGTGATCGCAAGAGCTGACACTCTACAGCCCTCTAAAATTACACAACCAATCTGGTAGAACCCTAACTGTCAAGGTATGCTGGGAGTTGTTGTCCTACAGCAGAGAGGTGAAGACTGAGCTGACACCCTCCATCCCTCCCAAGGTCACCAGGTAGCAGAGGTGGAGGGAGAGTGCCCACCGTAGACCAGCACGTTCCATCACACACAAGTGTGACACCCAGGGATTAACCCCTGCAGTGCCAGGGCTGAAGCAACGACCTCTGGGACACTGCTAAGAGAAAGTGAGCGGGGCAGGATCAGCAATACTGCTGCCAGGCAACAATCAGAAGGAACGTGGCCGGTCCCTTATGGGAGAGAAGGGGTTAAACATGATGTCACAACCAGAAACTCGTTATCACATGGGCAATGCGGCCACAACGAGGTGTCTTACCTCCGAGCCGCATCCCCGGGAAGTGTCGGCCCCACCCGGCAGTGTGCGCTCACAGAGCTACGGCTGCTCCACGAGTCGAGTTCTCCGGACAATTCCCCGCAGCAACATCGTACCAGCAGCAGAGCCCGCAGAACTAAGCGCTAACCCCGCCCACCGGAGCCAACCACTTAGCGGCGAAGAGGGGACGGACGGCGCCTGAAAAAAATAATAACACACTGCCTGGAGAAACGCATCCTTCTAAATGTAGCGTTTAATTAAATAGCGATCGCGGCGCATTAGTCATTATCCTAAAGTAGCTTAACCAAACAAAAGAAAAACAGACCTCCCCTACAAGTTGCTTAGATGGTACGCTCCACACCGTAAAGCAATAGGTTGAAATGGAGTGTGAAAAATATAATAGAGCTAATAGGGCGGGCACCTGACCGAGGTTGAAAGGACCAATGGGGGAGCAAGAACTATAGCCGGGCTCCGCCCACAGGTGTGCGGTTAGCTGTTGGAAAGAGAAAGGATGCCTTTATTATTATTATTATTATATAAATCCCCCTTATATTATAAGCAGAAGCAGGTCCAATGCTATTACATTTTATATAGGCCTTTTTCACACGACCATAAGACTGTTTCAGTGTTTTGCGGTCCGTTTTTCATGGATCCGTTTTTTCCGTTTCCGTTCCGTTTTTCTGTATGGCATATACAGTATACAGTAATTACATAGAAAGAATTGGGCTGGGCATAACATTTTCAATAGATGGTTCCGCAAAAAGGGAACGGATACGGAAGACATACGGATGCATTTCGGTATGTGTTCCGTTTTTTTTGCGGACCCATTGACTTTAATTGAGCTACGGAACGTGATTTGCGGGCAGTAATAGGACATGTTCTATCTTTCAACGGAATGGAAAAACGGAATGCATACGGAGTACATTCCATTTTTTTTGCGGAACCATTGAAATGAATGTGTACAAATTTGGCACACAGGTACATCAGGTGTCCTGGAAGGTTTGGAACAGGTCTCAGCTCTCTAGGACGTACTGTTCCTGAGATATTTAAATAAATAAAAAATGACCTGCATTAGCCAATAGAAGCCTGCAAGTCTTTCTCTTCAAATCCCAACTGCCATAAACACAGTCACATGTCCCTTATCAGCCAATAGAAGCTCGCAGGCTCTTAAGGTACTTTCACACTTGCGTTTGATTCTGGCAGGCAGTTCCGTTGCCTGAACTGCCTGTCTGATCAGGCAAACTGTATGCAAACGTATGTCATTTTTCTGACTGATCAGTCTGAAAAATGCCTGATCAGTCTGAAAAATGCCTGATCAGTCTGAAAAATGCATTGCAATACCGGATCCGTTTTTCCGGTGTCATCAGGCAAAACGGATCCGGTATTTATTTTTTTCTCATTTTTAAAGGTCTGCGCATGCGCAGACCGGAAGGACGGATCCGGCATTCCGGTATTTGAATGACGGATCCGGCACTAATACATTCCTATGGAAAAAAATGCCAGCATTCAGGCAAGTCTTCAGTTTTTTTCGCCGGAGATAAAACCGTAGCATGCTACGGTTTTCTCTTTTGCCTTATCAGTCAAAATGACTGAACTGAAGACATCCTGATGCATCCTGAACGGATTACTCTCCATTCAGAATGCATGGGGATAATCCTGATCAGTAAAGTTGTCTGTGATTTCCCTAGTAAAGACATCACAGAGAGGCACGGAGCATTATCAGTCATGTTACTGCTCCGTGCCTCTGCAGTCTGCATCGGGTCTTGGCGGATGTCACGCACGGCATCCGCTCGTGTGAAACAACCCTTAGTCTACACATACACACAGTTTTACTCCAGGTTTCCATAACAACCCAGACATTTTTCTTTAGGCTAGGGCTACACGACAACAATAAGTCGGACGACACATAGGGCATAACTACACTGCTACATGCATCTATCTTGGATGGAACTTTTGTGACTGTCGTGTTGCAGTCGCAGCATGTCACATGTCACAGTGCGACACCATAGCCTATCATTATAAAAATTGTGGTGACATTGGTACAATTAAATGTCGCGCGACACGTCGTCATGTAGCCCTAGCCTAAAGGGCCATGGTGCTGTGGAGGTCACTGTTAAGGGGGCAGGCACTGTGGAGGTCACTGTTAAGGGGGCAGGGGCCACTATTAAAAGGGCCGCTGCTGTGGAGGTCACTGTTAAAGGGGTGGGCACTGTGAAGGTCTCGGTTAAAGGGGCGGGCACTGTGGAGGTCATTGTTAAAGGGGTGTTCACTGTGGAGGTCAGGGGCAGGCCGCTGTGGAGGTCACTGATAAAGGGGCGGGCACTGTGGAGTTTACTGTTAAAGGGGCGGGGTACTGTAGAGGCCACTGTTATGGGGGATACTGTCGATATCTTTTAAAGACACACACAAACATTAAATTAAATAGATGAAACACGTGCAAAGCCGGGTCCTTCTGCTGGTTATTTATAATTAAGGATGACCATTGTGTGTTACAGTCTTACTAATCAGTGTGACAGAAGCTAGCTGTACATATGTAAATATATACCAGGCAGGGGAGGACATACCATATATGCAAACTGTACAACTGCACAGGGGGCCTGTAGGTAATGCCCAGGTTATACCAGCATGGTCCATATCACTGTACTCAAGAGGATGTATAACTTACACCAGCTGTACATATATAATTACATACAGGAGATGCCCAGGTTATACCAGCATGGTCCATATCACTATATACAAGAAGATATATAACTTATACCAGCTGTACAGATATAATTATATACAGAAGATGCCCAGGTTATACCAGCATGGTCCATATCACTATATACAAGAAGATGTATCACTTATACCAGCTATACATATATAATTATATACAGAAGATGCCCATGTTATACCAGCATGGTCCATATCACTGTATACAAGAAGATATATAACTTATACCAGCTGTACATTTATAATTATATACAGAAGATGCCCAGGTTATACCAGCATGGTCCATATCACTATATAAAAGAAGATATATAACTTATACCAGCTGTACATATATAATTATATACAGAAGATGCCCAGGTTATACCAGCATGGTCCATATCACTGTATACAAGAAGATGTATAACTTATACCAGCTGTACATATATAATTACATACAGGAGATGCCCAGGTTATACCAGCATGGTCCATATCACTATATACAAGAAGATATATAACTTATACCAGCTGTACATATATCATTATATACAGAAGATGCCCAGGTTATACCAGCATGGTCCATATCACTATATACAAGAAGATATATAACTTATACCAGCTGTACATATATAATTATATACAGAAGATGCCCATGTTATACCAGCATGGTCCATATCACTATATACTAGAAGATGTATCACTTATACCAGCTATACATATATAATTATATACAGAAGATGCCCATGTTATACCAGCATGGTCCATATCACTGTATACAAGAAGATATATAACTTATACCAGCTGTACATATATAATTATATACAGAAGATGCCCAGGTTATACCAGCATGGTCCATATCACTGTATACAAGAAGATATATAACTTATACCAGCTATACATATATAATTATATACAGAAGATGCCCAGGTTATACCAGCATGGTCCATATCACTATATACAAGAAGATGTATAACTTATACCAGCTATACATATATAATTATATACAGAAGATGCCCAGATTATACCAGCATGCTCCATATCACTATATACAAGGAGATGTATAACTTATACCAGCTGTACATATATAATTATATACAGGAGATGCCCAGGTTATACCAGCATGCTCCATATTACTATATACTAGATAACTAGAAGATGTATAACTTATACTAGCTGTACATATATAATTATATACAGGAGATGCCCAGGTTATGCCAGCATGCTCCATATCACTGTATACAAGAAGATGTATAACTTATACCAGCTGTACATATATAATTATACATGTATACAGCAGATGCCCAGGTTATACCAGCATGGTCCATATCACTATATACTAGAAGATGTATAACTTATACCAGCTGTACATATATAATTATATACAGAAGATGCCCAGGTTATACCAGCATGCTCTACATACTGTATATTATTATATATCATTGTATACCCATTGGTTTGCAGTGATGACATTCCTGTGCACCCTGTCTGCAGCCCTCTAGGAAAGGCTGAAGTGATCTTGTATGTCTGTCGGCCAAGGGCAATCATCGGCTCTTAGACCTAATGAGATTAACGAAACAGAAAGAGACCATCTGACGCCTTTACCTAAACTGTAAATCCTATCCTAGATCAGAAAAATAAGATTTGCTTTATGCCCAATGCGGCCCTCACAGGCACTCGCTTCTCATATCTGTACACATCCTCTCTCATGAATAATAAAATTATACTTGTACATCATTTATGAATTCCTATAAATATATAAAATATCCAAAACATTAAGCGCGTCATAGCATATCCAAGGCTTCTTACCTTCAGTTTGCATAATCAGCTACAAGGGGCAGTATTCAAGTATCAATGATCACTTCTATGAGGCTTGCTAATGCGGTAGCCTTTTCCGGCAGGATGTTTCAGCGGGGGAACAGCCTACTGGATCCGTGCTACCGCAAGTCCACCGTGCCGTCAGAAGTCCACTCCGGCCCCATTCACTATAATGGTGGCGGGCTGGAGGTCCGGCCCCAGCACGGTAAACATGCAGATAGGCGGCCAGACAAAAACCGCAGCGTGCTGTAGTTTTATTCCCGCTGCCTCTCGGCATGTTTGCCGTGCTGCAGCCGGACCTCCGACCCGCCCCATTATAGTGAGGGGGGCTGGAGCGGACTTCTGGCAGCACGGTGGACTTGCGGTAGCACGGATCCAGCAGGCTGTTCCCCCGCCGGAACAGCCTGCCGGAAAAGGCTACCACAAGTGTGAAAGTAGCCTAAAGTAAGATATCAACAGTGCAGACACTGCAATCTCACCCAGGTCCTAGAGCATCAGGGGCCAAAACCCTATGCCAGCAGCACTATAAATGGCATAGTAGGGGGCACTGGTAGATTGTGACCCAGGAGATTAAAAGGGTTTTCTGAGACTTTTCAACTGATGACCTATCCCCTGGATCAGAAGTGTTGAGCGAATTTAAGGGAAAATTTAATTCCCTGCGAAGCCAAATTTCCTTGAGCTTCGTGGTATGGAATAGATTTTCCCTGAATGGCGGTAAAAAGCAAAATCAATCTTACCTCATCCATTTGATCGCGACGGGCCAGCTTCCGCCATCTTGATTGAAGATCTCAAACAAAATCCTGTGCGCGGTGATACATAACATCACCACACCAGCCGACGTAATGATGTCATCATGACCGTGCAAGATTTCTGGCTAGATCTGTAATCAAGATGGTGGCCGCCGGCTCTTCACAAGCAAATGGATGAGGTATGATTTAATTAATTATATATTTTTTATTTTATTTTACACTGTGTTATGTTAATTAATATACACGATCAGCTATGAACGTGGCATCTGACGGGTACAATGACATTGCACCCACTACTTACAAAGAAATGCGCTTCGTGGCGAAGTTTTGAATACTTCGCTCATCTCTAGTCATCAGTATCTGTTTGGTGGGGGTCCAATACCCAGGAACCCCCGTCAAACAGCTGTTTGAGAAAGCACCAATGCTTAAGCCTCTTTCACATGGGCGAGTTTTCCGCGCAGGTACCATGCGTGAGGTGAGCGCTTTGCACCCGCACTAAATCCGGACCCATTAATTTTTATAGGGCTGTGCACATGAGCGGTGATTTTCACGCATCACTTGTGCGTTGCGTGAAAATCGCAGCATGCTCTATATTGTTTTTCATGCAACGCAGGCCCTATAGAAGTGAATGGGGCTGCGTGAAAATCGCAAGTATCCGCAAGCAAATGCAGATGCGGTGCGATTTTCATGCACGGTTGCTAGGAGATGATCGGGATGGAGACCCAATCATTATTATTTTCCCTTATAACATGGTTATAAGGGAAAATAATAGCATTCTTAATGCAGAATGCATAGTACAATAGGGCTGGAGGGGTTAAAAAAAATAAAAAATAATTTAACTCACCTTAATCCACTTGCTTGCGCAGCCCGGCTTCTCTTCTGTCTTCTTTTTTGCTGTGCACAGGAAAAGGACCTGTGGTGACGTCACTACGCTCATCACATGGTCCGTCACATGATCCATCACCATGGTAAAAGATCATGTAATGGACCATGTGATGACGGAGTGATGTCACCACAGGTTATTTTCCTGCAATCAGCAAAGAAGACAGAAGAGATGCCGGACTGCGCGAGCAAGTGGATTAAGGTGAGTTAAATTATTTTTTATTTTTTTTAACCCCTCCAGCCCTATTGTACTATGCATTCTGCATTAAGAATGCTATTATTTTCCCTTATAACCATGTTATAAGGGAAAATAATACAGTCTACACAACACCGATCTCAAGCCCGAACTTCTGTGAAGAAGTCCGGGTTCGGGTACCCAACATGCCGATTTTTCTCACGCCTGTGCAAAACGCATTATACAATGTTTTGCACTCGCGCGGAAATATCGTGCATGTTTCCGCAACGCACCCGCATCTTTTCCCGCAACGCCCGTGTGAAACCAGCCTTAAAGTAGCGCCGCAGCCTTCTCTTCGCTTACCAAGCACGGCTCCGTCCATATGATAGCGGCTGTGCTTGGTATCGCAGCTCAGCTCCATTCACTTCAATGATGGGACTGGGTCATGTGACCGATGAACGTGTCGTCACATGGCCTAGAAGACTAAGCTGAGAGAAAGCAGCGGCACTACTGAGAGCACCAGTGTCTTCTCAAACAGCTGATCAGCGCTGTAGATAGCTGATAGGAAGGTTTTACAGCATAACATTCTGATGTGCAAAACGTGGGTCACTTTAAATCTAAAGAGGAACTCCACTTTTCAGAAATGTTTGCCTTGTGATATAAATATGTTAGAGAATAACATCAGTGTGGGGGTGATGGAGCTCAGACGTATGGCTATCTTTTTCATGGTGGCATTTGTGTCCTCTGGGCCTCGGCCATGTAGTGGATTTTATATGATATTGTTCTGGGTAAACCAGTGGAGGGGGACACTGGATGTTATTACTGGGTACAGACAGTCGGCCCTTTGTCTCAGCCCGGCCATTTAATATGCTGTTACTATCAGGGATCAGAACGAGACAAAAAACATCTTGTGTTTTATTCCTTGTGACTAATGAGAAGCGGTCGGCTGGTTATGTCACGCTGGTCGCAGGGAACAATGGCAGACGAAAACACTGAAATCTAGTTTACTTTTCATACAGGACAAAATCATTGTTTTGAACCCAACGAAAACGGGCGTCAAAGATGACCAATCGCCCAGATTCTCATGCTAATGCACACGACTGTATGTATTTTGCGGTCCGCGAAAAACGGATCCGCAAAAAATACGGATGACATCCGTGTGCATTTTGCGGAACAGAACAGCTGGCCCTTCATAGAACAGTACTATCCTTGTCCGTAATGCGGACAATAATAGAACATGTTCTATTTTCTTGTGGAACGGAAATACGGACATACGGAAATGGAGTAACTTCAGGTTTTTTTTGCGGAATCATTAAAGTAAATGGTTCCGCATACAATAAAAAAAAACAGAACGGACACGGAAAGAAAATACATTTGTCTGCATGAGCCCTTAGGCATCATGCACACGACCGTTCTGTTTTTTGCGGTCCGCAAACCGCGGATCCACAAAAAAACGGAAGCCGCCAGTGTGCCTTCCGCAATTTGCAGAACGGGTGGCCCATTGTAGAAATGCCTATTCTTGTCTGCAAAACGGACAAGAATAGGAAATGCTATATTTTTTTTGCGGGGCCACGGAACAGAGCAACGGATGCGAACAGAACACGGAGTGCTGTCCGCATCTTTTGCAGCCCCATTGAAGTGAATAGGTCCGCATCCGAGCCGCAAAAACTGCGGCTCGGATGCAGACCACGACAACGGTGCTGTGCATGAGGCCTTAGGCTGCTTTCCCACAGTCAGTGTTTGATCAGTGATTTCAATCAGTGAGACCTCATTCACATTTCCATGTCCGTGAAAAAATCTGTCCACACATACTGCTCAGCTGAAAATTGATCAATGGTCAGTGAAGAACAGACCGAACACAGACGTAACACGTATACCATCTGTGTTGCGTCCATTTTTTTCACGGACCCAAAGATTATGGCCTCATGCACACGACCGTGGTGTGTTTTGCAGTCTGCAAATCGCAGATCCGCAAAACACAGATGGCATCTGTGTGCGTTCCGCAATTTGCGGAACAGCACGGACAGCCATTGATATAACTGCCTATTCTTGTCCGCAAAACGGACAAGAATAGGACAGGCTATATTTTCTTTGCGGACCACGCAACGGAGCAACATGCTGTCCGCATCACACTAGAGCGTTTTACAGCGCGTTTGAACGCGCTGTAAAACGCCCGACGCATAAACAAGTTCTTGAGCTTTTTTTTGGGGGTTTGTCGCGCGTTTTGGCCATAGACTCATTGGACAACACTGCAGTCAATCACACAAATGCGCGTCAAATGCGCGTTTACTCTTGCAAAAAACGCGCGACAAATACGCGCATAAAATGCACGTCTCAGAAACGCTCAGGTGTGAACCCAGGGTAATGGAAAGATTTGTACCTGCTCTGTGTATTTGTGCACCTGGTTTTGGCTTGTAATCACTGATGGAAATCACTGATCAAACACTGACACTGGGTTCACACCTGAGCGTTCTGAAAGGAACGCTCTATATGCGCGATTGTACCGGCATTTACAATCGCGTATACAGAGACAAGCGAACGCCCATTGTCGCGCGTTCCCGAAAGTCGATGTACGGGAACGCGCGACAAAACGCCCCAAAGAAGCTCAAGAACTTTTTTGAGCGTAGGGCGTTTTTCAGCGCGTTCAAACACGCTGTAAAATGCTCAAGTGTGAACCAGGGTCATAGGGAAGCATTGGTTTTCATGTGTTGAGCGTTTTACAGCGCGTTTTAACGCGCTGTAAAATGCTCAGGTGTGGACCCAGCCTGACTGTGTGAAAGCGGCTTTTCAGTCCTGAATGACAACTGTAGTAATTAATTACTGCATAACTTAATAGAGGTATTGTCTGGGAAGCTGGGTGACAGCCCGGAATTTTTCCCAAACAATAATGAGGTCAGACAACTGAGGTAGAAAGCTTTGTGAGTTTTCTATTTTTTTCAGACTCAAAACCTGAAACCATTTCTAGCAGGAGGGTCGTGAACACCTTTCCGAATCATTTTTGCAAAATGTAATTGGCCCTTTAAAAATTCTAAGCGTGCTCAGCTGTTAATTTGCATTAATTTGCATGTTAATACAAAGCTCTGTAAGAATGTACAGTAAGAGCCTCCCGTGTATTGTGTGCCATCCGCAGAACAGCCAGTCTAGTTTATTACAGGATGATTATGTCAGCATCAAATATGGGAAGACAAAAGCAATTATTCAAAATTATTCAAAATAATTTGAGGGGGTGAGGAATTTTTTTCTTCATCTCACACAACAACGAGATCTAAGTAGTTTCAAAAGCTGACAATTTACGAACCCAGAACATAACTACATAGACTGATACAGAGAGTGATATCAAAATTCTACTACATGTTGACATCCATGTTACCACTAGGGGGCAGTATTATAATAGTTATATTCTTGTACATAGGAGGCAGTATTATAGTAGTTATATTCTTGTACATAGGAGGCAGTGTTATAGTAGTTATATTCTTGTACATAGGAGGCAGTATTATAGTAGTTATATTCTTATACATAGGAGGCAGTATTATAGTAGTTATATTCTTGTACATAGGGGCAGTATTATAGTAGTTATATTCTTGTACATAGGGGACAGTATTATAGTAGTTATATTCTTGTACATAGGAGGTAGTATTATAATAGTTATATTCTTGTACATAGGAGGCAGTATTATAGTAGTTATATTCTTGTACATAGGAGGCAGTGTTATAGTAGTTATATTCTTGTACATAGGAGGCAGTATTATAGTAGTTATATTCTTATACATAGGAGGCAGTATTATAGTAGTTATATTCTTGTACATAGGGGCAGTATTATAGTAGTTATATTCTTGTACATAGGGGACAGTATTATAGTAGTTATATTCTTGTACATAGGAGGCAGTATTATAGTAGTTATATTCTTGTACATAGGGAGCAGTATTATAGTAGTTATATTCTTGTACATAGGAGGCAGTATTATAGTAGTTATATTCTTATACATAGGAGGCAGTATTATAGTAGTTATATTCTTGTACATAGGGGCAGTATTATAGTAGTTATATTCCTGTACATAGGAGGCAGTATTATAGTAGTTATATTCTTGTATATAGTGGCAGTACTATAGTAGTTATATTCTTGTACATAGGGGCAGTATTATAGTAGTTATATTCCTGTACATAGGAGGCAGGATTATAGTAGTTATATTCTTGTATATAGTGGCAGTAGAATAGTAGTTATATTCTTGTACATAGAGGAGCGGTATAATAATAGTCAGTACAGGTGGAGTAAACATATTCAGTACAAACAATGTCACTTCTCATCCACCACACCGTACTATTCGGAAGGGGTCGACAGTGAGTACATGTGAAAGCTGCCACCAGGGTAAAGGGAATCTGCAATCAGTTCTCACCCTGATGCACGATGAGATGGACTTTTAGCATAAAATAAAAAGAATGTTCTACAACCTATCATATCAAATATCTCCAGTTTTGTGACTAGACTAGAGGATAATTCCTGTTTCCGTCATGTTAATATCATTTAACTCTTTCCTTTTTCTGTGATATCAGGATTCGGCTGCCAGCATATGGTGCTTCCCTCCTTGTTATCCCATTATGGAAGACTCATGGCTGTCGCATCCCTATATGACACACGTTCATGTTTTGACTGCCAAGAAAGCAAAATTATCCCAAGGGACAACCTTTTCTGTGAGGCGCAGATACAGTAGCCCCCCCCCCCCCCCCCCTTTCCAGATCCTGCCCGATGATCTTAGATCTCGTCATCGTTGCCATGGCGATGGAGATCAAGTTCTCCCTCCTCTATACTCCACCCTTCGGGATACCCTTATCTTATTCATCCGGACGACTGGTCGCCTGCTGGTTCATGGCGTGTTTGTATCTCACCTACCAGTGGATCATTGCATAATTCTAGGCTTCTCCAGTTCATCCTAGATTAAGTCCTCATGCACACGAACGTATTTTCTTTCCACGTCCGTTCCGTTTTTTTTGCATATCGTATACGGAACCATTCATTTCAATGGGGCCGCAAAAAAAAAAACTAAGTTACTACGTGTGCATTCCGTTTCCGTATGTCCGTATTTCCGTTACGCAAAAAAATTGAACATGTCCTATAATTGTCCACAGTCCGGACAAGGATAGGACTGTTTTATTAGGGGCCAGCTGTTCCTTTCTGCAAAATATGGAATGCACACGGACGTCATCCGTATTTTTTGAGGACCGCAAAATACATATGGTTGTGTGCATGAGGCCTAATAGGGAGAGGGACGAGACATTGACAACACAGCTTTCCCAGACCCTGCATGGCAAATGTGCCTATTTATATAAAGCACAAAAAAACAAAACAAAGGATGGCACCAGTCAATGAACCATGGCATTGACAGAACAACAGACCCAAAAGATTATACCAACCAGACAAGAAAAGGTGTGTGAAAGAGGCGAAGCTTGCACCAAAATAATGCAGCAATAGATCATATATATAAAGAAAAAACACAATTATATGTGAATCCGTATTTGCACAAAGCAAATAAAAACATAATAAAAACAACAACATGGTGATACAGATCTGCAGAAGAGCATGATCAATGATAAGCTGATACAGACAAACCCCCTGACATGTGATGCCTGCCATAATGATCGGCTGCACTGCGGTCAAGCGTCCCCACCAGTGACATGCCAGACCAGGGGCGTACACAGATCTCATAGGGCAACATCTCCAAATTTTGTGTGGTCCACAACATTTCTAATAAATGTATATTTTTTATTACATGGAGAAGAATTTTAACAAATAGAAAGTTGCATATTGTAACTCCACCCATACAACTCTCTAAATCCATTAGTACATACAAACAGCTGGGAATGCAGCAAAACACTGTAAAAATATTACAAAACCTTTCTTAAATGTGTTGCACTTCCCACCCCACAGAAAATGCTAAAAAAAAACACTCTACTGTCTTCTGGCACAATTCCTTCTTACATGACTCCCAATGTCTCCTGCTTCTCTTCAGTACATGATAAAACTGGCTGCCTGCAGCCACAAGGGGTAACTCAATGCATAGGAATTCATACAGTTACTATTGAAGGTAATGGAGGCTGTAACAATCACTTTGCACTGAGCTCCCCCTAGTGGTGGCTGCTCGAAAACGGATTGATTAATGTCGGGAACAGACAAGAGAGTTCAGTGTCTAGGCCCAATAGCGGTCTAGTGGTCTGCCTCCATGTTAAAGGGGTTGTGCAGTGGCATAATATTGATGACCTATCTTCAGGATAGATCATCAATATTAGATTGGCAGTGGTCTGATTCCCTGCACCCCTGCTTATCAGTTGTTTGTTGGGGTCGCAGCGCTTGTAATTACAACTGCTCATCCCATTCAAACACAGCCACTATAGGTGTACTGCACTGGGCCTGGTATACAATGAAGAGACTGCAGTGTTTGTCCAAGCGTCATGGCCCTTTCAAATAGCTAATAGGTGACAGGGTGCCAGGAATCGAACTCCCACCTATCTGATATTAATGACCAATTTTGGAATCCCGGACAATCCTTTTAAAGGGGTTGTCCATCAGAAATGAAAAATGTATTTACAGGAGGGGTGTGTGTATATAAAAAATGGTTCTGGTTCCCCTACTGGATGAGAAATAAACACAGAATTACACTGAGAAGTTGGAGTGTTCTCTACTGGACCTGAAGCCATGATGTTTTATTCCCATTCACGTGACTGCTGCAGCCAATTACTGGACTTACTGGTCACAAGTGCAAGATATAAAATGATTACAGAGTACAGCAATCAGTTATCTCCGACAGTCCCACAGAGTTGAATGCGGACCACAGCTCCATTCAAAAGGTGGAACATAGGACCCCCTCTACCATGATCTGTGGGGTTCAAGGCAGATGGATGCCACCGATCAGAAACTAAAGGTGGATTTGGACAGGACGATTCTGCAGCTGGTTGTCGGGAAGGAAGCTGTCACGGTCAGAAGATCTAAGAGACTGGCTGCTGGTGATGTGATCTGACAGCCTCTATGGTTTCACTTGTTTCTGTGTTGTTGCTGATTATGACCACACCTCTTGTCTCAGGTGTAGCCTAAGTGGTCATTCCAACTCCTCTATTTATTCTGGTCTCACCCATCATGCTATGTGGTTGATAGCTCCTTTCTGGTTGTGGAAGTGCTGGTGTTCGGTTCTCCATTGAGTTCCTGCTCGTCCGCGTACTTTGGAGTTAAGTGTCCTTTTCTTATTTCTACCTTGTTGTTTCCCCCTATCTTTTGGTATTAGGCCTGAGGGGGTCTCCTGTTACTTCAGCTGGGAAGGAACAGGTCATCTTTTCCCCTGACACTATTCCCAGGACCCTTTAGGAACAGATAGGGCTCTAGGTTCCAGCGTATGAACATTCCTACCTTTTGAGGTCTGTTCATACTGTTAGTAGTCGGCTTGGTTTAGGGATTCACTAGGTGGTGACCTTTTCCTCTTCCCTTCACTCCTGTGTTCGGTGTGGAGTTTACCTCCCACACCACGCCGTGACAGACAGTCGTCTGTTTGTTCAGTGAAGGAGACCACGCATTTACATGCAGGGATCTCCTCCACTATATTGCGATCCCTCGTCCTCATACAGAATCATAGCTTCTGAGCAGCAGATCACTGTTTAGACCACACTCTCTGCTGCCCAGAAACTATGATCGCTGGTGCTTGCATGAACGACAGGATCACCCAATGAACAAGTTTTTTGCTCATTCATCGGCGGGTGATTGGTGGCACATTTACATGGCCAGATTGTCGGGAAAAAATGTTCAGAGGATCTGACCATTCATTATTGCAATTACTCTTCTACATTCTCTTCAGGCTGAGAGCTTGGGGGGGGGGGGGTGTCTATTTTCAGAGGGGGTATCCTTTCTGCTGTAGCTCTTCCCCTGTAACTGTCACAGCTCCTTTTAGTTTTTAGTGATGTTTTCATAGAAAATTACAGAAAAAAAACACTCACAAAATAGATTAACTACTAGGGGTAGTCGATCAACAGGCAGTTGAAGATTTAAACTAAGCGATTACAAGAGTATTCAATTCAGGTACTGGCTTGAAAAATATAGAATATGTTTTGTGGTACCATCCCTTTAATATTATCACTTTCAAACAGAATGTGGTGTTTAGGAAACCATATGATGCACAAATCTTCCACTGTTCCTGTAAATGCTGCAAAGTGATCGCTCAGTATCGCTGGAGACTCCTCCCCATCATATAATTCAATGTGCTACAGAGAACTAGTTTATATAGACTATCATACCACAGCCACTTCCTCTCTCACTTCCCTTCTTGCTGCCACAAACAGCAGTCATCAGTCGCTTCACTTAACCCTTTGTGGCACTGGCCACACCCAGTAATCATCTACTTGATGTTAGTACCCAATATAATACTGCTCGCAGCTGAGGGTTTGTTACAGTTGAATTCCTTTGTGAGTTAAGCACCTCAGCAGCTCAAATCTCTCTCCAGTTCTGACACAGTTTTTGTTACAATGTATCAGTGCAGGTTAAATGTGTCAGTCTGGAGACTAAGCCGTTAGATCGCACAAGATTGTATAGACTGGAGACAATTGTAGCCAACCTTCAGCTGGGAGAAGTTTTAGGTCCAGATCGGTTTTACATCTGTAAGGGCTCTTTCACACTTGCGTTCTTGTCTTCCGGCATAGAGTTCCATCGTCGGGGCTCTATGCTGGAAGAATCCTGATCAGGATTATCCTAATGCATTCTGAATGGAGTGAAATCCGTTCAGGATGCATCAGGATGTCTTCAGTTCCGGAACGGAACGTTTTTTGGCCGGAGAAAATACCGCAGCATGCTGCGCTTTTTGTTCCGGCCAAAAATCCTGAACACTTGCCGCAAGGCCGGATACGGAATTAATGCCCATTGAAAGGCATTGATCCGGACTTAAGCTAAACGTTGTTTCGGCGCATTGCCGGATACGACATTTAGCTTTTTCTCAATGGTTACCATGGCTGCCAGGACACTAAAGTCCTGGCAGCCATGGTAAAGTGTAGTGGGGAGCGGGGGAGCAGTATACTTACCGTCCGTGCGGCTCCCGGGGCGCTCCAGAGTGACGTCAGGGCACCCCAAGCGCATGGACCACGTGATCGCATGGCACGTCATCCATGCGCATGGGGCGCTCTGACGTCATTCTGGAGCGCCCCGGGAGCCGCGCGGACTGTAAGTATACTGCTCCCCGCTCCTACTATGGCAACCAGGACTTTAATAGCGTCCTGGTTGCCATAGTAACACTGAACGCATTTTGAAGACGGATCCGTCTTCAAATGCTTTCAGTACACTTGTGTTTTTCCGGATCCGGCGTGTACCTCCGGCAAGTGGAGTACACGCCGGATCCGGACAACGCAAGTGTGAAAGAGGCCTAACACCCCAGAGTTGTGTTACTAAGCTCTTCTACCCCAGTACAATCTGTTAAGAGCTTTCACTTTGTCATCTGATGTAATTTTACATTATATCTTCACAGATGTGCATAAAACCTTGTTAACTCTAATAATTGCTGTAATTTCCATGTTCACCAGCAGGTGGCAGCAATGTGTTAGTAAGGACTTAGGTTCAGTTTAGTACATCTAAGCTATAATAGTTTATTCCAGCTTAGCTCCACCTCTGTGAGCAGAGTGGGCTGTGCCCACATCCTGCAGCATGGGGAGAGAAGGAAGTTAGAAGGAGTGTAGCCTACCCCCTGCTAGGGGTAGGGTGTGCGTGTTAGGAGCTCCCTGAGATAGAGAAGAAAGCCAGGATCTTGTCTTGGCTGAGACATTGATCTAATCCCCAGCCTGAGCCCTGCAGCCTCAGCTGGATGAAGCAAGCAGACAAACTCCAGCTCCAGGAAGAAAGCATACTCTGAGAAGATAACTGTGAGTAAAGTCCAAAGACCGAGGAGAAGACATATTCCTCCTCAGCTAGTCAGTCCCCATACAGCAGAAGATAGAGAGTGCAGAAGCCAAATTCCTGCCACAATATAGAGCTACAAAGCAGACGTCCTTTCCTGCAAGCTCCAGGTTGATAGAGCTGAAGATAAATTCCTGCCAAACATTGCCAATACCTGCTGGGACCAAAGACTAAATCTGTATCTTGCTTGGATGAAAGTTACAATCAGTAAAGACAAGTTTGAACTTTACCAAAGGTCTGGATCTCAATTTCTGCTGCAAAATCCCTCTATTACTCCTACTATCACTACATTCACTTTATTGCTAGTGAGCCAGGAGTCAGGAGTCCAGCCGTACCTAGGTAGGAGACACCGTTGACACAATTACCACTACCATACAGAGACAATACACCACTCTGGCATTCCTAACCTGGGGCGTGAGTTAAAACACCTTGGAGGGCCCTGTGATAGTACCCTGCGCACGCTGCAATTGGTGTCACAAACAAAACTGTAGACTATTATATCCATATCCTGACCCACTGCATAATTTGTCGTCAGCGTACCCCGTTTCTGCCGATTGCACATCTCTGGGTATAAACAAGAATGTTCCCATTCACTATCAGCAAGCAGACATATTGAGAATGGCAACAAATTGAAACACAAAAGGGCAGCTTAAGGCTACTTTCACACTAGCGTTGTTTGAATCCGGCGTTCAATTCCGACACCGGAACTGCCCGCCGGATCCGGAAAAACGTGTGAAAACTGATTACATTTGAATCCTGATCAGGCTTTCGATCACAATGGAAAAATGCATTGGAAAAAACGGATCCGCCATTTATGGACTTTAACTTTTTTTTCCTATTTTTCGGGTTTAACATACAAAAGCCGGATCCGGTTTGACTGAACACACGGCGCCGGATCCGGCGTTAATGCAAGTCAATGGGAAAAAGGCCGGATCCGGCGTTCAGTCAAAGTGTTCAGGATTTTTGGCCGGAGGTAAAAATACTGCATGCTACGTTTTCTGAAAAGCCTGATCAGTCAAAAAGACTGAACTGAAGACGTCCTGATGCATCCTGAGGGACGGACTCTCCATTCAGAATGCATTAGGATAAAATGATCAGTTCTTTTCCGGATTTGAGCCCCTAGGACGGAACTCAGCGACGGAAAAGAAAAACGCTAGTGTGAAAGTACCCTTACTAATCGTTTAGATGGCGTAAACTTAGGCCTCTTTCCCACTTGCGTTGTCCGGATCCGGCGTGTACTCCACTTGCCGGAATTACACGCCGGATCCGGAATAACGCAAGTGTACTGAAAGCATTTGAAGACGGATCCGTCTTCAAAATTCTTTCAGTGTTACTATGGCAGCCAGGACGCTATTAAAGTCCTGGTTGTCATAGTAGTAGTGGGGAGCGGGGGAGCAGTATACTTACAGTCCGTGCGGCTCCCGGGGCGCTCCAGAATGACGTCAGAGCGCCCCATGCGCATGAATGACGTGCCATGCGATCACGTGATCCATGCGCTTGGGGCGCCCTTACGTCACTCTGGAGCGCCCCGGGAGCCGCACGGACGGTAAGTATACTGCTCCCCTGCTCCCCACTACACTTTACCATGGCTGCCGGGACTTTAGCGTCCCGGCATCCATGGTAACCACTCTAAAAAAGCTAAACGTCGGATCCGGCAATGCGCCGAAACGACGTTTAGCTTAAGGCCGGATCAGGATCAATGCCTTTCAATGGGCATTAATTCCGGATCTGGCCTTGCGGCAAGTCTTCAGGATTTTTGGCCGGAGCAAAAAGCGCAGCATGCTGCGGTATTTTCTCCGGCCAAAAAACGTTCCGTTCCGGAACTGAAGACGTCCTGATGCATCCTGAACGGATTTCACTCCATTCAGAATGCTTTAGGATAATCCTGATCAGGATTCTTCCGGTATAGAGCCCCGACGACGGAACTCTATGCTGGAAGACAAGAACGCAGGTGTGAAAGAGCCCTTAGACCGGCTGTCTAGACCTGCAGCAGATTTATCAAAGGGGCTAAAATAGACACTTGTGTCTGACTCTATACCAACTATTCGTTGGCTTATATTGAGACAGAATTTAACACCAGCTCGTTCATCGGGCAGTCGGCGGCAGTATTACACTGCAAGATGATCGCTAACGAGCATTCATGGGAATGCTCGTTCGTGACTGTCAGCCGAAATATTGGCCTGTGTAATGCAGCCCTAAGTCTGGATGCAGCACATGGTGAGTCCAGCAGTGCGGCTGCGCTGTGACTGCACGCCTGACTGCCCTCTGCCTCCTCTCCTCCTGATTTATTGCTATCACTGATGAGACTGTTCATTACAAGACAACACAACATTAACTGCTGACAGTTTCACATCCTGCACTGATGACAGATGTCACCTCAGTAGGAATATATATTGCATGTACATATACAATGCATACTGGAGTGTTACAGTAAAGGGGTTGTCCAAGTTATATTTATCAATATCAATATCAGATCGGCAGGGGTCTGACACCCGGCACCCCCGCCGATCAGCTGTTTACCTTCTTGCCGTTGCACCAGCAGCGGTGAGCAGGTGTAATTACACCTAACCGTCCCATTCATTTCAATGGGACGGATTGTTCTCGCAAAACAGTGAAGAGGAGGCGGCGCTGGCACGGCACGCGCTTTCTCTTCAAACAGCTGATCGGCGGGGGTGCCGGGTGTCGGCCCCCCGCCGATCTGATATTGATGACCTATCCTGAGGACATCAATAAATATAACTTGGACAACCATTTTACTGTAACACTCCAGTATGCATTGTATATGTAAAGTGAAATTCCCCCCCCCCCCCTTCCCGCCAATGCCAATTTATTAACCTAACCCTTTTGCCACAATGAAAGCGCTCATTGCCCATGGCCCTTCGGCTGCCCCCCTCCTGCCCCTACCTGGTGCTGCCTGAGGCGATCGCCTCACCTGGCCTTCATTGGTGGTGCACCCCTGCTCTCACACACGAGGCCCGTATTGCAGCCCCCAAACAGGGGGTCCGTAATATTCGGGCCCCAGCCGTTTTTTTCACTGCATTATGTATGCGGACCCATTCACTTGAATAGGTCCGCAATCCAGAAGGTGTGGTGTGGAAAGGTGTGCTTCCGTAGGGCTTCTCTCCGTGCCTCCGCACCGCAAAAAAATAGAACATGTTCTATTTTTTTGCGGTGCGGACGGATCACGGACCCATTCAAGATAAATGGGTTTGGATCCGTCTGTGGTAGCCGCACTGATGATGCCTGTACATTGGGGTCCTGTGTGCACGAGCACTAAGAGGGAGTCACACAGAATTGCATGTGTGATACTGTCTGCTTAACCGATGTATCTAAGCATATTATGTGTGATGTCTGCTCAATGTATCTAAGTCTATCAGTCGTTGCATCTGCCTCCAAAACCAGTTCATTTTCCGAACTGAATGTGGATTTGAAAATACATGCATTTTTCCCATGGTTTTTGGCGCACTGACGTGCATACGGCATGTTCCATTTTATTAGGAATTTCAGGAGCTGATTTTGAAAACACAAAAGCGTTATAAGTAGAGATGAGCTATCTGATACTACAGAATCATTTTACACTGCAGATTCTCATTGAAATCATTGAAGGGCAGATTTGAGACATTTTTGTGCTGATTTTGATGTGAGAAATGCCTCTGAGGCCTCGGGAGCCGCGCGGCCTCACACGACCGTATGTATTTTTCTTTATTTTGCGTTTTTCACGGATCAGTTGTTTGTTTTTTTGTTTCCGTTGTGTTTACTTTCCGTTTCTGTTCCATATTTCCGCAAAAAATCTCAGTATGGTTTCCGTATGCGATCCGTTTTTTGCGTATCGCAAACACAAACATAAGATTTGTAATCATTACTGTAATATACAGTAATGTTTGTAAACAGTAACACATGGGCAAAGTGGGCATATATCGGCAAAAAACGGATGACATACGGATGTGTTCTGTATGCATTCTGTATTTTTTGCGGACCCATTGACTTGAATGGAGCGACGGAACGTTATTTGTGGACAATAATAGGACAAGTTCTATCTTTTAGTGGAACGGATATACGGAATTCCGGAAACGAAATACATACGGAGTACATTCCGTTTTTTTTTTTGCAGAACCATTTAAATGAATGGTTCCGCATACGGACCGCAAACGGAAACCGCAAAAACAGCACGGAAATGGGAAAAAAAAAATTGTACTGCATCCGTTCAGCACTTTTTGAGGATTGAATGCGAACCCATTCATTTCAATGGGGCCACAAAAAAAGGGGAAAGCACACAGTTTTGCAGACAAGACTAGGCATTGTTACAATGCGTCCCCCCCCCAGAAAAAAAACCTGATGTAACATGGACGTCACACGGACGTTATCTGTATTTTATACTGTCATGTGAATGCACCCTTTAACACATTCTCAGGGTCCATTCAGATAGCATCTTTTGATGCTGAAATTAGAATTTTGGCGCAGATACCGCACCAAAAAGCTTGCAGCAGCTGTATTGAATCCACCTCTAATGTTTTATTATTTTGGCAGCACCATGCAGTGTCCCAGGGGGTCAGTAGTGTATGCTGGGCTTTGTAGTGCAGATTTACCCACTAACCTGGGATCCACTGTCGTCTTCAATTCTGGTCAGATACCGGAACAGGCAGGTATTTAATGTTCGTGACGCCAGTGTCAATTAAACGGTGACACGCCGTGTATAGTAATGTAGAAGAATGAAGCAACCACGGGATAGCCAACCAAAACGGGAACTTTACTGAATGTCAGTGATAATTACACATGGACGCAGTTGGAAGCGCAGTTCCATGGAAGACAGTTGGTTTCTATTTGAATACAGCTGGTTCTTAGAAGTACAGAATGGCCGGTCTTAGCAATGTTCTTTACAGAGTGTTAATTACAGGAGATGCAGTACAGGCGGCTTGCACACTATTCCTGACTGGTCCTGAAACATGTGACTTATCCTCCAAGGTCCAATGCCCTATAGCTGGCGTACCCTTGAAGCTGTCTTTATCTAGTACCTCCTCTGTTATCTTGAGTACCTCTTGCTTTATCTGATCGGCCTCTGTGGTATTCTGTGTCCCGGCTGGTTGCTTGCTTATGATGTTTCAGCTAAACGGATGATGACTCAGGAGGGGAACCTTTTCCTTGGATCCGGAACCCGGTTACAGGGCCTTTACCACCCTCTCCTAGTTGGCAGGCTTCAGGCCTGCGCTACTCTCACAGGCCCATAGCCTGGCCTTGACTCAGACACAGGATCATCTCTGACTCCTTTTCCCACTGTCTGACTTACTACTACTTCCTGACTGGGCCTTATATAAACTAGGGTTCCCTAGCTCCCTCTAGTGACTCAGAGCTGGAATGACACCCTAGCCGGCCTGCACATGCACCTTTCACAGTAACAGGAAGTACATAGCATTACATTTAACAAGATGTTTCATACCAACCTCCCCATAAATACAGGGGGAACGACAGTACCCAAGTGACCCTTCTGTAGTGACGGGGTATTACTCTCCCGTACACTACATACCCCGCTGCTTTAAGCTGAGTACGACCTCGTACTCCATCAGGGCCCGCCCAACTGGAATCATTACCTGAAATAGAGAAAGACACATGCATGCATACATATATGTCATTTATACTCTTATCAGACCCAATTGGCAAAGGTGAAGTGCGGTGACAAGGGGCGTCGTTCTCTTCTTCTCAGGATAGTGAGTGGAACGGGGGCGCTGACCTGGCACAGCGGATGTTTAAAGAACCAGGATAGTCCATGACAATAAATAAGTCCATAATAAAATTAACCTTCTCAGAGGCTTGCACATAGGAAGTCCATCTCTGGGCACATAGGCGTGAATAAAAACCGGTTACTAAATACAGTCAGTAGCACATATATAAAATGACAATACAGGACTCTGACAATACCAGGGCCATGTTATCCTGGCAAGTCCTGCTTACCCTTTAAAATAGTGCTGACATAAAAATGTCTTTTCAACCTGAAATGGGGGTAAAAAGGGAAAAATTGGTGCAAAACTTTAAGGCACAACTGGGATATTAGCAGCAGACCGGGTGTCCCAAACACAACATGGGCAGCTGGAAGCTGTGGTATGAAGTGGCACTATCATTCGGTTAGAATGCCACCGGCCGTGTATAACTGGCAGCAAGCTTGACCAGCTCTGCCAACCGGAGGGACAAAACGGCCATTATGGAGACAGACATGAAGAAAGGCCTACTCACAGGCGAGTGTCATACTCCTCCTCTGATGGAGATTCGATGAACGGATCTTGCAGCAACTGTTCTGGTAAGGCCGGCCACATCTGGAATCCATCTCCTCTGACGATCTTTAGAGGGGGAGGCTTGTCCTTCATTGCCTCCATCTCTGCGTCCGTTCTGGGAAACGGGATCCACTGCACGCATCCTGCGTACCCGAGGTACTCTACCCAGTAAACTCTTTTGCGTAGCGCCTCTATGTCAGCCTTGGTGCAGGTCATCGGGGCTACCGGAGGTCCGGTGACAGTGGCCTCTGGGGTAACGGTGGCAGCCGCTGCTTGACGTCGGGCCTCTGCACATTCTTCCGCCCGCTGGCAGCTGTCCAGCCTCTCTCTCTCCTCTCCTTGCCTCACCGCATCGGGAGGGGGGTATGGTTCCTCTGGCCCCTGCAAGATGATAGGCTCCCAAAAGACATTGCTGCTTAAATATATCTGACTGTGCCGGTGAGTGGTTCGGGCCGGCCCAGTTTTCGGTTCCTCGGCCTCACTCGGGTTTATCTCCTCTTCCTCTGGGTCCCAAGTCTCAGCCGGCGCCTTCGGGCGAGTGACGGCGGTAGCGTAGGGGCCCCGTAAGCTTTCCGCTGGGGTATATTCCACTATCTCTCCCATGGTCAAATTGTGAAGATGCTCCGGGAGGTAGTGACGCTTCACCGACCGCCGGTTAACATAAAAGTCCAGGCCAGTTCCCAACTCCTGGATGAACCCGTATCCCCTCTCTTTATCAAAGGCCACCACGATCCCGCGGCGCCTTTCCAGCTGGGGCTTACCCGGGAAGGAGTCCCCTTGGATGGACTTGGCCATTTCCTCGAACCTCTTCTTCCGGCTGGTATTTTTCTTAGCCACCGCGGCTTTCAACTCGGCCATGATGGTCGGCCATTGCGCGTGCCGGCGACGGATCGGTGGGGACCGGGGACAGGTTATGCTCAAATCCATGGCTTGTCCCCAAGAGGTGGCCGTCCAGGCTAGAGGGTCCCATGCCTCTAACTCGGGATAGTCCGGTGGAGTGGCGCCCCACTCACACGTGGCCTCAACTTCCAGCTCCTCAGCGCACGCCATCGCCATCTCTTTTCTTACTGGGTGCAGAGTCGACACTGGCTCCTCCCACACACTGGGCCGGTCTACCTCCATCTGAGGCCCGCCTCCCAGGCGTAACTCTTCATGGAAGTCAGCCGCATCATCACTCCTCCAGGTGGGTGGCGCTCCAGGACAATCTCCTCCTCCCTCTTGGAGGGTTTTGGCGCCAAATATTCGCGCCTCTGTGCATCGTGATGGCGCAGTAAAAAGCCTCATGGCGTCGGCGGCCATTTTAGATGTCCTGATGCTGCAATTCAATGACAGCAAGCAGGTTGATGAAAAGTCCAATAAATCACAGTCCACAAATACGATTTTTCTCTCTGGGGGTAGCGCAACACAGTACAACGTCTCTAATTCCTCCCAGGCACAATTTTAATCCACAGATTTGGGAATAAAGGTTACAGTCTTTGCAATACGGTGGTGGAATAGTTAAAGCACACAGTTCACACTTCTCTGCACTTCAGAAGTATGCGGATCCTGTTCGTGACGCCAAAAAGAGCGATGCAGTGTCCCAGGGGGTCAGTAGTGTATGCTGGGCTTTGTAGTGCAGATTTACCCACTAACCTGGGATCCACTGTCGTCTTCAATTCTGGTCAGATACCGGAACAGGCAGGTATTTAATGTTCGTGACGCCAGTGTCAATTAAACGGTGACACGCCGTGTATAGTAATGTAGAAGAATGAAGCAACCACGGGATAGCCAACCAAAACGGGAACTTTACTGAATGTCAGTGATAATTACACATGGACGCAGTTGGAAGCGCAGTTCCATGGAAGACAGTTGGTTTCTATTTGAATACAGCTGGTTCTTAGAAGTACAGAATGGCCGGTCTTAGCAATGTTCTTTACAGAGTGTTAATTACAGGAGATGCAGTACAGGCGGCTTGCACACTATTCCTGACTGGTCCTGAAACATGTGACTTATCCTCCAAGGTCCAATGCCCTATAGCTGGCGTACCCTTGAAGCTGTCTTTATCTAGTACCTCCTCTGTTATCTTGAGTACCTCTTGCTTTATCTGATCGGCCTCTGTGGTATTCTGTGTCCCGGCTGGTTGCTTGCTTATGATGTTTCAGCTAAACGGATGATGACTCAGGAGGGGAACCTTTTCCTTGGATCCGGAACCCGGTTACAGGGCCTTTACCACCCTCTCCTAGTTGGCAGGCTTCAGGCCTGCGCTACTCTCACAGGCCCATAGCCTGGCCTTGACTCAGACACAGGATCATCTCTGACTCCTTTTCCCACTGTCTGACTTACTACTACTTCCTGACTGGGCCTTATATAAACTAGGGTTCCCTAGCTCCCTCTAGTGACTCAGAGCTGGAATGACACCCTAGCCGGCCTGCACATGCACCTTTCACAGTAACAGGAAGTACATAGCATTACATTTAACAAGATGTTTCATACCAACCTCCCCATAAATACAGGGGGAACGACAGTACCCAAGTGACCCTTCTGTAGTGACGGGGTATTACTCTCCCGTACACTACAACCATGCCATTAAAAATTTTAAGAGTTTGTCCAGGATTAGATAAACATGGCTGTTTCAGTGGTATTGCAGCCCTGCTCCACTGAAGTCACTGGGACAGAGCTGCAATATTGCATACAACCAGTGAACAGGGACTTCAGTACCAGAGCGTGGGGGGTCCTCGCCGATCTGCTGGTTCAGGCAGCCACTGGCACAGATTACTATACAGTGGACAGAAGGATCCATCCACTGTGTAGTTTCCAGCGCCGGCATTCTTCTGCAGCCACAGCCACTACATAGTGCATGGAAACCCTGTGCGTCTGACTCCATCAACTGCACAGAACATCTGATGTTGGACTCCTACAATCTGAATATTGATGATCTGTCCTGCGGATAGGCCATTAAAGGGGTTGTTTTCCTTCACCAAATGGCATTTATCATGTACAGAAAGTTCATACAAGGCACTTACTAATGTATGATGTTTGGCCATATTGTCTCCTTTCCTGGCTTGATTCATTTTTCCATTGCATTGTACACGAATTGTATCCAAGGGTTACGACCACCCGGCAATCCAGCAATGGTGGTCGTGCTTGCACACTATAGGAAAGAGGCGCTTTTCCCTATAATGTGCAAGCACGGCCACCACTGCTGGATTGCAGGACGGCTGTAAACATGTGGTGGAAAAATGCCAGCAAATGAGGCAATGTGGACAATCAGAAAATAACAATTCCCCTAAGGGAGCAAAAAGGGAGCTAAAATATAACTTTTACTAGTAATTATTAAAACCTAGCGCCACGTTCAATGGATAATAGCTATGGCTTTAGAAATAAGGAACAGTCTTACCATGCCGACATTGCGCAGGGCAAGGGCTTTTTCTTTAAATCCAGTGACATACCGGGTCTCAGCATGGGTATGCTAGGCGGAGGCTTCCGCCTAGCAGTGAGCCCAGTCATGTCACCAGCACTAATGGGCGGTATTTAGCCCTGTCCTAGTCTGTAAAACAGCCTAGGGCAGCGCTATAAACCACCCATTAGTGCCGGTGACGTCACTGCTAGGGGGAAGCCTCCAGTATGACAATGTAAACAAAACAGCCCTTGCCTGCGCGATGCAGTACAGGGAAAGGGGAGCGTCAGGGCAAGAAGTGCTCCAATGCTCCACTGATACGGGCTCAGTGGGTGAAGCAGCTCTGAACCCGGACAACCCCTATAAATATAGCATATCTGATCTTACCCCAGCTAATTTTGGATTGTGCCTAGATGAAGATGCCCACAGACGAGCGCTGCACTAGCCTGATGTGGCAAGCGATTGTCAGAAAGGAAGCGTTTCTTCCTGACAATAACCTGCTCGTTAGTGAAAGAGACTGCCGCATTTACATGCAATGATCTCCTCCACAGTATGGGGAGGAGCGATCGCTAACACCATCGCTCAGCCCCATACACAATCATTGTTTACACGGCACAATCCGCTGCTGGCAGGAGATGATTTAGGTAACTGCATGAACGATTTTATTACCCGATGAACGAGCGTTTACGACCATCCTGTATTCCAGCAGTGGTGGTCGCGCTTGCACAATATAGGAGAAAGTGTTGGCCTGTCTGGTGGCCAGGACTTGGGCTTGCACATAGGCACGCATACTCAGCAGTTCCCACCCCAGCCACCTAATATCTGCCCTGCAGCAGTGGTCGTAACCCCTGGATACAAGCAGTTTATAATGTGATGGAAAAATGAATCAAGCCAGCAAAGGAAGCAATATGGATAATAACAATACATTAGTAAGTGCCTTGTATTAACTTTGTGTACATGATAAATGCCATTTACTAACGTGAGACAACCCTTTAAAGGGGTTGTCTGGGTTCAGAGCTGAACCTGGACATACCTATATTTTCACCCAGGCAGCCCCCCTGATGCTAGCATGAGGGCATCTTAATCGCCCAGGGCACGGGCTCTTTTGTTTACAACAACAAACTGCTAAAGCCCACCCATCAGTGCCGGTGACGTCACCGTGCTTCCTGGCAGCCCCATGGAGAGCCTGTTTTGTCACCGGAACGTCTTTGTCTTCTCTAAAGATGAGCAAATCGATTCTACCCGTTCAGAATTCGTGCAGACTTTCCCAGAAAGTTCTGATTCTCAAATTAGTTAGAGACAGAGGTATCCTTCAATAGTGATAATTAAAGGGTTTATATAATTAAGGGGTTTATATAAAGTATTTAAAGCAGGCGGCAATTACTGTTTAAGGCGAACTGGATAGCCTCATCAACTGCAGATGACATACACCTACAAGGCTAGGGCTACGTTGTGACATGTGTCGCGCAACTTTTTGTCGCAGAGAAGTCGCACAACATTTTTTATATATAACGATGCGACATACATATATAACGATGCGACATTACAATAAATGTTGCATGAGATTAGTGCGACACTAAGGTCGCTTGACACTTGTCACAATGTAGCTGTACACTTTTTGTAGCCCTAGTCTAATTCCTCTGCTGAAATACTCTGTGCAGCTGGGGGACCTTTCTCCTTCCTTTATGCAACTCTGACTATGACCTTCCACAAGATCGGTACATTTCACTCCTGAAATACTCTGCGCAGCTGAAGGACCCTGCTCCTCCTCCTGTGTAAAGTCTAAGACTACATAGAAACTTCGGCAGTGACAAGCATTGCGCACACAAAGATTGATATGTAGCACTGCACCTCGCAACATAATGGAAGTGAATGGGGTAGCAACATGACTCTGTGCTGCTGGGGGGGGACCCTGCCCCATTGACCTTGAAACTGACAGTCTACTGACATCTACAAGATCAGCACACTACTCTCCTAAAATACTCTGTGCTGCTAGGATCCATCACAATACAATAACGTTTTCCCTGACTGGATTTTCATAACTACAACATCTTCCTGTAGAGAAAGCTGTTGTGAAGGGGTTAAATAGTTATCTCCATTTTTTCAGATATTCACAACACATGGTGCTAATTAACATCCTTTTGAAATGATAGCTGAGCTGGCCAATCAGAAGCCTCCGTGGTGATGTCATCCTCTGTGCATGGGGTATCCCAGAGGGAGATGATGAAATCCAGAGCCCTACATGTCCTGGTCATTGTGAACCAGATACACAGGAACGGCGCCTGTTACCATGACGTCTGGCGCATCACAAATATTTAACAGATGGACAGTTATATCCGTATTTCAACAGACGCCGTCATGCAAGGAGAGATCATGGAGAGTATTCGACAGCATCTGAATGACATGTCAGGGACTCAATCCATGACAGGTGCAGTGCTATGTGCACTGATATGATGGCTGACTCCTGTGTGTGCGCCCCTTGTATATAAACTTTACAGAGAGTACATTACGTCACTTATCCTGCATTGATTCTGAGTAATAGCTGTCCTGTGTGGACATATCTTATACGCCAGAGCTGCGCTCACTATTCTGCTGGTGGAGTCACTGTGTGCATTTATTATATTACTTATCCTGTACTGATCCTGAGTTACATCCTGCATTGTAGCCCAGAGCTGCACTCACTATTCTGCTGGAGGAGTCACTGTGTACATACATTACTTATCCTCTACTGATCCTGAGTTACATCCTGTATTATACCCCAGAGCTGCACTCACTATTCTGCAGATGGAGTCACTGTGTACATACATTACCTATCCTGTACTGATCCTGAGTTACATCCTGTATTATACTCCAGAGCTGCACTCACTATTCTGCTGGAGGAGTCACTGTGTACATACATTACTTATCCTCTACTGATCCTGAGTTACATCCTGTATTATACCCCAGAGCTGCACTCACTATTCTGCAGATGGAGTCACTGTGTACATACATTACTTACCCTCTACTGATCCTGAGTTATATTGTGTATTATACTCCAGAGCTGCACTCACTATTCTGCTGGTGGAGTCATTGTGTACATACATTACTTATCCTGTACTGATCCTGAGTTTTACAGCAAGACACGGAGGCTCCTATTGCTATCTCTTCCTTTACTGTTCCACCAATAGCAGCAAAGAAAATTTACATACTGAACATTGTAACCATGGCAACCATAGTCCCACCCCCAGACAGCCCCTATAACAGGCAACTCCTCCTCTGGGTCTTCCTCTTTCTTTGCTGCTGCCACCAGATAAGTGCTGCAATTTTATCTCCATGAGTTCTATTGCTTCAGATCATATTGTGTCTTTGGTTTAGATGATCTATTTTCTTTATCTGTTTTATCCTGTATTTGCTTTCTCCTCAGCATCTGCGTTATACTATTGTATTGCACCAGTTTTTTTGCTGGTTTCTCCCCCTTATCATTCCCTGGGGGGTGTTATTTTTGCTGCTTGCACCCATTCCCCCCGCCATCTCTTGTGATTTTATCCCATATTTGTTTGCCCTCTAACAAATATTTTACCTGCGCTTGGCGCTCTTTTCCTCCTTGCGTCTTGGGATCCCGACGCTCCCCCCTTTGCGGCCGGATCTTCTCTGGTTTGCCGGGCTTGCACGTAGTATCGCAAGATCCCGGTGGCCATCTTGGTTCTCGCCTATCGCGGGATCTTGGCGGCCATTTTCAGTCCCGCCTGTCTGATAGGTACGGCCGCATATCCCTGCTCTCCCGCTCCTGTTCTCCCGCTCCTGCCGCATCGCGCCTGGGTGATTAACCCTTGCTTGTCGCTATTAGGTATCGTTAGTTATCTCCCCTATTTCGGCCCTATTATTATCACTGGTCCTTGGCTAGATTGATATTCATACCTCATTATGTCAGCATCCGATCTGCCCTCCAGCCAGGCCTGCCCACTGCCTGCAGATGAGATGAAGGTTGAGAGAGGTGACCCTCATACATTGGCCCTACAGCAGTCGGTCTCCAGTGCCATAATGACTGCTATGGACTCCATGTCCAGTATGCTGGCTGCTACTATTTCTCAGGCCCTTGCTGCACACCCTCATAGAGTGGCCTTGCAGTCTGCCCCTGCTAGAGATCCGCCATCTGATGCCATTGATGCTCCTGTTTCACAGGATAATAGAACTGGTGTGCGTGCTGCCACCCATGAGAGCGTGCAACGATCACGCAAGAGAGCCTTGCCGCGCCAGGCAGAAAAGGCGCGTACGTGGAAATGTGCTAGAGCACAACCAGGTGCCGATTCTGATTCTGATCTGGGCTCAGATTTAGAGGCGTTTGAGGATCATGATTATCCCTCTGATGAGGAGACCCCTGATCCGACACCCACTGCCAGGGGCTCTGTTCCCTCTGTTCCCTCTAATTATTTATCTGGACGACATTCTTATCATGCATCATTCCAGGTTAACCTTGCTGGAGCATCTAGGCTGGACGTCGGATCTGTTGTCACGCCTCGGGTTTCTTCTGAATTTGGAGAAGTCGTGCCTGACCCCTCTACAGAGGATGGACTTTCTGGGGTTCACGGTGGATTCTGTGTCCGAGTCCCTCAGCCTTCCAACGTCCAAACTATGCGCCATTTGGAAGTAATTGTGACGCGCCCTGTCTTCTCCTCAATTGACCTTGCGACACCTTGCCCGCATCGTTGGTCTGCTCGCCTCCTCCATCCAGGCGGTGTTTCCTACATTATCGCGCCCTGCAACGGCTGAAGATAGCGCACCTTCGCTCAGGTGCGGCTTTTGCGGATGCGGTGATGTTGGATTCGGAAGCCAGGGAGGAGCTTCGTTGGTGGATCGCCAACTTGGAGGCGTGGAATGGCAAGGCAATTTTCGGTCTCCAACCGGAGTTTACGGTAGAATCGGATGCGAGCCTACAGGGCTGGGGAGCCCACTGCGATGGAGTTTCCACGGGCGGTCGCTGGACGGCGGAGGAGACTCGCCTGCACATCAACGCGTTGGAACTTCTGGCAGGGTCCTTTGCCATTCGGAGCTTTACCAACGGGATAGCTCATGCTTGCATCCTCCTTCGTATGGACAATGTCTCGGCGGTCCGCTACGTCAACTGTTTAGGTGGTACCCAATCAGCGACTCTGGCTCGGCTTGCGAAGGAGTTTTGGTCCTATTGCCTCTCCAAGGATATTGTGGTCCAGGCGGAATACCTCCCTGGCCTCCACAACACTCGAGCGGACCAGAGTTCCCGTTGTTTCACGGACGGCAGCGATTGGAGGCTGGCCCCGAGGATATTCTCCGCGATTTCAGCCGTCTGGGGCCCCTTTGCTGTGGACCTGTTTGCTTCGAGACTCAACGCCCAGCTCCCTCGCTTCTTCAGCTGGCGCCCGGATCTGGGAGCGGAAGCGGTGGATGCGTTTCTGCAGGATTGGTCGAGGTCTCTTCTGTATGCGTTTCCCCCATTCGCAATGATTGCGAGGATGCTTCTACAGGTTCGTTGCCAGAGTGCCGAGTTGGTGGTGGTGGTTCCCTTTTGGGGGACTCAGAGTTGGTTCCCGGCCCTGTTGGAGCTCCTGGTGGACGTGCCTTTTCTTCTCCCGGACCTTGTGGATCTTCTTTGCGATCCCAGAGGGTTGAGTCACCCGCTGCTGCTGGACGGAACCCTTCAACTGCTGGCGTGTCGAGTCTCAGGATCCCTGGAGAAGTCGGGGGCGTTTCGGAGTCAACTAGACGCCTCCTGGACAATGCATGGGCTCCCGGCACCAGAAAATCTTATCGGGCAGCTTGGGGATCTTGGTCTAGTTGGTGCTTGGAACGGGACTTGGATCCCGTTTCGGCACCTGTGAGTCATCTGCAATTTCTTACTGTGGCGAAACCAACCTCGCCTCTGTGTTTTGGAGGGGGCTGTTTGCCAGCCTCCTGCCCTGGGATTATGGTCCCTTAAGTTATTGGGTCTTAAGGCACTTGGGACTGAGCCCTCTGTCCCTGGATTGCATCATTTGCCTTACTTGCTTGGATTTTACTATTCCCATGGTGAGAACAATGGATGAAGCACATGGTGAGAACAATAGATAGCGGCCATTTTAACTCACAGACACTGTTGTGACTTTTCAACACGGTGCTATCTTGCCTGTATTTGGTACACAGAGACATCATTCAGTAGTTTGAAACTACCAAACAGGGGACACATTTATTAGTGACTATTTTCTGTATAACTTGTATATTTTCGGTGTAACTGGCATAAAACTGTATCTTCCAAACTACTGAACGGATGTGGGTGAATTTTGGATATGTGGTTCATCCAGATCCCCCGGTTCCGAGGATATATTGGTTATGGGGTTATTGCATGTTTTGGGGTTCCTGTGATATGTTTTATAAAACTGTATTTCTCTGCCTTTGATAATTATATTCGCCATTGTGTTCAATAATCATCACCGGCAGAGGGGAGGATTTTGTGTGGGTGTGTTTCTATTGTCCCATTGTGTGTTTAAATGGTGATGTCTGTCCTGTTGTCTACACATGTGTATTGGCGATCTCCCTTTGTCCTGAGAGATAATTGGATTGCCCTCGGTTGTCTCCGGGACAGAGAGGAGGAAACCATGATGCATTGTGGGGATGTGTTGTATCTGTCCTGTATTTGCAACAACTGTAATAAAAACCAGGCTGGGTGTGCCAGCACGTCAGACCACTGCTTGACCCTCAACACGGAGCCTTGTCTCGTTATTGGGGGGATTCCCTGTATGCTGTTAGAGACTGATTGCCAGGAGTGTAAGCTGATTGTATGCTTTTCCTGTTCGTCTGCTAGCAGCTATTCGCGAGGTTCCCGTTTGGAGTGCTATTTTGTATCCAGTTCGGGAGTTTGGTGTTCTGCAGCAGCTGTGCCTGTCTCTCAGAAAGGGGCATATCGCCTAAACGGATTTTAACCCCTTGTCTGCTGAAACGGTCCGTTACACTTACCTCCTTGTTTGAGGCCGGTAAAGCTTATAGAACGATCAATCTCTTCCGTTCTGCCATTTCCTCTACTCATCAGGGGTTCGAGGGTACGCCTGCGGGTCAACACCCTTTGGTTTGCCGCCTGCTATGAGGCTCTCGCCTTACTCGCCCACCGCGTCCTCGGTTTACTACCACTTGGGACGCCTCTTTGGTCTTGTCGTTTTTAGCGGCTTGGCCCAGCAATCCGGATCTTTCATTGCGTCAGTTGTCTGCTAAGTTGCTAGTGCTTTTCTGTCTTATTTCCTGCAAGCGGGTGTCGGATGTGCGGGCTTTGGATCATGACGCCAGGTCCTTCACTCCTGAGGGTGTCTCCTTCAATATCTCGAGATGCACCAAGACCCACATCAGGGAAGTTTCTTATCCTAGTTTCCTGTCCTCTCCGGCTCTTTGTCCGGTGGCTTGCTTGCGGGAATACGAATCACGGACGAGGGCTTACCGTTCTCCCTTGGTCCCACAGCTTTTTCTTTCTATTCGCCATCCCTTTGGCCCGGTATCCAGTCCGACATTGGCTCGTTGGATGAAGTGGGTTATGTCCCTTGCGGGGATCGATACTTCTGTTTTTACGGTGCATTCGGCGAGGGGTGCATCTGCCACCTCTTTAGCAATTTCGGTGGCGCGTATGGAGGATATCTTACGTCTGGCTGACTGGTCTAGGGTCACGACCTTCAGGTAGTATTATTTTTGTCCTCCTCCTCATTTGTTTGCTTCTGTGATTGCCCAGCTTTGAACTAGCAATAGGAGCCTCCGTGTCTTGCTGTAAAACTTATTGATTTTCCTAGTATACGACGTAAAGTCATAGTTTTATTAAAGACAGGGAGGCGAGTATTGCCCGCCCTGTTTTGGCCCGCCCATTTATTTATTTATTTGTCATTCGGAGGAGGTGTGGGTTACTTATGTTTAATTACTGATTTCATGTTATTGTTATTATTATTATTTATTGATAATTTTACGATTCATTATCGTTTATCGACTGCCCGCCTTGATTGTTCTGGCCTGGTATTTACACTTGCCATATTCTTTATTTCTTTTTAGGTTGAAAGGTCGCTGAGTTCTAGGATCTACGTCCTTCTGTTTTTTCTTCAGGAATGTTAGCCCGGTTGGCTTCGGTTGTGAAGTTCGGGTGGAGCGGTGCAGTTTCGCTTCCGGTTTCCAGTTCTTGTTAACGGTTCCAGTCGGTGTCCGGTGTTGGTGTCAGGTCCAAAGAAAGAGGAAGACCCAGAGGAGGAGCTGCCTGTTATAGGGGCTGTCTAGGGTGGGACTATGGTTGCCATGGTTACAATGTTCAGTATGTAAATTTTCTTTGCTGCTATTGGTGGAACAGTAAAGGAAGAGATAGCAATACTCGCCTCCGTGTCTTTAATAAAACTATGACTTTACGTTGTATACTAGGAAAATCAATAAGTTATATTGTGTATTATACTCCAGAGCTGCACTCACTATTCTGCTGGAGGAGTCACTGAGTACATACATTACTTATCCTGTACTGATCCTAAGTTACATCCTGTATTATACCCCGGAGCTGCACTCACTATTCTGCAGATGGAGTCACTGTGTACATACATTACTTATTCTGTACTGATCCTGAGTTGCATCCTGTATTATACCCCGGAGCTGCACTCACTATTCTGCAGATGGAGTCACTGTGTACATACATTACTTATTCTGTACTGATCCTGAGTTGCATCCTGTATTATACCCCGGAGCTGCACTCACTATTCTGCTGGTGGAGTCACTGCATACATACATTACTGATCCTGTACTGACCCTGAGTTACATCCTGTATTATACCCCGGAGCTGCACTCACTATTCTGCAGATGGAGTCACTATGTACCTACATTACTTATCCTCTACTGATCCTGAGTTCAATCCTGTATTATACTTCAGAGCTTCACTCACAATTCTGCAGCTTTAGGCTAGATTCATACGAATGTGGTGTTTTGCGGATCCAGAAATTGCGATCTGCAAAACACGAATACCGGCCCATGTGCGTTCTGCAATTTGCAGACCACACACGCCGCCGCTATCATAGAAAATGACTATTCCTGTCTGCAATTATGGACAAGAATAGGACATGTTCTATTTATTTTTTTTGCGGGGAGCTGCACAAAGCAATGGATGCGGACAGCACACGTTTTGCTGTCCGCATCTTTTGCGGCCCCATAGAAATGAACGGGTCCGCAATTTGCGGTACGGATGTGGACACGTTCATACGGTAGTGTGAATGTAGCATTTAGCTAAAATCTCCCTTTTTAAACCATATCTGATTTCTTACCGAAGCTAATTTTGGATTGTGCCTAGATGAAGATGCCCACAGACGAGCACTGCACTCGCCTGATGTGGAAAGTGATTGTCAGAAAGGAAGCGTTTCTTCCTGACAATAACCTGCTCGTTAGTGAAAGAGACTACCGCATTTACATGCAATGATCTCCTCCACAGTATGGGGAGGAGCAGGGCCGTTTCTAGGGGCGGGCGGCCGCCCGGGGCGCTGTCAGCAGCAGGGGGCGCCCGTTGAAGTAAAAAAAAAAAAAAAAAAAAAAAATCGTTATGAAGGTAAATGATCGGGCGGCCGGCCGGCGGCGCCCCTCATGCTGAGCCTCCTGAGCGGCCGGCTCAGTGCTGCGCAGCCTGCCTGCGCTGCAGACTGCTGAGTTATTAGTGTAGCGTGGCCGAGCTCTGTTCGGTCCGGCCCGGGGTACAGGAGCATTTGTTTCTTGTACCCGGCCGGACTGAAAGGAAGTGCACACTAAGTGAGCACTTCCTGTCAGCCGGGTACAGGAAACAAAAGCTCCTGTACCGCGGAGCGAACAGAGCTCGGCCACGCTACATTAGAGGTGACATGGGGGAGGAAATGAGAGTGAGGGGGGGGGGGAGTAGAATGAGACTGAGAGTGACAAGAGGGGGGGGGGAGTAGTAGAATGAGAGTGACAAGAGGGGGGGGAGTAGTAGAATGAGAGTGACAAGAGGGGGGGGAGTAGTAGAATGAGAGTGACAAGAGGGGGGGGGGAGTAGTAGAATGAGAGTGAGGGGGGGGGGAGTAGTAGAATGAGAGTGACAAGAGGGGGGGGAGTAGTAGAATGAGAGTGACAAGAGGGGGGGGAGTAGTAGAATGAGAGTGACAAGAGGGGGGGGAGTAGTAGAATGAGAGTGACAAGAGGGGGGGGGGAGTAGTAGAATGAGAGTGACAAGAGGGGGGGGGGAGTAGTAGAATGAGAGTGAGGGGGGGGGGAGTAGTAGAATGAGAGTGACAAGGGAGGGGGGGGGAGTAGTAGAAAGAGAGTGACAAGGGAGGGGGGGGGAGAAGAGAGTGACAAGGGAGGGGGGGGGGAGAAGAGAGTGACAAGGGAGGGGGGGGAGAAGAGAGTGACAAGGGAGGGGGGGGGGAGAAGAGAGTGACAAGGGAGGGGGGGGGGAGAAGAGAGTGACAAGGGAGGGGGGGGGAGAAGAGAGTGACAAGGGAGGGGGGGAGAAGAGAGTGACAAGGGAGTCCGCAGAGCCAGACTGCAGCCAGAGACCAGATCATCTAATTGTCCTGGTGGTAAGTAGACAATGCAATATGTGTATTATTTAATTGTTTAGTTATTAATACTACATTTTGCGGACCGCACATTGCCGGCACTAAGAGAATATGCCTATTCTTGTCCGTTATTGGGGACAAGAATAGGACATGTACTATTTTTTTTCAGGTTCGGAATTGCGGATCCGGGTCCGCAATTCCGGATCTGATAAGGGGGGGGCGGGGGTGCCAATTTTTATCTTGCCTAGGGCGGCAAAGATCCTTGCACCGGCCCTGGTCAGACTTACTGACGTCACGCGCCTGATCCTCCCACTAGGCGGCGCAGGCGCGTGACATACAGTGAGTGAGTGAGCGCCGCACTGCATGCCTGTTACCGCCCGCCCTGAGCCCCTGAGCAGTGCTGATGCCTGCTGTGAGGCGAGTGATGGTCTGGGGGGGGGGCATTAATTACAATGGGGGGATGGGGGTAATTACAATGGGGGGGCATTAATTACAATGGGGGGAATTAATTACAATGGGGGGGGGGGGCCACTGTGGGAGACATGAAAATGGGGGCCACTGTCACTGTGGGGGACATTAAGTTTAATAAGGATCACTATGGACATTATTTAGAATGGAGGCTGCTGTTGGTGTCATTACTCATTATAACTGTATAATGTCTGATAGGCCTAGTCCTGAGCTGAGTTATATTACCCTGCCCATGCCCTGTATAATAATGTACCCATCCCTGATACCCCTAGTTATATTACCCCGCTGGAGTAATATAACTAAGGGGTATCAGGGTACATTATTAGACAGGGCAGGGTAATATAACTCAGGACTAGGCCTATCAGACATTATACAGTTATAATGACATCCACAGCAGCCTCCAGCAGCCTGTTTTTTTGACACTCGCCCTGAGAGAAATTTTACCTAGAAACTGCACTGGGGAGGAGCGATCGCTAACACCATCGCTCAGCCCCATACACAATCATTGTTTACACGGCACAATCCGCTGCTGGCAGGAGATTTAGGTAACTGCATGAACGATTTTATTACCCGATGAACAAGCGTTTACGACCATCCTGTATTCCAGCAGTGGTGGTCGCGCTTGCACAATATAGGAGAAAGTGCTGGCCAGGACGTGGGCTTGCACATAGGCACGCATACGCAGCAGTTCCCATCCCAGCCACCTAATATCTGCCTGCAGCAGCGGTCGTAACCCCTGGATATGAGCAATGTTTAATGTGATGGAAAAATGAATCAAGCCAGCAAAGGAAGCAATATGGATAATAACAATACATTAGTAAGTGCCTTGTATTAACTTTCTCTACATGATACATGTCATTAACTGAAGTGAGACAACCCCTTTAATAGCTATAAGTAAAATATAAAACACACTACAAAGTATTTTGTTTTGTAGAATTTTTGTGGCAGTTTTTAGGTGGTGTCTTTTTTTCACAAAACAGAGAATGCTCTATGGCATTTTTATTTTATTTTTTTGCCCATAGTCTTCCGCAATTTGCGGACCACACATGCCGCCGCTGTCATAGAAAATATCTATTCTTGTCTGCAATAAGACATGTTCTATTTTTGCGGGGCCGCGGCATGAAGCAACAGATGCAGAAGCACACGGTGTGCTGTCCACATCTTTTGCAGCCCCATAGAAATGAACGTGTCCGCACCCGTTCCGCAAAATTACGGAATGGATGCGGACTCATTCATACGGTTGTGTGAATGTAGCCTTTAGCTAAAATCTCTCTTTTTAAACCAGCGTCTGTAAATTAATCTGAAGTTGGAAAAACTGACTACCCCATAAGGTGCATTTTAGTTTAGGTGCTTAGCTAACCTCTTGGGGGTGTCTTTCCACGACCTTTATGACTGTTTCCATGGTATTCAACAGAATTCAGATTTATGTAGGTAATTAATAGTTCAATAGCACCCGGATACATTCATACACAGTGAGCTCCCCCTAGTGGTGGCTGTAAATAGAATTTAGCACGGTACAAAAGCAGAGGATTTGGAGCTCTAGGTCAGAAAAAAACATCCAACTGCTATAAAAAGCAGAATTTAAAAAAGGTTCTAGTTTGTTAAAACAAGAAAAGAAAATATAGCTTTCAATGTAAGAAAGAAAAAACTTCAAGAAAAATGTGCTTGAAAGTCATTTAATTCCTCCTAAGGCCTCATTCACACGGCCGTTGTTTTGGTCCGCATCCGAGCGGCCATTTTGGCGGCTTGGATGAGGACCCATTCACTTCAATGGGGCCGCAAAAGATGCAGACAGCACTCCGTGTGCTGTCCGCATCCGTGGCTCCGTTCCGCGGCCCCGCAAAAAAAAAAAAACATGTCCTATTCTTATCCACGCTTTGCAGACAAGAATAGGCATTTATATTGCCGGCGCCCGTTCCGCAAATTGCGGAAGGCAACACGGACGGCTTCCGTTTTTTGCAGATCCGCGGTTTGCAGACCGCAAAAAACTGAACAATCGTGTGCATGAGGCCTAATAGTAATGGCAAATTATGAATTTTTATCGGGCTCCTCATTGCTCTTAGCCTCTTTAGTTTTTCCCTACCGTAATTATTCACAGATGACTCATTATACTGGACTGCAGCACACCTTAACCCTCTCATAGCCAGAGCACTTTGTGGCCCCTCAGTCTATATGCTGCAAGCACCAGGTTGTACGACTGGTTGTCATGTGACTATTTACACCGTGTTATGTACAAAATGTATGAATTGCTGCTATCCCTATACATCCCCCCTCAATCATCTTCTGCTGATTTATACTTTCAGTTAACTGTACTAACATGAGCCATGATCAGTAACAAAACGTCCAGAGAAGAGGACAGTATTATAGTAGTTATATTCTTGTACATGGGAGACAGTATTATAGTGGTTAGATTCTTGTACATTAGGGCAGTATTATACTAGTTATATTCTTGTACATAGGAGCAGTATTGTAGTAGATATATTCTTGTACATAGGAAACATTACAGTAGTTATATTCTTGTACATAGGGGCAGTATTATACTAGTTATATTCTTGTACATAGGAGCAGTATTGTAGTAGATATATTCTTGTACATAGGAGGCAGTATTATAGTAGTTATATTCTTGTACATAGGAGGCAGTATTATAGTAGTTATATTCTTGTACATAGGCAGCAGTATTATAGTAGTTATATTCTTGTACATAGGAGGCAGTATTATAGTAGTTATATTCTTGTACATAGGAGATAGTATTATAGTAGTTGTATTCTTGTACATAGGAGACAGTATTATAGTAGTTAATTCTTGTACATCAGAGGCCGTATTATAGTAGTTGCATTCTTGTACGTAGGAGACAGTATTATAGTAGTTATATTGTTGTACATAGGAGGCATGATTATAGTGGTCATAGTCTTGTATGTAATCTTGTAATGAGTGTTTCTTGTCAAGCTCCACTTTGCTGTATATACACTGATAATTGCTATTTATAGACCCAGAATGAGTGTTTTGTGTGCTGCTGATAGCACTGCACTTCAAATATGGATTGAGAACAAAAGAAACACTTGCTTTGCATGCAACAAAGTAATCACCAATTTAACCCCCTCCTTCCAATGCTGTGTAGACTCCAACAGAATATCTGATCTGCACATACATCTGGTTTGATTTAACTGCAAGTACCGTCATTCTGATAAGAGGCATATCAGAGTACCGTATCAGTGTATCTGGTCAGCAGACTCCATAACTCCATAATGTCTTGCTGATGTTGGTAGATAGAGTGGAAAACCTGACATCTGTAATGTAGTTCTGTGTGGACCTCTGAGGCAACATGACACATGATAGACTTAGATACACCGCCTCTTCAGATAGCATCACCATACTTACCAACGTTTCAGTTGGTAAAATCGGGGCATATAAACTCTGCCCCTATTTTAGTAATTCAATCTAAATGTGATACTCATATAGTGTGATGCTATTGCTATCTACAGGGTATTATGGGAATACATGATGATCAGCATGACAGCTAAGGGAATGGTCTGGTCCTACTGACCTCATAAACTGCAGTTTCCAAGTCCTCCACTGGGTGGTGCACTCCATAATTTATTAGGGCTGCGCATCTTCACTCGTCTCACGATTCGATGCGATTACGATTATCAAGTCCACGATTCGATTCGGCGATGCATCACGATGCATCAAGATTATTACCCAAGTCCCCTTGTTTTTCAATTTTACATCAAAAAATTAATTCAATCAGTCAGAAATTGCACAAAAATATTTATTTGTATCTATTGTCAGGCGGATCCGTCTGACAAATGCATTGAAATACCGGATCTGTCTCTCCGGTGTCATCTGGAAAAACGGATCCGGTGTTTATTTTTTTTCACAGATTTAAAGGTCTGCGCAGATCGGAAGAACGGATCCGTCAATGCAGCAATTTTAATGCCGGATCTGGCACTAATACATTTCAATATAAGTTTAAAGCTGGATCCGGCAAGTGTTCAGGATTTTTGGCCGGAGAGAAAACTGCTGCATGCTGCGGTATTCTCTCCGGTCAAAAAACGTAAGAGGGACTGAACTGATGCCTCCTGAACGGATTGCTCTCCATTCAGAATGCATTAGGATAAAACTGGTCAGTTCTTTTCCGGTATTGAGCTCCTAGGACGGAACTCTATGCCGGAAAAGAAAAACGCAAGTGTGAAAGAACCTGAGAGACCATCAGTATTAGGCTAGTTTCACACTAGCGTTCGTCGGTCCGTTCGTGAGCTCCGTTTGAAGGGGCTCACGAGCGGACCCGAACGCCTCCGTCCAGCCCTGATGCAGTCTGAATGGAGCGGATCCGCTCAGACTGCATCAGTCTGGCGGCGTTCAGCCTCCGCTCGCCTCCGCACGGACAGGCGGACAGCTGAACGCTGCTTGCAGCGTTCAGCTGTCCGCCTGGCCGTGCGGAGGCGTGCGGATCCGTCCAGACTTACAATGTAAGTCAATGGGAACGGATCCGCTTGAAGAGGTCACCATATGGCTCAATCTTCAAGCGGATCCGTCCCCCATTGACTTTACATTGAAAGTCTGGACGGATCCGCTCAGGCATCTTGCGCACTTAGAAAATTTTCTAAGTTATTAATGCAGACGGATCCGTACTGAACGGAGCCTCCGTCTGCATTAATATGATCGGATCCGTTCAGAACGGATCCGATCAAGCGCTAGTGTGAAAGTAGCCTTAGTCCTGGAGGTTTCAGGTTGATAGATCCTGTGTATGCTACATTGTATCCACAATAACCATCCTCTCAGTAGGGACTGATACACTTGTGAAGGGGCTCTGATGGTGCAGGATCAGTAACTGTCAGTAAATCTGACACCCCAGCAGTTTCAGATCCCTGCCCTTAGCTGAGAGTTGTCAGTGTGGATCACCTCCTGCTGGGAGCAATCTCCTGAATAGTGTGAGATAAATGTAGACATTCCCAGACTGGCCACTAGGGGCCGCTGTTTGACCGCCTTTCATAGACCCGGAACCTAAAGTTCCGTCCACTGTAGACGGAGGGGAAGAATAAGAAGATACACAACCGGAAAAATAAAGAAGAAACATGGCGCGGGCGGCAAAGGTATGAGAAGCGGCAATATGAGCTGTGTAGGTGGCAGGCGGTAGGTGTATATGCTGTGTAGGTGGCAGGCGCTTTGGAGGTAGATATTACATAGGTGACAAAACTCACCTCGCCGCCAGCCACCGCACGTCCGCACTGCCGCCTGCTTCTGAGTGTCTGACTGGGAGCCGGAGATACGCGGAAACCACGCCTCCGGCTCCTCCTCACTCAGTCAGACCCGGCTCACTCAATGTTGTCGCCACCCCCTCTGACACGTCAGCGGGAGGCGGGAAAGAAGGCGCCCAAAAACTTTTTTCCGACTCGGCTGCACGGCGGACGCGACGCTGACGTCATCAACATGCATCGATTATTTAAAGCAACCGCATCGATGCAGAATCGCCGGGGGTCGAATCGCGATGCATCGCTGCATCGATTATATTCGACAGCCCTATAATTTATAGGGATAATTTACACCCACTGGTGAAGAAAGCAGAAACCAGTGAGAACAGACCAATCAGAAACAGGGGGTAACAGGAGATATTACACACATATGGTCAATGTCTGTAGATGGGAAATAGTTTGCAGTATATTATCACATACATTTATGATTCCTGCTCTGGTCAGCAGGTCCCAGGTGTTACATACAGTTCTTATTGGGACTTTATTTTGCGTCTTTTTTTCCGATTGCTTGTTTAATCTGATTGTCGACTTGAGAAAAATGACTAAATATAAACCTTTATTTACGTTTTTAATGACAAATATCAAGAAACCATAAATGCAATGAAAACACTTCTTATATTTCACATGCTGTAATACCCCATACACATTATCAGTAATACCCCATAGAAATCATCAGCTTATATAGATGGGCCAAATATAAGGCGAAATGCTGATTTTGTTTTCTTTTAACCATGCTATAGTACATGACTCCCATCTGCAGGTAAAGCACCAGTAATGCAGCAATATAAGTATGTCATAGTAAATACTGCCAGTGCCATCACTGCAACAGAATTCAACGCCATCATTGTAACCGCTCGATGGCAATGGAGGGACACTAAACACCCTGTATCACCAGCCTTAGGCCTCATGCATTAGGGCTCATGCTGTTCCGTGCATTGGGGACCACAATTTGCGGTCCCCAATGCACGGGCAAAATCCGTAAAAAAATAAAACATGTCCTATTTTTTGCGGCGCGGAGGCACGGACAGAAACACCACAGAAGCACTCCATAGTGCTTCTGATCCGTGCTTCCGTACTACACCGCACTGCTTCTCCCGGATTGAGGACCCATTCAAGTGAATGCACACAGCCGGTGCCCGTGTATTGCAGACCCGCCTTAGGCGGGCAGCAATACGGCCACGGCCGGGCAACATTACAACATTGATTTTGCAACAAAAAAAAAGGAACACTGAAAAACTGCCGTGAAAAAAATTGAGGTATCAGGAAAATGCAAGCAGTTTCTATTATGAGTGCGGGACAATAGCCAATCAATTGTAATCTTTGATGCTGTGTGCTCCCGTGCGCACGATCAATGACTCTCCAGTACATATGGCTCGCTCACGGCACGGACCTTATGTCTCGGAGGGCATACAGTCATGTGCAAGAGGCCTAAGGCAGTCCGTGCACCTGGAGAGAAAAACTACTCCAACCCCATCTCTCCCAACTGCCGAACACTGCATGAAACGGGCCGTGCAACTACATATTGTCACATGGCCGGTTGTAAAAGGGCCTTTTGCAAGTATTTTTACTACTTAAATAGTCAAAAGTCCCTTAATAAATGACCCCCATTAGGTATTGTTGTTTTTTATTTATTTTGGGGGGGGGGGGGGAGTTGTTATTTACCATTTGTTAATAATAAATATTTAGTCATAAATCACATATTCCTAGCATAGAACGTCTTTCAATAAACATGGAGGTTCGCATAAGGATATTGATGAGCAGTGAAGCCAGACAGACACCCCAGTCCCCCCAGTGTCAGTCATCTAGGGTGTTTTAGTGAGTTCTACACACTCGACTCGCAGTGTTTGTCAGCACTGACGGAGTCGCATAGCATTATACTGATTTATGTAACCCTTAAGCCCCTTTCACACAGGCGAGTATTCCGCGCGGATGCGATGCGTGAGTTGAACGCATTGCACCCGCACTGAATACCGACCCATTCATTTCTATGGGGCTGTTCACATGAGCGGGGATGTTCACGCATCACTTATGCGTTGCGTGAAAATCGCAGCATGCTCTATTTTGTGCGTTTTTCATGTAACGCAGGCCCCATAGAAATGACGTCACCACAGGTCCTGTTCCTGAAATGAATGCTCACCACAGGTCCTGTTCAGCAAAGGAGACAGAAGAGATGCCGGCTACGCGATCAAGTGGACTAAGGTGAGTTCAATTATTTATTTATTTTTTAACCCCTCCAGCGCTATTTTACTATGCATTCTGTATTCAGAATGCTATTATTTTCCCTTATAACCATGTTATAAGGGAAAATAAAGCAATCTACAGAACAGCGATCCCAGACCCGAACTTCTGTACCAAACATGCGCGATTTCTCTCACGCAAGTGCAAAACGCATTACAATGTTTTGCACTCGCGCGGAAAAATCGCGGGTGTTCCCGCAACGCACCCGCACATTTTCCCGCAACGCCCGTCTGAAAGAGGCCTTAGAGGTCTAGAATACATTCCAGGACTGTACAATACATTCCAGAATTGCGCCGCAATTAGCAACTTTTCCCCGCTCACACCAGGTCTAAAAAAGATAGAGGGGCGTCAGAGAGGAAGGAGACGGGCCGGTAGGCCTGTCTCATTCATCATTTTTTATGCCTGATTTAGGCGTAGAAAGAAGTCTAATTTTAAGCCAGGAAGGAAGCTGGATTACATTTAGACCGGCAGTGGATAGGCCGAAGTTATGTAAAGCCTGGCTACTCTACATAAGTTTGATGGATCCACCGTCAGCTAAATGGGCTATTAAGAGCAGCATCTAAACGCTGGTCTTAACAAATGACCCCCTAAGTACTGTCTTGCACCCAGATATTGTAACAAAAACTCAGCTGTGAGCAGGCTTAGGTCAGGACTGCCTCTTTAAACAAACACTGACAGCAAGCAAAGATCTTGAAACACAGCCTCACAGGGGTAGGCAACCTCCGGCACTCCAGCTGTTGTGAAACTACAACTCCCAGCATGCATACTTCCTCTGCTCTTCTCAGAACTCTCACAGAAATGAATGGAGCATGCTGGGAATTGTAGTTTCACAACAGCTGGAGTGCCGAAAGTTGCTGACCTCTGGAGAAAGTCGCAGTACTTCCCACTATACCATAATGAAGCTTTATAGCCATAAAATTGGACAACACAGGTGCCATTTGCTTGACATTTGTAAAGTGCTGAAGTTGCATAACTAGGGTTTGGTAGCATGTACTGGAGCCACAAATCATTTCTCACATCCCATGAATGGTGACAGCCAGGGGCGTAGCTAAAAGCTCATGGGCCCTGGTGCAAGAGTTCAGCTTGGGCCCCCCTTCCCTCAGTGCTTGTTGAAAAGGGGCAGGGGAGCACGTAGCCTTCCTGCTGCCTGAGGCAAACATTGAAAGGGCACCCCCTCATGCCAAATTCTTGATCTAACCCCTTTCCTACAGGCAGAGGTGTAAATTGACCAGCATGCACTTTCTATAATGCCTGTGTCTTATGTGGCACAAGGGTCTTTGGGCCCCTCAGGCTCCTGGGCCAGGTAGCGACTGCTACCTCTGCACCCCCTATAGCTACGCCCCTGGTGACAGCTACTGTATGTGTGCCATCATGACTGCACTGTATAAGTAAAAATGACCAGCTACACTGGCACCTAGTGGCCATATTGATACATCTCAATCATGTTCTTGAATTGTCCCAGGCATTTTGCTAAAATCGGTACTGAGCGCCTTCAGCACGAGTGCTGGAGTCCGTTCAATACACTGTGATCTTGGGCATGACAGGTGTCGCGCAACCAAAGCTCTTAGGCCTCTTTCACACGGGCGAGATTTCTGCGCGGGCGCAATGAGTGAAGTGAACGCATTGCACCTGCACTGAATCCAAACCCATTCATTTCTATGGGGCTGTGCACATGAGCGGTGATTTTCACGCATCACTTGTGCGCTGCGTGAAAATCACAGCATGCTCTAATATTGTGTGTTTTTCATGCAACGCAGGCCCCATAGAAGTGAATGGGGCTGCGTGAAATTGCAAGCATCCGCAAGCAAGTGCGGATGCGGTGGGATTTTCACGCATGGTTGCTAGGAGACGATCGGGATGGGGACCCGATCTTTATTATTTTCCCTTATAACATGGTTATAAGGGAAAATAATAGCATTCTGAATACAGAATGCATAGTGCAATAGTGATGGAGGGGTTAAAATAATAATAATTTAACTCACCTCATCCACTTGTTCGCGCTGCCCGGCTTCTCTTCTGTCTTCTTCTTTGATACCTGTGGTGACGTCACTGCGCTCATCACATTGTCCGTCACATGATCCATCACCATGGATCATGTGATGGACCATGTGATGAGCGCAGTGATGTCACCAAAGGTCCTTTTCCTCCCAGGTCATCAAAGAAATAGACAGAAGAGAAGTCTTGCTGCGCGAACAAGTGGATGAGGTAAGTTAAATTATTTTTTTTAACCCCTCCATCACTATTGTACTATGCATTCTGTATTAAGAATGCTATTATTTTCCCTTATAACCATGTTATAAGGGAAAATAATAAAATCTACACAACACCTAACCCAAACCAAAACTTCTGTGAAGAAGTCCGGGTTCGGGTCTGGGTACCAAACATGCCGATTTTTCTCACGCGCGTGCAAAACGCAATAAAATCGCGCATTTTCCCGCGACACATCCGCTTCCTATCCAGCCCTCACACGAGACGCCCACGTGAAAGGGGCCTTAGTGTAGCTGCAACCCCAGACTCAAAAAGTACAACCTTGCTGGATATTTAGTGATTCTGGGGTCACGGCAAAATGCAAGTTGGCTGCGACCCCATTGATTTCAGGGGCTGCACTGTGACGCCTGTCACGCCCAATATCGCCGTGCAGCCCCAGCCTTATTCATGAGCTGCTGGCTCTCCCTGCCCCTGCCAATTAAATCTATAGTAAGAGAACTGTTAAGTCAACAGCAGGGGCAGTTCACACCTATAAATCCTTCACAAATACTGGACTTTCTTTTTTTTTATTATTTAACATGAACCTTGCTCTTTCATCCACTTTTAGATCTTCTCTCGTGCTCTCCCTATTCCCTGGAACGCCCTTCCTCACTGCCGCAGACACTGCCCGGGGCTCATGTATCTACAGAACGGTCTATATAGCCCCTTAGTGACTCCATGACTCAATGGCGATGTCAATGTATGACAGGTAAAGGCTGCTGTATGTGATGGTACGTTTGATGCAGTATGGTGGCTGCATGGTTCCCATCTGTCTGAAAATGGGTGCAATGCAGCTGAGATGCTGTATTGATATCGTCAGTAGACAATGGGCCAGACGCACAGCTGTTACAGTAGCACCAGACACCGGCCATGCTGCTGCGCCGTTGCTTACGGTTGTCTTATTACTGTTTGTATCTTGTCTGCAAAAAATGATCCTTAAGAAATTACAATGGATCTTGCATACAGGGGCATTGCTATAGGGAATACTGTAGCAGGGCCCAGGAGCCTGAGGGGGCTCAAATATCCCTCTGCTACATAAGAAGGCACCATATAGAAAGTACATGGTAGGTGAAGGCTCCTGGGACCCAGGATCTTCAAGTTATGTCTCTGTTTGTATATTTATTGAACAAGAAATATAAACACTGAATAACATAGAAATACTAATATTATAACAATCATATAATAATAACAACAACAATAATAATATAATATAATATAATATTAGATCACATGGATCTCTCTAATGAGTTATCAATAAACGTGCCAGTCCTTACATCTATAGGATTTATAGATCAGGTACTGGCATTTAGGAATCTCAAGAATCAGCCAGCCCTGGTCCTGGCCACGTGCTCTTCCTCTGCTGAATATTATGGATGATTTCCTATTTTTAAAAAAATCGATAAGATTGCCTTATACATCAGTTTAGGTTCTTCAAGTATGTGTTGCCATAAAAATGGCAATTAAGTGTAACTGCACTGTAAAATAACATGGAACACAACAAAAGTCACAAAGAATTGTGCAAAACCAGACTCTACAGCACACTGTTATACTCTAGTCACTAACAAAGCTGTATACAAAAGTCTGAGGTTTTCCTGTAAGATGTCAGGCTGCTCAATGGTGATGTAGCATTCACACCAGTAGCAAATATACCTATGCACAATGCAGTGCAGCAGGTGCCATCTTGTTTGCTGTGTACGGCAGTGAATGCACTCTAGTTTCTCAGATGCCACCTATGACATGGGATGCGTAGCATGTGACTGCGCAATGAGCTGCTGATGTGCTATGTCCGTGTGTATCAGGCATACATTCATAGATCATACAGTAAATAATTCACATTACAGCGGGGACTTGGAATCCGATGTCACAGAGTCCAGCTCCACATCTGAATGGACATAGATGAGCAAGCTGGCTGTAGTCCCCCTGGAACACAATTAGGATAATTCATCATTCGTTTTAGTTTCACCATTTAGTTTTCTATCTTCCTGAAGAAAATGAATCCTGTATGTTAAGCATTCGTTATACTCAGTTATGCACATTTTACATTAGTTTTAGCCATATCCGTTTGAGATACGTTATTTTAGACAGAAATGGCAAAATGGATGCAGAATGTGCATAACTGAGCATAACGGATGGTTAAAATACAGGATCATACGGATCAATAGAACAGAAAACTATGGTAAATGGTGATGTGAACATAGCCATAGAAAGATATATAGCAAGATAGAAAGAGATAGATAAGCTAATAAACAGACAGATATATACCGGTATAGCTATATATATAGATAGATAGATAGATAGATAGAAAGAATATAGATAGATAGAATATAGATAGATAGATAGAAAGAATATAGATAGAATATAGATAGATAGAAAGAAAGAAAGAATATAGATAGATAGAAGATAGATAGATAGATAGATAGATAGATAGAATATAGATAGATAGATAGATAGAATATAGATAGATAGATTTAGTGAATGAGGCAGTGGAAAAAATGGCCCAAGGATCATTAAAAGGGTTTTTAGGCAGAAACCCTTTTGTCCTGTGTGGAGGGACGGGTTTGATCCTCTCTATGTACGCCACTGATAGATAGATAAATGGATAGATAGATAGATAGATAGATAGATAGATAAAAAAAAAAAGAGAAAACAAACAGCAGCACTCAATACGTTTGCCAGGTGCAAATTCCGCAATAGTTCCCGGACCAGGAACAGTAAACTAAAAATGATGAAAAGAGGGCAGCACTCCGGTCTTGTGGTGAGAATAAGGTGATGTTTATTACACCCAAAAGCGCTTTTGGGTGTAATATACATCACCTTATTCTCACCACCACAAGACCGGAGTGCTGCCCTCTTTTCATCATTTTTAGATAGATAGATAGCTAGATAGATAGACGGATAGCTAGATAGATAGATAGATATGAGATAGCTAGCTAGATAGATATGAGATAGTTAGATAGAAACACTCAGTTGTGGCAGAACCTCTTTATGAAGAAGCTTTACATCAGTCACCCATTGCCCTTAATACTCACCAGTTAAAGGCCATGTTTCCATATGTACATTTCACATCATCCCAGGACACCTAGAATACGCATTTGAGATATATAAATATATAGATATATAATATCACATAGTGCACATATACCGCACGCCGATAACAGGAGAGGACAGAGCAGCCTCACCTTACATACACAGGAGTCATTGAAGAAATACCATCTACCGTCCTTGCAGCTGTTGATGTATGAACTAAAGTGACCGAAAGTCGCCGTACCGGAATGTGCAATAACCGCGAAGAGGCGATACTTATAGTGGGTCTTAAAGAGAGGAGAACCAGATTTATCAAACATCACAGTCTTAGGGCTCATTCACACTGCCGTTGTTCAGCCGTTCCGTGCATTGGGGCCTGCAATTTGCGGTCCCCAATGCACGGGCACTTGAATGGGTCCGTGATCCGTCCGCACCGCAAAATAATAGAACATGTTCTATTTTTTGTGGTGCGGCGGCACGGACAGAAACCCCACGGAAGCACTCAGTAGTGCTTCCATGGTGTTCCGTGCCTCCGTTCCGCAGCGATCTTCTGGAATGGGTCCACATCCGTGATGTGGGGTGCACATGGCTGGTGCCCACATATTGCAAACCTGCTGTTTGCGGGCCACAATACGGGCATGCCTGAACAACAGCTGCGTGCATGAGCCCTTAGAGAAACAGTTTAGCAGACAGGATCACACATGCTAGGATTAGATACAAAGGCTTAAAGGGGTATTCCGGTTATATTTAGTTATCCCCTATCCACAGAATGGGGATAACTATTAGAGCATTGGGGGTCCTACTGCTGGGACACTCACCGATCAGGAGGACGGGGACCCCGTAACCCAAGGAACCGTCTGAAATTAACACAGGCCATTTGGGCAAGCGCTCAGCTGCTCCATTTATTTCTATGGGAGTTTCAAAGATAGCCAAGTACAGTGCTCATCTGTCTCTGGACCTCCCATAGAAATGAATTGTGTGGCTGAGCAGGGTATGGAGTCCCTGTTTTTGTAATCGACGAGGGTCCCTGCGGTATTACTCCCAATGATCTAATAGTTATCCACTATCCTGTGGATAGGGAAAAACTTAATATAAGGGCTCATGCACATGACCGTATGGCTTTTTCAGTGTTTTGCGGTCTGTTATTTACGGATCCGTTGTTCCGTTTTTGTTTCCGTTTCCCCGTATGCCATATACAGTTATTACATATATTACACAAAATTGGGCTGGGCATAACATTTTCAATAGATGGTTCCATAAAAACTGAACAGATACGAACGACATACGGATGCATTTCTGTATGTGTTCCGTTTTCTTTGCGGACCCATTGACTTGAATGGAGCCAAGGACCGTGATTTGCGGACAAGAATATGACATGTTCTATCTTTTCACGGTACGGAAATACTGAAACGGAATGCACACGGTTTTTTGCTAAACCATTGAAATAAATGGTTCAGTATATGTGTCGCGTACTGAACTAAAAAAAACGGCCAGTATACTGAACGCAAAATACTGTCGTGTGCATGAGCCCTAACTGGAATATCCCTTTTCAAGACCAAGCCATTTTTCACCTTCGTGACCAGGCTTAATTTTGAAAATCTGACATGTGTCTCCATTCTGAGATTGTTTTCTCGTGGCATCTCGTACTTGATGTTAGGGGTAAATTTGGGTTGATAAATTTTACGTTTATATTATAAAAAATCCCAATTTTTTTTTCTAAATTTGAAATTATACGCATTAAAGGCAGATAATGATACCTCATTAGATAGTTTTTACTTAAGATTCCCTATATGTCTACTTTATGTTGGCATCATTTAAATTTTTTTTTTTTTAGGCTGTTAGGGTTTAGAATTTAAGAAGCAATTTTTCAAATTTTCAATAAAAGTTTCAAAACCGACTTTTTCAAGGACCTGTTCCGTTCTGAAGTCACTTTGAGGTCCTTGCATTATAGAAACCACCCACAAATGACTCCGTTATAGAATTTCTCAAAATTGGTTTTACAAACTATGTTAACCCTTTAGGTGTTCCACAAGAATTAAAGGAAAATGGAGGTGAAATATACAGGTCCTTCTAAAAAATTTTGCATATTGTGATAAAGTTCATTATTTTCTGTAATGTACTGATAAACATTAGACTTTCATATATTTTAGATTCATTACACACCAACTGAAGTAGTTCAAGCCTTTTATTGTTTTAATATTGATGATTTTGGCATACAGCTCAGGAATTTTGGGTTTTCATATCTCAAAAAATTTGCATATCATGAAAAGGTTCTCTAAACGAGCTATTAACCTAATCATCTGAATCAACTAATTAACTCTAAACACCTGCAAAAGATTCCTGAGGCTTTTAAAAACTCCCAGCCTGGTTCATTACTCAAAACCGCAATCATGGGTAAGACTGCCGACCTGACTGCTGTCCAGAAGGCCATCATTGACACCCTCAAGCAAGAGGGTAAGACACAGAAAGAAATTTCTGAACGAATAGGCTGTTCCCAGAGTGCTGTATCAAGGCACCTCAGTGGGAAGTCTGTGGGAAGGAAAAAGTGTGGCAGAAAACGCTGCACAACGAGAAGAGGTGACCGGACCCTGAGGAAGATTGTGGAGAAGGACCGATTCCAGACCTTGGGGGACCTGCGGAAGCAGTGGACTGAGTCTGGAGTAGAAACATCCAGAGCCACCGTGTACAGGTGTGTGCAGGAAATGGGCTACAGGTGCCGCATTCCCCAGGTCAAGCCACTTTTGAACCAGAAACAGCGGCAGAAGCGCCTGACCTGGGCTACAGAGAAGCAGCACTGGACTGTTGCTCAGTAGTCCAAAGTACTTTTTTCGGATGAAAGCAAATTTTGCATGTCATTCGGAAATCAAGGTGCCAGAGTCTGGAGGAAGACTGGGGAGAGGGAAAAGCCAAAATGCCTGAAGTCCAGTGTCAAGTACCCACAGTCAGTGATGGTCTGGGGTACCATGTCAGCTGCTGGTGTTGGTCCACTGTGTTTTATCAAGGGCAGGGTCAATGCAGCTAGCTATCAGGAGATTTTGGAGCACTTCATGCTTCCGTCTGCTGAAAAGCTTTATGGAGATGAAGATTTCATTTTTCAGCACGACCTGGCACCTGCTCACAGTGCCAAAACCACTGGTAAATGGTTTACTGACCATGGTATTACTGTGCTCAATTGTCCTGCCAACTCTCCTGACCTGAACCCCATAGAGAATCTGTGGGATATTGGGAAGAGAAAGTTGAGAGACGCAAGACCCAACACTCTGGATGAGCTTAAGGCCGCTATCGAAGCATCCTGGGCCTCCATAACACTTCAGCAGTGCCACAGGCTGATTGCCTCCATGCCACGCCGCATTGAAGCAGTCATTTCTGCAAAAGGATTCCCGACCAAGTATTGAGTGCACAACTGAACATAATTATTTGAAGGTTGACTTTTTTTGTATTAAAAACACTTTTCTTTTATTGGTCGGATGAAATATGCAAATTTTTTTAGATAGGAAATTTGGGTTTTCATGAGCTGTATGCCAAAATCATCAATATTAAAACAATAAAAGGCTTGAACTACTTCAGTTGTGTGTAATGAATCTAAAATATATGAAAATCTAATGTTTATCAGTACATTACAGAAAATAATGAACTTTATCACAATATGCTAATTTTTTTAGAAGGACCTGTACAATTTTCAGTTTTTGCGCAGATTTTTAATTTTAATCCAATTTTTCCTATAACATAGCACGGGTTAGCAGCAAAACGAACCTCAATATTTATTACCCTGATTCTGCAGTTTACAGAAGCACCCCATATGTGGTCGTAACCTGCTGTATAGGCACACAACAGGGTACAGAAGGCAAGGAGCAACATATGGTTTTTGGAGAGCAGATTTTGCTGGAATGGCTTTTGGATGTCGTATCATATTTGAAGGCACACTAAGGCACCCCTACAGTAGAACCCCCCCCCCCCCCCAAAGTGACTTTATTTTGGAGACTACACCCCTCAAAGAATTTATTGAGGGGTTTACTGACCACTTTTACCTCAGAGGCGTTCCATAATATTTAGAAACAGATGGCTGTGAAAATGAAAAATGGGAGTCACGGGCCGGCACATGCAGAGCACAGCCAGCAAAGTTAAAGCCACTGCGCATAGATTTCGCAGAGAGCACAGATGGGGGAGGCAGAAGTTATTTTGGGGCACAGATTGGGGCAGGGGTACAGATGAGCGGCACATATTGGGGGCACAGATCAGCTAATGCCGGCAATTTTACACTGACGCGCAGGGCCGTCTTTAATATTGATTGGACCCTGGGAAAGATGGAGAACACAAGTGCCGCTGTCGCATTCATGGGTCCATACCTTATTAACTAGTAGCAGGACATGTAGGGCATACATGGGGGATCTCCCTGCACTTACAATTATTTCTGGGCGCTGCTCTGTTGCGCCCCTGTGGCCCCCGTTACATTCTCCTATGCTGTATGCTAAGTAACAGCATCGGAACACCAGGGAGGAGACATCAGCTTTTCTCCCTGGGCGTTCCTTCGCCCTGGCTGTAGCGCTGTCCAATGGCAGTGCAGAACGTCACAGCCAGGGAGAAGGAACGCCCAGGGAGAAAAGCTGATGTCTCCTCCCTGGTGTTCCGATGCTGTTGCTTAGCATACAGCATAGGAGAATGTAACTGGGGCCACAGCGGCGCAACGGAGCAGCGCCCAGAAATAATAGTAAGTGCAGGGAGATCCCCCATGTATGCCCTACATGTCCTGCTACTAGTTAATAAAGTATGGACCCATGAAATGTCTTCCAGTGGCCAGCTGGGCTCAAGATGCAGCTGCCTTGGGACTCCCAGAAGCAACTGGGCCCGGGGCAGCTGCCCTTCTGCCCTGCGTTAAAGACGGCCCTGCTGACGCGATCTGATTGGTTAGTCTACATAGACTAACCAATTGGAACGATCGCCAACAAGGGACCACTCTGATTGGTCCCTTGTCGGCATTACTTAGGGTCCATTCAAATGTCCGCAATTCTGTTCCGCATTTTGCAGAACCGAATTGCGGACCCATTCATTTCTATAGGGCCGCACGATGTGAAAAAAATAGAACATGTCCTATTCTTGTCCGCAATTGCAGACAAGATTAGGCATATTCTATTATAGTGCCGGCGATGTGCGGTCCGCAAAATGCGGAACGCACATTGCTGGTGTCCGTGTTTTGTGCATCCGCAAAACACACACGGATGTGTGAATGGACCCTAAACTGTATGCTGTCCCTGACAGCGGCAGGGCAGGGGCAGAAGCTTTAATCCAAGCACTTTGCAGCACTTGGATTAAAGATCTGCCATAACATTTATATACGTGCTACCTGCACGGGGTATGTGCAGATAGCACGTATATAGCCGTATGGCAATCAGGAAGGGGTTAAAGATTTTTTACAGGACAAGATGCATTGTTTTATGCCACCATTAATTAAGGAAAACATTCTTTGTGGGATAAAATTGAAAAAAAAAATCAATTCCACCAAGGCTTTTGGGGTTTTGACATCGTTCACTGTGCACTAAAAATTACATAATGTCCTCAATCTGCGGCTCAACACGACTGCGGCGATACCATGTATAGTTTTTATTTTAATTACTTTTCAAAAAATAAAAACCTTTGAAAAAAAAATCTATGTTTTCTTTGAATCGCCATGCTCTGACAGCCATAACTTTTTTAGATTTCGGTCTACAGAGCTGTATGAGGGCTTGTTTTTTGCATAACGAACTGTAGTTTTTATTGGTTTATTGTTTGTGGTATGTACGACTTTTAGATCACTGTTTTTTTATTTTTTGGGGGGGACAAGATGACAAAAAATTGTTAATCTTGTGTTTGTTTTTGCCGACATTTTGCAATACGGCGATAACTAATACAGTGGAGGAAATAATTATTTGACCCCTCACTGATTTTGTAAGTTTGTCCAATGACAAAGAAATGAAAAGTCTCAGAACAGTATCATTTCAATGGTAGGTTTATTGTAACAGTGGCAGATAGCACATCAAAAGGAAAATCGAAAAAATAACTTTAAATAAAAGATAGCAACTGATTTGCATTTCATTGAGTGAAATAAGTATTTGAACCCTCTAACAAAAAAAGACTTAATACTTGGTGGAAAAACCCTTGTTTGCAAGCACAGAGGTCAAACGTTTCTTGTAATTGATGACCAAGTTTGCGCACATTTTAGGAGGAATGTTGGTCCACTCCTCTTTGCAGATCATCTCTAAATCCCTAAGGTTTCGAGGCTGTCTCTGTGCAACTCTGAGCTTGAGCTCCCTCCATAGGTTTTCGATTGGATTAAGGTCCGGAGACTGACTAGGCCACTCCATGACCTTAATGTGCTTCTTCTTGAGCCACTCCTTTGTTGCCTTTGCTGTATGTTTTGGGTCATTGTCGTGCTGGAACACCCATCCACGACCCATTTTCAGTTTCCTGGCAGAGGGAAGGAGGTTGTCGCTCAGGATTTCACGATACATGGCTCCGTCCATTTTCCCGTTTATGCGAATAAGTTGTCCTGTGCCCTTAGCAGAAAAACACCCCCAAAGCAAAATGTTTCCACCCCCATGCTTGACGGTGGGGACGGTGTTTTGGGGGTCATAGGCAGCATTTTTCTTCCTCCAAACACAGCGAGTTGAGTTAATGCCAAAGAGCTCTATTTTGGTCTCATCAGACCACAGCACCTTCTCCCAGTCACTCTCTGAATCATTCAGGTGTTCATTGGCAAACTTCAGACGGGCCTGCACATGTGCCTTCCTGAGCAGGGGGACCTTGCGAGCCCTGCAGGATTTTAATCCATTGCGGTGTAATGTGTTTCCAATGGTTTTCTTGGTGACTGTGGTCCCTGCTAATTTGAGGTCATTAACTAACTCCTCCCGTGTAGTTCTAGGATGCTTTTTCACCTTTCTCAGAACCATTGACACCCCACGAGGTGAGATCTTGCGTGGAGCCCCAGAGCGAGGTCGATTGATGGTCATTTTGTGCTCCTTCCATTTTCGAACAATCGCACCAACAGTTGTCACCTTCTCTCCCAGCTTCTTGCTAATGGTTTTGTAGCCCATTCCAGCCTTGTGCAGGTCTACAATTTTGTCTCTGACATCCTTGGACAGCTCTTTGGTCTTTCCCATGTTGGAGAGTTTGGAGTCTGCTTGATTGATTGATTCTGTGGGCAGGTGTCTTTTATACAGGTGACTAGATAAGACAGGTGTCCTTAATGAGGGTGACTAATTGAGTAGAAGTGTCTAACCACTCTGTGGGAGCCAGAACTCTTAATGGTTGGTAGGGGTTCAAATACTTATTTCACTCAATGAAATGCAAATCAGTTGCTATCTTTTATTTAAAGTTATTTTTTTGATTTTCCTTTTGATGTGCTATCTGCCACTGTTACAATAAACCTACCATTGAAATGATACTGTTCTGAGACTTTTCATTTCTTTGTCATTGGACAAACTTACAAAATCAGTGAGGGGTCAAATAATTATTTCCGCCACTGTATGTTTTTTTTTATTGTTTATATATTTTTATTTGTAAAATTGTGAAAGGGGGTGAATTAAACTTTTAATATTTTGGTGTGTTTTTTTTGTACTGTTTATTGACTATTAGCCCCCTTAGGGGGCTAGAACCTGGGATTTTTTGTTTCCTTGACCTATTCACCCTAGGGCCTCTTGCACACGACCGTATGGCTTTTTCAGTATTTTGTGGTCCGCAAAAAACAGATCCGCAAAAAATACGGATGACGTCAGTGTGCATTCCGTTTTTTTGAGGAATGGAACAGATGGCCCCTGATAGAACATTACAGTACTATCCTTTTCCGTTATGCGGACAATAATAGGACATGTTCTATATTTAAACGGAAATACGGAAACAGAAGGCATACGGAGTACCTTCATTTTTTTTGCGGATTCGTTGAAATGAATGGTTCCGTATACGGTACGGAACGCAAAAAACGGAACGGAAACGGAAACAAAAAGTTTGTGTGCAAGAGGCCTAATAGAGATCTATTACGTGAATAGGATTTTTACATTGTCCATGCTGAGCTGTGCCTCATGCATAGTTCAGCAGGCAGATTACCATGGCAGGCCTGGCTTCAACAGCATCTAGGCTGCCATACTAACCTATCGGAGCCCCGCAATTTCACTGATCAGAATGGCAGAAGGAGCCTTATCCCTCTGCCTAACTCCATGGGGTCGCAGGATCGTCGTTCCCCGTCATAGCGACTGTGTGCCTGCTGTATGATACAGCCGGTACTCGCCACATATGGAGTGGGCTCAATACAGAAGCCCGCTCCATACAAATGCGGGCGCATAATGCCGTAGGGGTTAAGGTGGCGATACACATTAGATTACAAGTTGGTTAATGATTGAACAGCAGTACAACAAATAATCATCTGCTGAACCTTCCTTTCACAGACATGGCCATGCATATTGTGTGTATGTATATATAGTGTTTAAATAAGCTATGAAAAAAACATTTTTTTTACATCATCATATTCTGACCCCCATAACGTTTTTATAGTTATATCTACTGAGCTGTATAGAGGCTAATTTTTTGTGGGACAATCTTTAGTTTTTATTGATACCATTTTGGAGTGTGTGTGACATTTTGATCACATTTTATGAAATTTTTTGGGGTAAGAGAAGCAATGAAAAAATGGCAAATTGGCCATTTTTACCCTTTTTTCCATTACGCCATTCGCTGTAGTGGAACAATATTTTTATATTTTAATAGTACGGGCGTTTTTGGTCGCGATGATACCCATGATGTTTATATTTTTTGTTTATTATTTTTTTATTATACGGAAAGTGGGTGATTTAAACTTTTACATTTTTTAACTTTTTTTTATATATTTTCTAGCAGTTTTTATTTTTTACTTTTTTGTTATCTCACTTGATCATGGAATCTAAAGGCTTTAATTACCGCGATAGGCATTATTGGCGGTGGTGGTAATTAGCTGCGGGTCTCTGCTGTTTAAGACTGCGGAGACCCATCAGCCATGACGCCTGCTGCACGTGCAAGCGTGTGCCATGTTTGCCCATCGCTCTAGCGCCATACATGTACGGCGCTGGTAGCGAAAGGGTTAAGGTTTGTTTTTAACAGCAGTTAAGAGGATTCAAAAAGGACGTTAAAAACGGATATAAAATGGATAATGATAGATGAATAGAAAATGGATGCACACACTGATGTAAAATGGCCATGAAAAACTGACAATTTATCAATTTTTAACTGACTTTTTTTCCCATTGTCTGTGAATGCACCATAATGTGAATAGATACCTATAGAAGCACCCTGTCCCTTATTGCAGTTTTTTTTAAAGATTTTGTCTCACTGGCTGCATTTAGCGCCACCTTTCTTACCGTTTTCTGCTCGTTGTCTGGAAAGTGTTCTGAGCTCAGGACCTCAAGCAGATCTAGAACTGGAGGGAAGGACAATGTTCTGTTTATCTTCTCTAACTGGGAACTCGTTTTACAGAGACGTTTCAGGTGAATGGTTAATGTGCGTGGCAGGGAACGGAAGTGGGTGACCTGTGGAGCAATCAGGAAATCAGTGTCCAACATAGATGAAATTTAACACCTACATCAGGCCATACATAGGTCATACGCAGGTTCACGCTTATTTTTCCCAAATGTGGGACATTGATTGTTAAAGGGCCATGCACTGTAAATAAAATATCCACCATGATCAGAATGATTCTCTCTGTGGAATATGGTTCTGATTGAAGCAACTATCCAGGAGAAAATGAGGTGGCAATTAGTTCCTACCACAGTGGGCTCCAACCTGCAGCTCTCCAACTATTGCAAAACCGCAACCCATCAATGCTTCCTGACAGCTGTAGATCATTGCCCTAGAACTTACAATCTAAAGTTCACCAATAGGGACGGGCTTAGGATATTGCACTGTAGTTACCTTACTTGCTCTGCTGTTTTTTCCACATGTTGGGCAGAAATTCTCATCTTCAAATAGCTCCTGGGAGCGGAAGTATCTCCAAAGCATTCGCTCCTGACAAACACATTCATGCAAGATTCAGGTTCACATGGTAAAAATGTCACGCTCATATAGTGGTGGCAGCACTGCAAAAAAACTAAGTTGATTCACTTCCTATAGGCATAATAAGTTTTTGTGCACAGTGACAGTGAAAAGTGCCAACTCCAGAGGACATAGACCTTACTGGGGGGCCTCCTAAGCCCTCCTCACGGCTGTCCAGTGGAAGTTTTTGGGGATGTATTTTGTGCTGCTGGCAGTATTTTGTGATGGACTGTGGTATTTGGCACTATTGTGGTGGTGTCACAGACATTCCCGCGACAGGTGGCAGGAGATCGGTGAGACTGGCAACACGTGGTTTTATCTGACATGGTTTCCATTTAGATCAAATGACGTCTGTGTTATTTCTGGTGCTTGCCACACCTTCTTTCCCCAGGTGTGGCTATTATGGTCATTTAACCTTCTCTATTTATTGTTGTTTCTCCCACTATGCTATGCGGTTTATAGCTTCAGTTTGAGTTGTGGATAGCTGGTGTGTGGATCTCGGATGAGTTCCTGGTGCTGCCATAGCCACTTGAAGTTAAGTGTTTTCTTTCCCTTTTGTATTTTGTTTGGGTTATTTTGTGTGTTGCATTTCCCTTTCAGTTGCATTAAGGGCCGAGGGAGACTGTTCGTTCTTCCTTTTGGAGGAACAGGTTGTCTCAGTCCTGACATTAGTACCAGGATCCTATAGGGCGAGTTAGGACATTAGGTATTCCTGTGTATGAACTCATCTACCTCTGGGGTCTGTTCATACTGGTAGTTAATCAGGACTTTGATTGGGGTTTACTAGGAGGTGTCGATCTCCTTTCCCTAGTTTCCAGGCTTTATTCTCTCACCCCTTTCCATCCTATGTTCAGTGTGGTGTTTCCATCCCACACCCGAACGTGACAGGTGGTATAATGTGCCACAATATGGTATTGCTGGCCCTGCCTTCCATCAACTTGGACCCAACTACAAAACGGGGACACTTTTAATACTTTTTCCAGGGCCACTTTAAGTTGCCAGTCTGCCCCGGCCAACTATATAGTTAACTAACCAATGAATGGGAATATTAGGAGAGATTTATCAAAACTGGTATCAAGGAAAAGTGGAGCAGTTACCATAGTGACCAGTCACATTTCAGGCCACATTTATTAGAGGTACTGTGAAAAATGACAGCATTGATCTCACTGATTGCTATGAGAAACTGCTCCACTTTCTCCTTTTGAAAAATTCCCCTATCCTGCCCTTCAGGCCATAATCGTGTCCTGAAGTGGACTCATGGAGGATCTTTTGGTGGTCAGAATGTGGAGCCCCCTCTTAGCATCTCTGTTCACAGTTGATAATTCACAGGCTTTATGTTTAACTCACCAGAGTCAATTTTCTGTGATATTTGGAGCGAGAAACTCTGAGGGGTAGGATCAAACGGTCGCAGTGGGAAGAGCGCTGGTGAAGACATTTTTGGCATGTGAGACGTTCCTCCAGAGGGATATTATACAGCGATCTCAGCTTTTCTTCCTGGACCAAGATGGAAGTTACAGATATTAATTGTATGTGGATTGGATAACTTGAGGTCTCTGCTAATCTTGGGAAACAATTGTAGTCAGAAGATGCTTTGCAAAGACAGAGGGATTCAAATGGAGTATAGGGATGTTCTGGGTAGTTCAGTCAGAATGTTATAGAGTATCTCGCCGTTTTGTGTGTTAGTATGCTACAAGTGTAACTGTCAATGTCAGTAAGTGCACTATGTTCCTGTATACTTACTGTGTTGATCGCGCTGCTTCATATCTTACCAGCATTAACCAAAGACACACTGATAAGATAGGGGGAAGAGTGGGACTGCATTGATCAGCTCTGGCAGAAAGTGTACTATGTTCCTGTATACTTACCATGAGTGTTGATTGCTTTGATTGCTACAGCCCTGCTCCTATCTTCTCAGCACTAACCAGAGACATGCTGAGAAGGCAGAGAGGAACCAATAACCAGTTTTCAAGGAAGCATGTCAAATCATTTTTAATAATGTACATTACATACATATATATGAAGGCAGGGCTTGGGCAAGAAAACCAGAGGCAGGCTGAGAAGCCTTGGCATCATACATTTATCTGGTATCTTCGGTGTTCAGTAGAAGACTTTACATGGTTTTCAAATATAAAATGACCATGTTTCCCCAAAAGAGTGTATTACAAAAACACACGCACTGCCCCTACAGAAAAAGTATTAAATGACAGTTAAACTTTAAGCTGCCAATAATCATCTTACCATCTTGAGGCCTAATTGATATAGTTCAGAGGGGTTATCTGAAGGTTTTGGGGCCAGTCTAGTAATGTTGGGCGTTTAATCCAATGCTTAAAATGTCAGTTCTGGTGTGTCTGGTGATTTGTGGGTCCATTATGGATGACATGGATTCAAAGGGGTGCCTGGCAACATTCAGGAGTGGCTGGATACAAATTGGATGTCTGATAGGTTTGTGGAGTTGGTATAATTGAAAGGAGGCATCTGAGGGAACACGCAAGTCATTCTGCATTTGAATTTATACACTGAGATACAATGGAAATCTTTTTTCTCAGTGAACATGATACTATAGCACACTCCCCCATGACAGAAGTATTTACCAGGTCAGAATCCGGAATGTTCTGGAGAAGATGATTCCAGAAGGAGGTGAAGACATCTGCAACATCGACCTGAACAAATGCTGTGAAATGACACAACCACAATATATAATCTACTAGACTGTTGTGAACCCCTCTGTCATACTGTGAATTCCACTATAATATTGCAAACCTTCTTCTATGTGTTATATCTATTCCCTATTTTTTCTCCGAACTGTACTATGATTTCCTCACTTTTCCATGTTCCCCAAAAACTCACACATCACTTTGAGCATCTGGAGACAGCGCAGCACCCGGTATGGGGGTACAGCATCTTCTTTACTATCTTGCATTTCCTCAAACAGGGCAAATAGTTCATAAGGCAGCCTCTTCTCTGCGAGTACGTTGTCATCTGGTTTCCCAACTCTGCAAAAAACACGATGACACTGTCAGTGTATCATTGTATATCATTGTCCTGCCACACAAGTATCAGTGTTATCATTGTCCTGCCACACAAATGTCAGTGTATCATAATCCTACCACACAAATGTCAGTGTATCATAATCCTACCACACAAATGTCAGTGTTATTGTCCTACCACACAAGTGTCCATGTTATTGTCCTGACACACAAGTGCCCGTATTATTGTCCTGACACACAAGTGTCCGTGTTATTGTCCTGACACACAAGTGTCCGTGTTATTGTCCTGACACACAAGTGTCCATGTTATTGTCCTGACACACAAGTGTCCGTGTTATTGTCCTGACACACAAGTGTCCATGTTATTGTCCTGACACACAAGTGTCCGTGTTATTGTCCTGACACACAAGTGTCCGTGTTATGATTGTTCTGCCACACAAGTGTCCGGATATCATTGTCCTGACACACAAGTGTCAGTGTATCATCATCCTTCCACAAAAGTGTCAGTGTATCATTGTCCTGGCAAACAAGTGCCAGTTTTATCACTGTCCTGCCACACAATTGTCTGTCCTGCCACACAATTGTCAGTCTATCATTGTCCTGCCACACAAGTGTGCGTGTTATCACTATCCTGCACACAAGTGCCAGTGTATCTTTGTCCTGCCACACAAGTGTCCATCTTATAACTGTCTTGCCACACAATTGTCAGTGTATCGTTGTCTTTCCACACAAGTGTCAGTGTATCATTGCCCTGCCACATAAGTGTCCATATACCATTGTTTTACCACACAAGTGTCTGTGTATCATTGTCTTGCTACACAAGTGTCGTGCATCATTATCCGCCGCCTTCTATATAGACCCTTCCAGTTTCGTGACACGTCATTCCTCTTTTCATAATGTATCACCTTTTTTCAGAGCACGTATGGGCGCTGGGACTGATGCAACATCCCGGTGCCACATAATCTTCTGTTCATGAAGGGCTGCTTTCCAAAAGAAGGCAGTCTTTCATGCGTTGTGCAGGAGCTTTATAAACTGGTAATCCAGGTCGTCTCCCCTCTTCCGAGGAGCCTTTAGGTCAGAGATTTGGCAAATATGCAATAATGTGCCTCCAATACTTTGCTGCCACCTAGTGTCCATGAGACACAAAGAGAACAGGGCTAGTGTTAGGGCTCATGCACACGGCCGCATGTATTTTGTGGTCCGCAAAAAAACGAATCCGCAAAAAATACGTCTGTGTGCATTTCGTATTTTGCGGAATGGAACAGCTGGCCCATAATAGAACAGTACTATCCTTGTCCCTAATGCGGACAATAATAGGACATGTTTTATTTTTTACGGAACGGAAATACGGACATATGGAAATGGAATGCACACGGTGTAACTTCCGTTTTTTGGCGGACCCGTCGAAATTAATAGTTCCGCATACGGTCCGCAAAAAAACGGAAGGGGCCCGGAAAGAAAATACATTTCTGTGCATGAGCCCTAAAAGCTCCTGACAGGTTCCTGACAGGTTTAGGTCACATGACAGGTGGTGAAAAGCAAGTGTTCTATTTATGGGGCTGTAGGTATTCTGTGTGGTCTAGTGTGTGATAAGATTAAAGTGGTTGCGCTAAGTATTAACGTTATTCCCTATCCACAGGATAAGGGATACCTAACTGATCGCTGGGGGTACACCTGTTGGGACCCTACCAATCCTGAGAATAGGGCTCCCATGTTCCCGTCCTGATGAGTGGCAGGCCCATTCATTGTCTATTGGTCCGAGGGACGAAGCCCATACATTCTAGGCAGAACTATAAAAGCAGGGTAATGCTTAAAGCTAGCGGACCACACTTGCCAGAAGGGTGGCCACTGGGTGTCCCCTCATAACCGGACATTGTAGGCCACCATGCCAGCTCCCACTAGCCCCAGCTCGGCTAAGCCACGCCCCTGCTGCCGGCAAAAGAGGGGGAAAACAACTGGAAGTCTGTCAGGTGAGCTGGGTGGGGGTGGGGGGGTTTGCTTCTTTCCCCTCAGTATATCACAGGAAGCCATGTCCGCTGGCTCTTGGGACTGACTGGGGGTGAGGGAAGCCTCAGTCAGTCAGTTTGTAGCTTCAGCTCACTCTCAGATAGCACAATGCTGCTGTCTGAGCGTGATGCTACAGAACAGGAAGACATCCTTGCGTCTGTCCAGGCCCTGCCCTGGCTGGAGGACAGGGAGCCAGAAAACCAGACTGTCCGGTCTAAAACCAGACATCTGACCACCCTGCCAGCTGTCCGGACCCCTGTATGTCCCGCCTTCAACTGTATGTGCATCCTCAGGAGGCAGATACAGTTGAATACAATGGTGATAAAGCAGGGAACCGTCCGCTCTGCTTCACCAGTCCCCTGCTGTTTGTAATTCCATGCTGGCAAGTGCAATGTAGTGACATCATTGCACTTGCTGCATTGATCCACAGACAGAAAAGCAGATGAGCTCTGTTCTGTTCATGGGAGAAATGTGCGGTGGGTAATTATTATTAAGTGGAAGCACTTATAAGTCTGTAAGCGGGGGTGCCATCTAAGGGGGTATAACTGTGTGTAGGGGGCACATAATTATGATGCGGCATCACTGTATGGGGGCCATCTAAGGTAATATAACTGTGTGTGGGGGGGTCCACTAAAGGAGGCATACCTATGACATACCTCTAAACTTTTGAAAATCGCAAAGAGGGGCAATTTGTGCGGCGCGCATCACAGCAGTTTTTCCATTTAAATATTAGCACATAAATCATCGGATTATAGATATTTTAAGGTCCAAATTGCACCAAATAATGAAGTTCTGGTCTAATATACAGGTAGAGACCATACAGACACTTTAGTAAGGAGCAATTTAGTAAATTTATTAACGCACATTTATGCATTAATTTCCCAAGTAAAAAGAGGGACATTTAAGGATCAAAGAGGGACAGAGAGTCTTGGGTCAAAAAGAGGGACACTTGGGAGGCATGCTATGATGTGGGGGGTTATGTGGCATCATTAAATGGGGGGTGATCTAAGGGGACATAACTCTGTGAGGGGGTTACCAAAAAGGGCTTGACTATGAGGGGGCAATCTATGAGGGGGCATAACTGTGCAGTTGGTCCACTTAAGGGGCCTTAACTCTATGAGGGTGTCCACTTAAGGGTGTCTCACTCTGTGAGGGACCACTTGAGGAGGCATCACTGTGTGGGGGTCACTTAAAGGGGTTGTCCGGGTTCAGAGCTGAACCCGGACATCCCTCCATTTTCACCCCGGCAGCCCCACTGACAGGAGCATCTGAGCAGTTCATGCTCTGATGCTCTCCTTTGCCCTGCGCTAAATTGCACAGGGCAAAGGCATTTTTAGGTGTTCCGGTGACGTACCGGGGCTCTCCATGGGGCTGACAGGAACCCTGGTGACGTCACCGGCACTGATGGGCAAGATTTAGCTCTGCCCTAGCCAGTAAAACGGCTAGGGCAGAGCCAAAGCCCGCCCCTCAGAGCCGGTGACGTCACCGAACACACTGCCGGGCGGAAGTTGTTATTGAAAACAAAAGAACCCATGCCCTGCGCGGTTTAGCGCAGGGCACGGGAGCGCATCGGAGCATGAGATGCTCTGATGCTAGGCTCAGGGGGGCTGCCGGGGTGAAAATAAGGGTATGTCCGGGTTCAGCTCTGAACCCAGACAACCCCTTTAATGGAACATCATAATGTGTGGGGGGCACTTAGAGCTCATCACTCTGTGTGTGTGGGGGGCCACTTAAATGGACATCATACTGTGTGGAAGCCACTACAGGTGGCATCACTCTGTTAGGGGGCATTATTCTGTGAGAGGGCATTTAAGGGAGCATCATACTGTGTGAGGGAGCACTTAGAGGACATCGCTTTGTGTTGGGGACACTTAAAGAGGACCTGTCACCATAAAATGCAATGTGATCTGAAAGCGCCATGTTATAGAGCAGGAGGAGCCGAGCGGAGTGATATAAACCTGTAATTTATACATTTTTATCTTAGCTTTTTTCACCTACTGAATCAGTACAGGGAGGAGGTGTTATCAATAATTGATAGCATTGTGTGTACAAGTGTACATAAGGCCAGGTTCAAATCCGGTGGAGGAACAGACTGCTGAAGTTCAAAGTATCCTGCATAGCCAGATTTGTGCGCCACTGATCCTCATTAAGATTTCTGGCATATATGCTGGCTTTCGGCCAGACAAAAAATTCTACATGTAGTATTTTTTGTGTGGCCGAAAGCTGGCATACATGCCAGATACAGTGACTGGAACCAAGTGTCAGAGTTCACAACACAGATGGCCTAAGAGATAGCATTTCACAGGCGGTGGGAAAATCAAAGATATAAATTACAGGTTTTAATGACTCTATACCAAATAAATATATAAAGCATGGTGCTTTCAGATAGTCATCTTTAAAAAGGGCTCATCCTACTGTAAGGAGGCACCTAGGTGTATCATACTGTATAAGGAGGCATCAAACTGTGTCAGGGGCACTAAAGATGCATCATACTGTGTGGTGGCACCAAGGGATCACCCTGCTGTAAGAGTATAAGAACTCACTGAAGGACCATACCATTGTGAGGGGGGCACTAATGGGGCATCACACTCTCCGAGGGGCACTATTACTGTGTGGTCATCATAATAAGGAATATATACCTTCCAACCTTTTGAATGTTCAAAGAGGGACATATGATTAGTTGTGTGAAAGATCCATTTCTCCTACATATTTATAAACTTCAATAGTTTTCTCTTACGAAATATCGCAAACATTATCTGAACATAGAAATGTCTAAAATTCTAATTGCATCAAATTATGAAATAATATACAAGGTGGGCTTTAATATACAGCGAGGAACCAGTGAAACACCTTATTGATCAATATTGTAAATGCAATAATGAAAATCTATACCACAGATCAAAAAGAGGGACATTTATGGAGCAAAGAGGGACACCTGGGAGGTCAGGGAATAGGTAGGTTTAGAGGTGTGGTTCATTTGGCACCAGTGTTGTCCATTCTTATTATTTTTTTTACTTAGCGGCTTGGACCTTGACCTGACGGTAGACCCAGGTATGTAGACGTTTAGAAACATTACTAGAGTATTCCTGGCCTACAGTGTATGCTGGGACAGAGTTAATCGGAGCCTGGCATGATGGAGCAGCCTCTGCAGAACTCCAGGAGCAGTACCAGAGTAGGGTCTCAGTGGGAGATGGTCACACATCGAGTGATGATACAAGAGTGGAACCAGCCAAGTTCGCAGCAGCAACCCAGGAGGCTTACTGGCCTTATACTGGACGGAGGTCTCATCAGTAAGACCTTGTGAGTCCAGAATGAGAACAGAGAAGCAGTGGAGAGTGTTCTAGACACAATCATTAACCTGACATACCGAACTGTTCATTCCGAATAGGGACAGTAGCTTGTGGTCGTAATTCTCAGGACTGCCAGTATATACGGTATGTGGTATGTGGAGAGACTGTTGCGTGGTCAGTTACATGTCTAAATTTAGTGCTTGTTGCGCTGTTGTTTCCTGTGTGCAGTAGGAACCACTGCCTCAGTAGCAACCACTGCCTCAGTGTTATTGCTGGCTGTCCTCCTCTACATCGTACAATACCACCACTCTCCCTCCCCTCTGTTCCACAAATTATATGTACAAGTAATAAGGGTGGTGCTTCTGCCTCTGGTGTGCATGAGGGATCTGGGGGCGCATTACAATAAATCATTCATTCCTGGAACAGGGGCCACTGTGTAAGCTGGGGTGTATGGAATGTGAATGAGACATTCCTCAACATTACATCACAAGAAATCCTACTCCTATACTTTCTCCTACGTCAAATTTCTGTACAGAGCCTGGGGTAAAGATGATAGTTACTTCCTAGAATGCAGATCACCAGCAAGCTCTGTGGAGACACTGAACAAGCAGATCAAAACAAGAGAAATTCAACATTTTTCTCACCGGCACAGTATATCAGTAAATGCTTTGTACATATACAGCATCTGTAGCAGTGGGTTTAGACAATTTGTCACACCGATATTACAGAGTCCAACTGCTCCTGAATAACAGAAAAATAAAAAGTAAATGAGTAAAGTGATAGATCTGCCAGTAACTCTGGATGAGAAGCTCCATCTTAACACTGTAACAAATGAATTCTGACATCTAGATAATAAAACGTATTGCTTGTTTTTCAGTTTGTATTTAAAGGCGTCGTACCATGAAAAATATTCTATGGTTTTAAAACCTGCACCTGGATCTGAATGTTTGTAATCGCACGTAATTAAAAATTTTGTATAGCCACTGAGTTTCTCACTAAAATGTATCTGTATAGCGCAACCTGTTGTTTGTCCGACTCACTGAATAGGCCGCACATGCTCAGTTTCATCCTTTAACTGCCTCTTGAGTTGTGATAGGAAAACCACTGTAGCAGAAAGGACACACACCCTGAATTGCAGCAAAAAAGACACTCCTCTTGAGCAGTGATGGCCAGTTCGCATTGTTCGCCCCCGCGAATATATGCGGGCTGCCATCTTTTTTCACAAGTCCGGCGAGGCACAGGTAAGCCCTTACCTGTGCCTGTGTGCGAGCCGGTCTGAAAACATGTGCGGTCAGCGGGAGCAGGCAGTTTCGAGAACAGCCACCGGGGGCCTTCATCGGGCTGTTCTCGGAACTGCCTGCTCCCGGTGACCGCATTTGTTTTCAGACCGGCTTGCGGCACAGGTAAGGGCTTACCTGTGCTTCGCCGGACTTGCGAAAAAAGATGGCAGCCCGCATGTGTTCGCGGGCGAACAATGCGAACTAGCCATCACTGCTCTTGAGCTGCCAGATTGATATAAGTCTAGCAGAGCAATCGGAACAATGCATTGGGAGATCTCTGGATCCATGTGCTATACAGGGCCGCTGCTAGGTTTGCTAGAAAGAGATAGCCCACGCTGCACACAGTTCATTAAACCATAACACCTAGTGCAGGCAGTGGACGTTCAAGTGTCAATCAGACCATTTGGATGTTCACAGATTAAAGAGAGCCTGTCCCCATATCAATCTGCAATTGAGCAGTTAAGTGCACAGTGGGTGGGTTATAGCCACTAGGTGCACTCTTGCTCTTCCTCCTTCCTCCTTCCTCCTTCTAGCCTGTTAGGGCTGTTTCATACGAGTGAGTCCATTGCGGGAATCGCGCTCCGTGTGTGAGTGTGATCCTCCGCTCTGGACTTGCAGGAGTGCACGGCATTATCATGATTTATAATGCTATGTGTCTCTGCTTGACCTTATTTCTACAGAATCATACTGACAGATTTATGTCACTATGATTCTGTGGAAAAAAGGCCATGCAGAGACACATAGCATTATAAATCAAGATAATGTTGTGCGCTCCTGTAAGTCCAGAACAGAGCATCACACTCACACACGGAGCGTGATTCCCGCAATGGACTCGCTCGTGTGAGACAGCCCTTACTCTTCTTGATTGGCAAGGCCATTATCCTGCATAGTCATAACCCCTGGCCCTGCCAATCAAGAAGGGGAGAGAGGGAGCAAGAAGAGCAATGGTGCACAGAGTGACTTGGGCTCACCCTTGGTGTACTTAAAGGGAGTTTGTCACCAGAATTTGCCTTTATAAACTGCTTACATAGCACTGTAGCATAACTATAGATGAGTCAAATGGTACCTGTCTCCTTTTGTTTTGATGTTCACCACTGCCAAAAACGCAGTTTTATTCATGCGTAAATAAGGGCTCACAAGTGCCCAGGGGCGGCGTTTGGGCTGTAAGTGCCCAGGCCGCTCTTCCTTCTTCTCACATAATCCCTCCCCAGCCTGTTGCTTGGCCCGCCCTATAAGCCTCTTGCGTCATCCAGTGTACTTGCCAATATCCTGCCCGCGCATGCGCACTGCATGGAACGATGCTGCTGCCCACAATGGTCATCACAGTGCTCATGTGCAGGCGGGATCTCATACAGTAAACTGGATAATGAAAGAGGCTTAGGCTACTTTAACACACGTGGCAGCCTTCTCTGGCAGGCTGTTCCGGCTGGTAAACAGCCTGCCAGATACGTGCTGCCGCTAGTGGGGGCAGACCGAAGTTCCAGCGGCAGCAAGGCAAACATGCCGAGAGGTGGCCGGAATAAAAATACAACATGTCGTAGTTTTATTCCAGCCGCCTCTCGCCATGTTTGCCGTGCTGCCGTCGGAACTCCGGCCTGCCCCCATTATAGTCAATGGGGCCTGAGCGGACCTTTGGCGGCACGCGTGCACTAGCGGCAGCACGGATACGGCAGGCTGCTCACCTTCCGGAACAGCCTGCCAGAGAAGGCTGCCGGTAGTGTGAAAGTATCCTTACAGGGCAGGCCAAGCAACAGGCTGGGGAGGGGATATGTGAGAAGAAGGCAGAGCGGCCTGGGCACTTACAGCCCGAATGCCGCCCCTGGGCACTTGTGAGCCTTCATTAACATATGAATAAAACAGCGTTTTTGGCCCTGGTGAACATCAAAACAAGAGGACAAAGGTACCATTTGACTCATCTATAGCAATGCTACAGCGCTATGTAAGCAGTGTATAATCGGAGATTCTGATGACAGACTCCCTTTAACTGCTAATTTACATATGGATTGTATTTACTTTTTACCAGAATGAAGCAATGGATCACTAAGTTAAAGGAATCATTATATTCATACTTCACGTTGGGTAGAGACAGGCTGAACCAGCAGTGAGATCTGAGCTAACAATAACCTAGTAAAGTTGTGACAAGACCAAGAACAAGACCAGTCCAAGCAAAATATTTCCAATGTATTTTTACTATCTACATTAGAGGTAGAGATAGACTGTGACATGGTAATTAAAGGATTACTAAAAAACATATAAAGCCCAGAATATGTTAGAGTAAAACTTACCATTTTTAAATTTCCCTGTGGAGTAGGACAAATATTTTATGGTTGGCTGAGCTTCGCAGACATCTTGCTGAGACTCTTCACTTTCTACCAGTTGAACATCTACATAACCGTCCTCGTACATCCTGCCCCAAAAATCATTGTGGAAGCAGCCTACAACACACAACATGACTGTAATACCACCCATTATAGACAAGAAACTAACTACTATAATACTGACTCTGATGTACAAGAATATAACTACTATAATACTGCCTCCTATGTACAAGAATATAACTACTATAATACTGCCCCCTATGTACAAAAATATAACTACTATAATACTGCCTCCTATGTACAAGAATATAACTGCTATAATACGGTCTCCTATGTATAACTATAATAATGACTCCTATATACAAGAATAGCACTACTATAATACTGCCCCTATGTACAAGAATATAACTATTATAACTACTATAAAACTGACCCTATGTACGAGAATATAACTACTGTGGGGATTCGCTCTGGTAGTTAGGACTAGTGGATGCAGTATATGGGGAAAGTACACAGTTCTTGAATCAAACAGCAGTGTTTATTCATACATTGGTGTATAACAAAATGCAGATAAGGTGTATGACAAAACGCAGGTGGCTTGGTGTTGGTTCACACACAAGGAAAGTCCATAAACAATAGAAGTCACCCTTTCTCCTGTGTGTTAATTCACACCCCGTTAGCAGTTCAGCCTCATCAAGTCCATAGGCGGCCTGTTCACCTTTAGAGGGGCCTCCAGCCTGACTTAAACCTCAAATCCCAGCACAGCACAGTTCACAGCACACAGACTCCTGAGCTCCACTGTCAGAGGGAGGTAAATCTAACACACCTGGCAGTGTTGGATGGTTTTTATGCCTGGCAAAACCCGGCCTGGAACATGGGGAGTAGTCACTCACCCCGCACTTTGACTACTCCCAGTAAGAGCCATCCCGGATCAGCTATTTCAGCCATGCTAAATTTCAAGGTGTCAATTAGCAATAGCTGCTGCTGACACATAAAATACCGGCCCTTTTTCACCGAAGCCAGGAACCTCGGTGACACATACCTTCCATCCACAATTATTCCAGGTACCTTCTTACATACCCCCCCCACCTCTTTGTTCAACCCTGAGCTTGAGCTGGTGAACACCTGACATACAGTATACCAGGGACAGGGCATCCGCGTTTTCCTGCAACCGGCCTGCCCTGTGTTCCACTGAGAACTTAAAGTTCTTTAAGGACAGGAACCACCTGGTGACTCAGGCATTTCTCTCTTTGGCCTGGCTCATCTACTTGAGAGGGGAGTGGTCGGTCACCAGGCAAAACTTTCTCCCCAACAAATAATAGCGGAGAGACTCGAGTGCCCACTTGATAGCCAGGCACTCACTCTCCACTATACTATACCTGGATTCGGCTGGGGTGAGCTTGCGGATTAAAAAGACAACGGGATTCTCCTCTCCATTGACTTCCTGAGAGAGTACAGCACCGAGGCCTACTTCGGAGGCATCTGTCTGTACCATGAACTCCCTAATGAAGTCAGCTATCACCAAAACCGGTGACTCATCCCAGGGAACCATCACTGATTTTTGTCCCTTCAAGAGCCCTGTCAAGGGCACGGCTATAGTTGCAAAGTGGGGAACAAATCTCATGTAATAGCCTATCATTCCTAGGAATGACTTTACTTGTTTAGTGGTGACAGGTCGGGGCCAATTTCTTATCACCTCTATTTTATTTACTTGGGGTTTGATCACTCCGCGCCCAATGACATCCCCCAGGTATTTTGTCTCCTCTAACCCTATCGCACATTTTTATGGGTTAGCGGTTAGTCCAGCTTTTTGAAGGGAGTCTACTACAGCCTGCACTTTGGGCAGGTGACTTTCCCAGTCGGTACTGTGGATGACAATATCGTCCAGGTAAGCCAAAGCGTACTGTCGCAGCACAATGTCCATTAGCCTTTGAAAAGTGTCGGGGGCGCCATGCAGACCAAAGGGTAACACCTTATACTGGCCCTCCGGTGTGTGATGAAGGCTGTTTTCTCTTTGGGAGTCTTCGTTAAGGGCAACTGCCAGTACCCTTTGGTGAGGTCCAAAACAGAAAAATACCAGGCTTGTCCTAACCTCTCAATAAGCTCGTCTACCCGGGGCATGGGATATGTGTCGAACGTAGATACCTCGTTTAATTTTCAAAAATCGTTACAAAACCGCAACGTCCTGTCTGGTTTGGGTATCAGTACTATAAGGGCTGGCCTACTCACTTCTAGACTCCTCGATAACGTCTAGTTGCAGCATTAGTTGTACTTCCTCAGAGATGGCCTGTCGCCGAGCCTCCATGTTCCTGCTGACAAACTGAGTCTGTTTAGAGGAGAGGCTGTCAGCAATCTTCACTGTGGCAACTGCTTCCCTTACATCAGACTTAGGGGCCGGAACCTCTCCCCCTAAAAAACTCGTCCGTGGGCTATCGTCAATACTGGTCTCCCTATCCTTCCACGGTTTGAGTAAATTCACATGGTACACCTGCTTCGGCTTCCGCCGCCCTGGCTGTTGTACCTTGTAACTTACTTCTCCAACCTTTTCGAGTAGCTCGCAGGGTCCCTGCCACCTAGCCAGTAACTTACTGTCCACTGTCGGTACCAGAACCAAAACCCAATCTCCCGGGTTAAAGATCCGGACACAAGCCTGCCAATTATACACCCGACTTTGAGCTCGCTGAGCTGCCTCTATATGTTCCTTTAACAGCGGCAACACGGTTTCCATACGTTCCTGCAACATTGACGGCCAGTTCGCAGTGTTCGCCAGCGAACACATGCACGCTGCCATGTTTAGTAAGGTTAGACTCACCCGTCTGGGGATGCACAGGTAAGCCCTTACCTGTGCCTGTGCCGCCAGCCGGTCTGAAATCAAATTCGGTCACCGGGATTAGGCAGTTCTGAGAACAGCCGCCGGGGGCCTTCATCGGGCTGTTCTCAGAACTGCCTGCTCCCAGTGACCGCATTTGACCAGCACTTTGACTACTCCCAGTAAGAGCCGTCCCGGATCAGCTATGACAGCCATGCTAAATTTCAAGGTGTCAATTAGCAATAGCTGCTGCTGACACATACTGCCTCTTACTTCACCGAGGCCAGGAACCTTGGTGACACATACTTTCCATCCACGATGATTCCAGGTGCTTTTTACACTACTATAATACTGCCTTCTATGTACAAGAATATAACTACTACAGTATAATACTGGCCCTTATGTACAAGAATATACTGTTACTACTATAGTACTGTCCCCTATGTCTAAGACTATAACTACTATAATACTGCCTCCTATTGTTGAGGGAAGTGTCAAAAAAAAAAAAAAAAAAAAACAATTATGTCCAGCGTCGGCCTCTACAAAGGACAGAGGATCAATAAGATCCTCTGCCCTTTGTCACCATCTCCGGCCCCGCCGGAGATGATGCTCCTAACAGAGACATGGGAACAAAGAGTTCCCATGCCCCTCTGAGTGGCTGACCTCCGGCGCTGTAATTACAGCGCCGGAGGTAAGCGTCCGCTTCACAGGCGGGAGGATCAAAGGATCCCCCCCCCGGGAAGCGCGCTCAGAGATCCTCGGGTCGGCGCGGTGACGTCATGTCACCGCGCCGGCCCACGTATTGAGGCCAGCGGTGCGCATGCGCACGGCGCGAATAGTGAGACTGCGAGCGGGCGCCGCCAAGTTTAAATAGACCGGCGGCGCTCCGCTCAGTGGTCAAGAAGACGACCGGCAGGAAGAATCATCCCCTGGACCAACGAGCCCCCCTGGACAACGAGCATTAAACCCTAAGTATCCTCCTATATACCCCCCTGCTGCCATATACCCCCCTGCTGCCATATACGCCCCTGCTGCTCTATATACCCCCCTGCTACATATACTCCCCTGCATTCCCCTGATTAACCCCTTATACCACCAACGATCCCCTGCATTCCCCTGATTACCACCAACGAGCCCCTAACCCTCTGTGTTCCCCTATAGCCCCTGTTTTCCCCCATAACCTTTGGCAACCCTTACCTTCCCCTGCCCCGAGCCTAATCCCCCTGTGTTCCCCCAGGATCCCTCCTATTCCCCGCTACCCTGGTATAGTGCTACCCCTGATACCCTTTCCCGGCTGCCCTGCTTACCCCAGCAGCAGCAGTGTCTGTATTTACCCCTTGTTATTCCCCGTAGGGAGAGTATATTGACAGGATTGGGTGGGCCTCTGGTAAAGTGTATGTATGTGTATTATAGTTAGATACTGGGGAGGAATTGGGACTGTGTTAGCGTAGTCAGAACCGTATTAGTGTGTGTACTTGCATTGCTGTGTGTTGCCATAACTATATATACCTATTCCCTTGATATAGATATATATAGTTATAAACACCCTTTGTAGTAGTAAGGCGCCACAGTAATAGTTGTAGTGTATTGTTGGTACTGTATTATTAGTGTATTATGTATGTTATGTTCTGTAAGGATTAATAAATACTGTCATATTTATACCTATTGTGTAACGTGTGGTTACTAGCGGTAGTTAGTAAGGCGCATGCAGTTAGGGTAGTTAGTGATTAGCGTAAGGCAATCAGCAGTGATTTGTTATTCATTAAGGCATAAATAGGCGGAGTTATCATAATACGATTTCGTCTATTTATGAATATTAATTATTGAGATTTGCATAAATACCAATAATTAATATCCCCTTTAACACCTATGTACAAGAATATAACTACTATAATACTGCCTCCTATGTACAAGAATATAACTACTATAAAACTGCCCCATGTACAAGAATATACATAACTACTATAATATTTCCTCCTATGTACAAGAATATAACTACTATAATACTGTCCTCTGTGTACAAGACTATAACTACTATATCACTGCCTCCTATGTACAGGAATATAACTACTATTATACTGGTCCCTATGTACAAGAATATAACTACTATAGGGAAAAACGATTTGGTGGCTTTGGACTCCCCGATATTCGCTTTTATTACAAAGCTTCTCAGCTAAATAGAGGACGTGATTTGCTGGCGGGTCAGCCGACGTCAATGTGCTCCCAGCTGGAATCTGCCCTTTTATCCCATAGAGAAAAGCTCATTATATGGGGAATCCGCACTTGCTTATTCAACACTGCCAATATATCCCCGCTATGGAAAGGCATGTTGACTGAATGGTCCAAGATGTACATCACTAAGGAGTTGAGATTTCCCCAGACAGGCCTCCCATTTCCCCTCTTACAAGCCAACCTCCATGAGGACAAAACAATTCCATCGGGCGTTTGGCCCTCCCTCCAGGGCTTCACGTTGGGAGACATCAGAAGTGTAAACGGAGATCTGGATTGGAACTCTATCTTAGAACTACCCCAAACGAGAAGTAGCCCGTTCCTTCATCTGTTTAGGTTCCGAAATGACATTAGAAAGATCAGATTACCCCTTCCTCCTGATAACCCCCCCACTTGGCTGGAGAGGAAACTAGGCTCACCACTTCCCAATAACAAAGCTTTGTCCACTATGTACAAAGAGCTTCTTTCTTCCGCACCTCCAGCCCTCCACTACTTACATGCTTGGGAACAGGACCTTACCACTACGTTATATGCACCTGCAAAAGTGGCGATATTGGCCAACTCACATGGCTTTTCGCATTGCATCACAATCCAAGAAAACTCATATAACCTTTTAACACGGTGGTATAAAACCCCAGTTTTTCCTCATAGATTGAACCCAGATCTTCCAGGGAAGTGTTGGAGGTGCGAAACAGAACCAGGTACACTATTGCACATTTGGTGGACTTGCCATAAGATACGTTTTTTCTGGTCCCAAATTGAGCGGTCCATTAATCAGATCTGCACCCCACAACCACTGATACAGCTAGACCCAAAGCTGATCTTTCTCTGGTGCCCTAGTGTCTATCTCATATCGCCTCCCGACGATGCCTATTATCTCGGCAAGATTGTTAATCCCACTGTTCTGGAAATGTGACTCCCCTCCCTCTGAGGAAGCTTGGATTGAAAAGACAGACCAACTTTACAGGTTCGAGTAACTTGCCTCCTGGGAGTTGGGCTCCTGTCAGAAATTCATTGACATCTGGCAACCATGGAAACAGTTTAGGAAATTTGTATAACCTCCTTAAGACCACCATGTACTCCCCCCCCCCCCCGTCTTCTCCCTTCCTCCCCACCCGCCGCATTGTTTGTCTAACCCTGTCTGTTATGAGTATTTGAATGTTCCTATTTGATTCTATTGATGTAACTCAAAACATGGCGACATAACTAAGGATATACTTGTTTCCCTCATCCTGATTAAGGGACTTGCATTGTAGATGATAGAGAATTTTTGATCTTGTGATGTCCTATCTCTAATACCAGGATTCTTCTGGGATGTACCGCACCTAGCCATGTCTGATATGAATACTATTGTTGATTGCTGTTTACTTTGAACACTTGTGACAATAAAAAGAAAATTGGCAAAGAATATAACTACTATAAGGCTACTTTCACACTAGCGTTCGATCGGATCCGTTCTGAACGGATCCGATCATAATAATGCAGACGGAGGCTCCGTTCAGAACGGATCCGTCTGCATTATTTTAGCATATAAAAGCTAAGTGTGAAAATAGCCTCGTACGGATCCGTCCAGACTTTCAATGTAAAGTCAATGGGGGACGGATCCGCCTGAAGATTGAGCCATATTGTGGCATCTTCAAACGGATCCGTCCCCATTGACTTACATTGTAAGTCTGGACGGATCCGCACGCCTCCGCACGGCCAGGCGGACACCCGAACGCTGCAAGCAGCGTTCAGCTGTCCGCCTGTCCGTGCGGAGGCGAGCGGAGCGGAGGCTGAACGCCGCCAGACTGATGCAGTCTGAGCGGATCCGCTCCATTCAGACTGCATCAGGGCTGGACGGCTGCGTTCGGGTCCGCTCGTGAGCCCCTTCAAACGGAGCTCACGAGCGGACCGACGAACGCTAGTGTGAAAGTAGCCTAACACTGCCTCCTATGTACAGTAATATAACTTCTATAATGCAGACTTCCCCTGGATTTCCTAGCTGGCTTCTGCAGATAAAGGGAGACATTTGTTAGGGAATTTTTGTTGATGTTCTATGTAATAGAACTAGCTGCCTGTTTGTCCTCTTCAGTTTGTCTAGTTATATCTAGATTCAGAATTTTGCCATTCGGCAGATTTGGAAAGCTAGCTGACAACTCCTGACTACCGTGGAAGTTATGTTGGTGGCCATATAGATTGTCACCCGAATTTCCCAGAAAAATAACAACTTGATTGATTTGGACAACAGGAGATTTATGATTTTAGTGTGGTCACTCAGCTTTCCTGTTGATGTTGAAAGGTATTCAAAAAGGACCTTTTAGATATCTTTCTGTTTCACTAAATAATTGCATTCGTCATGTAATAACAATTCTGGAGCGTCTTTTCATATAACTCTTTGTTGTTAAGTTCCTGACCTAATGCTAGTAGAAAAATATAAATAGATTTGCATCTGGGTGTTACCAGCCACTGCTGCCAGTATGAGACTGTGCAGGGACACATACCCAACTGGGAACACCCAGATGCAGATTCATTAATAAATGTCTAGTAGCAATAATTGAGGATCATAAAGATAACATATTGTCATAAGAATAGATGCTCCAGGATACATGAGGAATGCAAGCAGTTACTGCAGTAGACGCGTTTGGGGTGGCCCCAACGCTAACCTTGTTCCCCCCCAGACACTGTCGAGGAGTCACCACGCTTTGCTGCTCTCCGGAAGGGATGGTAAGGCGTGGTGTACCCCAATGGGAAATAAGTCCAGAGAGTCAGGGTCTGCAGTAAGCCAGGGTGATTCTTTATTGGAGGAATTCAGGTACAAAACAATACAGGCGAGGCATTGGGCTGGCTTCTCCAGTCTCCTCTTCAGACGGCTGGTACCCTGGTCCAGGGCTGGTGATCCAGGGTCTGTGGCAGCATATCCCCGTCTTCTTCTGGTCACTCAGTAGTCTGGCAGAGTCTCCTCCCTGGCAGAAAAAAAGTTTGATGCTGACGAAAGGCCTGAGCTAACTGTCCCTTTCTCTGTCTCTCTCTCATTCTCTCAGAAGGCTGGCATCCTAGTCAAGGGCCCATGGTCTGTAGCTTAGTAGTTCAAGGTGGCTCCTTGGTCACAGGGCTAGTGACCCATGGTCTGTGGCTCAGCGTCCCCATCTCAGCGTCTTTTTCTGGTCACTCATGCAGACTGGCATGAGTCTACCCTCCAAGCACTGGTCCCTAACTGCACAACACTAGGGGCTCTGACTGCTCTCCTTATATACAGTTTCTAGCTAGACTAGAACCTTCTAGTGGGAGAGGTGGAGTTGAGAAACTAAGCACAAACAAATACATTGTTTCAACTCCCGTCTGGTATAGACTTACATTAGAGCTTCAATGATACTCAATGGCAATGACAGAGCAGTTTTTCCAGACAAAAACAAGTTTCCAGACATAACAACATGGCTAAAACCAGACATTTATAAGGTCAGTTTCACAGTTGTTCTTATGACAGGTTCCAGGAGATCAGTGAGATTGGCAACACGTGGTTTGATCTGACAGGTTCCTTGTGGATTCATTTGTGTCTGTGTTGTTTCTGGTGATGGCCACACCCCTTGCCTCAGGTGTTGCTTCGGTGGTCATTTATCCTATCCTATTTATTGTGGCTTTTCCCAATATGCTTTAAAGGTTTATAGCTTCAGTCTGGTTTTGGATTGCTGGTGTGTGGATCTCGGTGGAGTTCCTGAGCTTCCTTAGTCATTTGAAGTTAAGTGTATTCTTTTATTTTTGTTTATTGTTCTGGTTATCTTGTGTTGCTCCTTTCCCTCTCATTTGTGTTTAGGCCTGAGGGAGACTCCTGTTCGTCCTACCATTTGGAGGAACAGGTTGTCTCTTGTCCTGACATTAGTACCAGGGTCCTACAGGGTGAATTAGGACTTTAGGTTCCTGTGTATGAACTCACCTACCTCTAGGGTCAGTTCATACTTGCAGTCAGTCAGGAATTTGATTAGGGTTTCTCTAGGAGGTGACCTGCTCCTTTCTCTAGTTTCCAGGCCTTTTCCCCTCACCCCTTTCCCTCCTACGTTCAGTGTGGGTTTCCCTCCCACACCGAAACGTGACAGTCAGGCTGTCTGCTTTTGGTGGTAAACAAGTCTGGATTTTCCCCTCCAAAACATGGTGGTAAACAAGTCTGGGGTTTCCCTCCAAAACATGGTCTTCTTTAAACCCTATGGCAGCTGTGGAAAATGACCAGCTTCTCAAAGTCATAACAGTCTCTCAGAATTCATCAACCCTTTCCACAGAGCCATGTAAATACATTGATAATGAACAGGATATATATATCACAACATATATATAAAATACAGTAACACAGTAATAAACAGTATAAGTTAACCCTTTCAAGAGAAATAAAGTAAGATGTTTTAACTTTGCATAGGGGATATAGACAAATGTGCTCAAATGTCCAAATGTCAAAGTACCCCTGCTCCATGGAACTACATTACTAATACAGACCTGTCAGAAGAGGTGACAGGTGCTCTTTAAATCTTCAGTGTTAGGGCTCATACATATGATTGTAGTTTTGGTCCGCATCCAATCTTCATTTTTTGCAGATTGGATGTTGACCCATTAATTTCAATGGGGCTACATACGAAATGGACAGCACACCGTTCCCTGGCCCTGCAAAAAAATAGAACTTGTCCTATTTTTGTTCGTTTTTCAGACAAGAATAGGGAGTTCTAACATGGGGCAGGATTTTGCATATCCGCAACTTGCGTAGCACAAAAAATGTCTATGGCTTTGTGCATGAGCCCTTATACAATTATATTCCTTTTTTTGTCTGCTAGTTGTCTGCTTGAGTCGTTTTTTTACTGCAGCTCTAGCATTCAATTCATTTAACAAGAAACATACACAATCCAGTCCCATTATTATGACCACTTCCTACTTTTGTTAGTGTGTAGCTCACGAAGGAAGTCACGCAGGGCCGATGCTACCATAAGGCAGACCAAGCGGCCGCCTTAGGGCGCACCCTGGGGGAGGGCGGAAAAATGTGACATGGAGGGGGAGAAATGTGACATGGGGGTCTGATAGCTGACATTGGGAGCTGATGGCTGGTCTGACCTCAGGTGTAATGGAAAATATTTTTTTCTTATTATCCTCCTCTAAAACCTAGGTGTGTCTTAGAGGGCGAAAAATACGGTCTTTAAACCAGCCATTGTCTGAAGCAGAGAGAAGATATCGGGACCACAGAGAGGAGAAGCGGGGGGGGCGCCAAAATGTAGCTTTGCTTGTGTTGGCAAAAATCCTTGCACCGGCCCTGAATTCACGTGTGGTGAGCTGGCTTGGTGGGTATATAAGGGGTGAGATAGGCTGTCTGCACACATATTCCTCGTTGCTGTCATAGGTAAAAGGGGCGATTTATCAGAGTTGCAAAAAGGGATGATTATTGGCTTTCAGCCCAAGGGTGACTGTATTTCTGAAACTGCGCAGATCATGATCTCTTCATGTGCGGCTGTTGTGAAAGTGTATCGTGAGTGGTCAAATGGCACCATTGTGAATAAGTGACATGGAAACTGCAGAGCATCACGTGCCACTGATGGGAGAGGGCAGACCGAAACTCTACAGTGGAGCAGCTTTATGCCAAAATGAACCAGGGGCTACCAGACATGTGTCTAATACAACAGTTCAGCAAACACTTCTGTGTATGGAGCTCTGAAGCAGACGGATGGTCACTGCACCTTTGCTACGAGGTTGCATTGGCAGAAAAGGCTTACATTTTCACTGCAGTATCAGAATTAAACCTCTGCTGATTGGCAAAGGGTTATCTTCTCCGATGAGTCACATTTTCTTCTTCATGGAATGGATGGACATTGGGATGTCAGATGAGAAACATCAGAGAACAAACGACCTTCAACCATTGCTGGAAGAACACATGCTGGTGGTGGCACTTTATGGTCTGGGGAATGTTTTTTTGGCATTCCCTGAACCACTCATCCATGTGGAAGCCACTCTCATCCGATTTGGGTATGAATCCAACCTTGCAGATCATGTACATCCATACATGCTGATTGTCTTACCTGGGGAGGATGGGATCTTCCAGCAAGACAATGCAACATGTCACACGGCTAAAAATGCCTGACATTGGTTGGAAGAGCATGACCAAGATTTCTGAGTACTACCCTGACCCTCTAATTCTTCAGACTTTATCCCAACTGAGCATCTGTGGGACCACCTCGATCATTGTGTTTGCTCTATAGATCCTCCCCCACGCACCCTCCAGCTAGGGTTGTCACGATACCAACATTTTGATTCGATTTTGGTCCATAAAAAAGTATTGCAATACTCAATACCATTTGATACCACGCAAAAAAAATAAAACACCAAAAAAGCCGGGTGCAATCCGTATTTTATGGAACGACCTGCCCATAATAGAACTGTCCTAACCTATTTTTTGAGGGGGACAAGGTGACCCAAAAATGGCAAATCGTGTTTTTTGTTTTTTTTTGCTCCGGAGTTCACCGCATAGGAGATATTTTTAAATATTTTATTAGTTTGGACTTTTTTGGACGTGGCGATATGTAATATGTTTATTTTTGTATTGTTTATATATTTTATATGTAAAATTGGGAAAAGGTGTGTGATTTAAACTTAATATTTTGGTGTTTTTTTTTACTTTTTATTTAATAACTATTAGCCCTCTTAGGGGGGCAAGAATCTGGGATCTTTTAATCCCTTGTCCTATTCACACTAATAGAGATCTATTACGGTGAATAGGATTTCACACTGTCCCTGCTGCCCTGGAGCTTACCATGGCAGCCACGGCTTCAGTAGCGTCCTGGCTGCCATGGTAACTTATCGGAGCCCCTCGATTACAGTGCTGGAGCTCCGAACGGAAGCTGCCACTGCACCACCAATGAAGAGGGGGGGAGGGGACCCTGTGGCCACTGCCACCAATAAAGATAATACTGGGGGGGTTGGGGGGGCACACTGCGATCCCCGTCAATTAACCCCTCAGGCGCTGATTGCTGTGCCCTGTCATAGAGGACGGGTGCCAGGTATGTGATGCTGCTGCCAGCAGCCTACACTTGTATTAACAGGTTAATTATCTTCTTTGGTGGCGCAGTGGTCACAGCCCCTCCTCTCCTCCTCCCCTCCCTGCTCTCATTGGTGGCAGCAGCAACACAGTGGGGAAAAACTGCCTCCTTCTCCACTGTGCTGCTGAGTAGAACCTGGCGTGCGCTGAGAGTGGCGGGTGCCATGTTCTCTAACTGATGCTAGGCTGTGCAGTAGGGCAGCCTAGTATCGGTAAGTAGCAAATCCCGGTATTAAATTGATCCGGGTCTAAAAGTATCGATTGGGTATCGATACTTCGTTACCTAGTGCAACCCTACCTCCAGCAGCTGTGGATGCCGTCATCATGGCTTCAGATACCTGTGACAACCTACCAGGACGTTACTGAGTCACTCCCAAACCATCTACTATTAGAGAGTTTAAGTATTTTTTTGTTGGGCGATAATTTGGTAGAAACATGTTTGACATTATACATGGTAACATTTACTGTACCTTATGTGTCCCTGTGTATATGGTACATGTAGAACTGTATATATGAGTTAGGCTTATATTACAAGCCCAGATCAGCCAGGCGATTGTCGGGAGGGAAGAGTTCCATCCCGGCAATAGCCTTCTCATCAGCGGAGGAGAGCGCTGCTATTATATGCTGATCTCCTTCTCAGTGAGTGGAGGAGTGAATTGTTTGCTGGCAGCAGATCAGGATTACACTGCACAATCTGACGCCGGCAAGCGATGAATTTTACACCTGCTGAAAGACTACGATCGCTGGATGAACGAGCAGCACTATTACACTGCCAGATCAATGCTAACAAGCGTTCCTACAAACACTTGTTAACTGTAATCTGCCCGATTATCAGCCTTTCACACTGGCGTTCGGTGCGCATCCGTCTTGCAAACGCTTGTATCTGTTCATAACGGATCCGTTTGCATTATTCATTCAACAAAAAGTCTAAGTCAAAACGGATCCATCTGGACTTACATTGAAAGTCAATGGGGGACGGATCCGTTTTCAATTGCACCATATTGTGTCAGTAAAAAACGGATCCGTCCCCATTGACTTAGATTGTAAGTCAATTTGGCTCTGCATCGTCAGGCGGACACCAAAATGCTGCAAGCTGCGTTTTAGTGACCGCCTCAAAAACGCAACGGAGACCAAACGCAGCCAAATTGATGCATTCTGAACGGATCCTTATCTATTCAGAATGCATTGGGGCTGAACTGATCTGTTTTGCCGCTTGTGAGAGCCCTGAAATGGATCTCACAAGCGGACCCAGAAACGCCTGTGTGAAAGTAGCCCAAGCCTTACTGTGCTCTATTTGTGTCTCTGTGTATATGGCACATGTATGATCTATACCGCATTATATAGACAGTATGCATTAGAATCTAGGACACACTCGCGCACTAATGGACACAGTATGCATTGGAATGCAGGACACACAAGTTTGAAAGGACGGAAAAAAATATCTGTTTCCTCTAAATTTGTGTGTACGTGTGTGTGTGTGTATATATATATATATATATTTGTGTTTATATACAGTACATATATGGGTAATTATATATATGTGTTTTATTATGGGTACTTTCACATTAGCGGCAGGGGAGTCCGTCAGGATGTTCCGGCGGGTGAACAGCTTGTCAGATCCGTCCTGCCGCTAGTTCACGTGTGCCCCCGGACTGCCGCTTACTGAATCTAACGAAGGCCTATTAGCCTGAATGAAATTTTCCCCGAAAATTATATGTGGGGGGCTAGCCCCCCTTATGTAATACCAAATATCCATAATATCTCTGTAATTATATGAGATCTAATGTAAAAATCACTTGATCTTACCGGATCTAACGAAGGCCTATTAGTCTGAATCAAATTTTACCAGAAAATTGCATGTGGGGGGGGGGGGCTAGCCCCCACTTATGTACTACCAAAATCCATAATATCTCTGTAATTATATCAGATCTAACGTTGAAACCACTTGATCTTACCGGATCTAACGAAGGCCTATTAGTCTGCATACATTTTTACCTGAAAATTGTATGGGGGGGGCTAGCCCCCCTTATATAATACGAAATATTCATAATATCTCTGTAATTATATGAGATCTAACGTTTGAACCACTTGATCTTACCATATCTAATGCAGATCTATTAGTCTGAATCTAATTTTACCAGAAAATTGCATGGGGGGGGGGGCTAGCACCCCTATTTAATACTACCTAATATCTGTGTTTTCATGTGAAATATCTCTGTAATTATATGAGATCTAACGTTGAAACCACTTGATCTTACCAGATCTAACGAAGGCCTATTAGTCTGCATCAAATTTTATCTGAAAATTGAATGTGGGGAGGCTAGCCCCCCCTCATTAATCACTTAATAAGTCTGTAATTATGTGAGATCTAACAAAACAACTAGTTAATCATACCGGATCTAACAAATATCTTCCAAAATAGCGAATTGTTTGGTCAATTTTTTTATAAGGGGAGGCTGATGATGGGTTAGCCCCCCCTGCAAATAACTGTTAATATCTCTACTTCTGTGTGAGATCTAACGCAAACAACAATTGATCTAACCTGATCTAACAAAGGTCTAACCAACTGCATATGTTTTGTTCAAAAATTTTGATATGGGGGGGGCTAACACGGCTGAGGTTCTATCTATCTATCTATCTATCTATCTATCTAATACATGTTTCTGTGTGTTAATACATAAATGTGTAAATATATGTGTATAATATATATCTATATAATTGTGTGTGTATATTTATACACATGTGTGCTTCCTGTTTATACACAAATGTATATATTTATGTGTGTTTGTATATAGTACATATACAGTATATGTGTGCAGTTATATGTGTATATATGTTATATATATTGCAAATATGCACATATATAGAACAATAAGATAAATATATATATACACACACACACGCACATAACTGCACAAGTATATGTATATAAAGGCACACTAAAAATTGCAGCTAAATATCCAGTCTTCTGGAAGGACACTGCTGTCAAAGAAGTGGGCGATATGCATAGTATATTAGAGAACTGACAATTTGTCAGAAAGGGGGGTCTCCTCAAAAAGGCTTCATTGTAAGTAGATAGAATATTTTATTAATATCTGTAACAGTACATACAAGCTGCATAAAATAAGTGAAAAATATCTTGCTTTAGTAGAATATACTGTAAATATAAATACACACAAACAGACGAGACAAGTGGTACTTACAGAGCAGGTGATGATCTGAACCTCAGGACCAGGCTGTGCTCTCATATTCCTTATATACCCTGTGCAGGAGCAGACACGCTCACACACACACACAAGAGCTGGTGCACTCACTCACAGTAGGAAGCGCTCTCCCTCTTAAGTTTCATTTCTCTCTCCTCAGCCAGGAAAGTGAAACTAAACATGAAAATGCAGCTTCAGTGGTCGGAGTCGCAGCAGAGTGCAGGAAAACTGCAGATAACCCCAGCCTTCAAAACCAGACACTTTTTATCTACTGTATTTTTCACCCTATAAGATGCACCGGCCCATAAGACGCACCTAGGTTTTAGGGTCCATTCACACGTCCGCAAAATGGATACGCATCCGTTCCGCAATTTTGCGGAACGGGTGCAGACCCATTCATTTTCAATGGGGCTGGAATGTGCTGTCCGCATCCACATTTGCGGATCCGCACTTCCGCATCCGTGCTTCCGTTTCCGCAAAAAAATAGAACATGTCCTATTCTTGTCCGCAATTGCGGACAAGAACAGGCATATTCTATTAGTGCCGGCAATGTGCGGTCCGCAAAATGCGGAATGCACATTGCCGCTTTCCGTGTTTTGCGGATCCGTGGCTGCGTGTATCCGCAAAACACATTGCGGATGTGTGAATGGAGCCTTAGAGGAGAATAATAAGAAAAAAATATTTTCCATTACACCTCAGGTCAGACCAGCAATCAGACCCCCAAAATTAATCAGACCTCAGCTTACAACCCCAATCAGACCCCCAATGTCAATCAGACCTGCGATGCCTCAGATCAACCCCCCCAACCTTCAGCCATCTATCAGCCCCCATATGTCAACCAGCAGCCCCCATATGTCAACCAGCAGCCCCCCATATGTCAGCCAGCAGCCCCCATATGTCAGCCATCAACCCCTATATGTCAGCCAGCAGCCCCCATATGTCAGCCAGGAGCCCCATATGTCAGCCATCTATCAGCCCCCATATGTCAACCAGCAGCCCACATATGTCAGCCATCAGCCCCCATATGTCAACCAGCAGCCCACATATGTCAGCCATCAGCCCCTATATGTCAGCCAGCAGCCCCCATATGTCAGCCATCAGCCCCTATATGTCAGCCATCTATCAGCCCCCATATGTCAACCAGCAGCCAACATATGTCAGCCAGCAGCCCCTATATGTCAGCCAGCAGCCCCCATATGTCAGCCATCAGCCCCTATATGTCAGCCAGCAGCCCCCATATGTCAGCCAGCAGCCCCCATATGTCAGCCAGCAGCCCCCATATGTCAGCCAGAAGCCCCCATATGTCAGCCAGAAGCCCCCATATGTCAACCAGCAGCCCCCATATGTCAACCAGCAGCCCCCATATGTCAGCCAGCAGCCCCTATATGTCAGCCAGAAGCCCCCATATGTCAACCAGCAGCCCCTATATGTCAGACAGAAGCCCCCATATGTCGACCAGCAGCCCCTATATGTCAGCCAGAAGCCCCCAGTGCAAATAAAATAAACTCACTTACTTCTCCTGCTCCTGGACGCCACCGCTCCTCATCATCGCAATACTCTTCATCCTGTTGTCGGCTGTGTATCGCGGCACACAGTGTGAGGTCACAGAGCACCCTCATGCTGTGCGCAGCCCTGCACAGCCCAGCCGAGGACCAGGAAGCAGTGAGTACAGAGCCTTCACCGCTTCCTGGTCCTCCGGTACTAATGAAGCGCTTCCATAATGGAAGCGCTTCATTAGTATTCGCCCCAAAAGAGACGCAGGGGCATTTTTTACCCACTTTGGGGGAGAAAAAGTGCATCTTATGGGGCGAAAAATACGGTATTTTGTGTATTGGCTTGTATTATATCTTTCTATTAGTAGAGATGAGGAAGATATGACGCCTTTTTCACAGCCTCGCCTCACATACATCTACTTATGTATATAATGTCGACTGGACAGCAAACTGACTCTAAATTGGTTGAATAGGTGTTGGACCTTATACCGCTTAGGCAGTGTTCACACTTGTGTCAAGCTTTGCATATTTCTGATCTGTCAGAATAGAAAAAAAAAAAAAAAGATCCGCTTTATCTTCAGCATCAGTTGTGCACAGTTTTCATCAGTTTCTGTCAGTCCCATTAGGTTTTAGTTATTTTTGACGGGATAAAAAGTAGTGACACACAGTTGATTGAACAGGGATTACTAGCCAGGACCTGGGCCCAGGTCCTAGGACGCCTAGATTTAGGGCTATATCCCAAGTGTGTGTTAAACTGTACACCACCAACCTGCACAATCATTTTCTCTTTTTCAAATTGAGAGAAAGAGTATCAATTTCTATATAAACCAGTACTATCGTCTGATAGTTTTAAATGTGTGGACATTGGGGCATCTATAACCCCTCCTTTTAATAAGACTAAATAAAGTGTATGTTTTAATTCTCAAAATTAGTAGACCCCTACAGGGATTTCTTTTGGTCCTGGGACCAGTGGTGTATTTGAGGTTAACCTACAGTCATTACAACACCTAGGCCGGGCCAGGACTAGGGGGTGAATAACAGAAGTAGCAGCTGGCTTGTTTCTTTTCTTCATATCAGTGACTCATTTATATTTGCCCATCACAATGTGACTTATTCCAGGCAGTGTAAGTATGAAAAAAATGAAGTACATGATACAAAAACAAACAGTACAATAAACATGATAACGAGTGAGAGACTGGTATACAAGAAGAGATGACCCAGCCTGCGAGAACTTACCATTTAAAGGGGAGAAGATAGGAGACAGTAGGTGAGGGTAGAAGCTGATCAAATGGTAGTGTAATAGCAGCAGGGTTATTGTAATTTTTAGGTGCAGTGTCCCACTCAGTGATGGTCGTGGGCCCCTATATAACATTGAGCATATGTATACCAAATGTATTGTTGTATCAAGCTGTAATTCCTCATAGCAGGCTGTTTTATTGTCATTACATCTATTCACCCCTAGGTGGTGCCGGCACCACTTATATACAGGGTGGGCCATTTATATGGATACACCTTAATAAAATGGGAATGTTTGGCGATATTAACTTGCTGTTTGTGGCACATTAGTATATGTGAGGGGGGAAACTTTTCAAGATGGGTGGTGAGTGGTGACCATGGCGGCCATTTTGAAGTCGGCCATTTTGAATCCAACCTTTGTTTTTTCAATAGGAAGAGGGTCATGTGACACATCAAACTTATTGGGAATTTCACAAGAAAAAGAATGGTGTGCTGGGTTTTAACGTAACCATTCCCATTTTATCATGGTGTTTCCATATAAATGGCCCTCCCTGTATATCAGAGGGTTTGCTAATACTAGAGAGAACAGAGAGGAAGTAGAACAGGAGAACAGAAGGAGGAGGAGGAAGTAAGTGATGTGTGAGGAGCAGAAGTCCAGGATGTAGCTGCCTTGGTTATGGCCAGGCTGAGGGAGCATGGAGAACATCCTTACAGCTACCTAGCACAGACAAGAGTGAGTGACGGATATAGAGAAAATCTAGTGGAGATAGAAGCAGCATTAGCTCATGGATTCCACAGCACCAGTGACCGGGAGAAGCTTAAAAGCGCCTGAACACAACCGGACGACTATACGCGTGGTTGTCCATTACCACATTCCTCTATGGACATTGTGGATCAGGGTTTAGGAAAGCATCCTGTACAAAGAATAGAGCAGAGGTTTTTGTCTGCCGTTAGGGAGACCGCCCTGTGGGTTGCTAATTACAAGTAAGAAGTTATTATATCCATGTCACGAGAAGGGGATGGGAGGGTGCAAACTGACTCCACCCACTCCTCTGTCCCTGCCTACTTGCACTTACCTGTCCTAGGCAACGGAGCGCAACTGGGCAGCGATCCCTAACCTGCGTAAGTGCAGAGGGACAAACAAACAAGCAAACAGAGAGAGGTCGAATAGTAAGGTCAAAACCAGGAGGTCAAGGCGGTACAAGGGAAAAGGCAGAAGCAAAGTCAATGAGAAAACCGAATGTCAATACCAGGAGAAGCAAATCAAACAAAAGGAGCAAGCACGAGACTAAGTCAAGTAACGAGCTGAAGTCCAAATACAAAGTCCAAATGCAAACCGAATAACCACAAGGTATAGGACCTTAATCACAGGCAACCTGTGGCCAGCAGGCTGCCTGTTAAATAGGGGAGCGAAGGAATCATGTGACGTGGACAGCGTCACATGACTCATCTCCCTCCACACTGCTGAGCGCTCAGACTTTTCGTCAAACTTACGGGAGCGGAGGACACCGGCCACGCTAAAGAGGTGTGCGCAGCCAGTTCCTCTCCGCCCCCCGTTGCCTTGGAGACGAGGACGCAGCGCACGTCCTCGCTCCGAAGTTATTTGCAGGGCACTGGCGACCCCGAAGAGAAGGAGGACGAAGCCGGCGCCCTGTGACAAACCAGTACCTGGCTGCTAGAGTGGGGGAAAAGTCTAGACAGAGATAAGAAGGAAACTCCTCAAGTTACAGTTGCCAAGCCTGTTACTAGGATTACAGCCGAGATATTATTTGGATTATCATCTTTACCATATAAATGAACTATACTGATGACTCTGAGGCAAGTTATTAAGTAAAGGTTCCATTGCTTTCAACCATTGACTCTTCATCCTTTCTACCACCTTCCTTTGCACCTAACGGTGCTGGCATCATGAACACCAGGGACCCTGCCTCCAAGGCACCTTAAAAACCCATTCCACCAAGGGCACCTCAACTACTTGTACGGCAGGAATCCCTGGGCAACAGAGTGTTCCCCCGAAGGAACTGGTGCTGTCCTTCCCTTTGCTGTACGCCGGCCCAGGGAGCTCTGTTAACCGTTAGTAAAACTACTACTACCCCCATCAGCCCACCGTAGCTCACGTGTTTCCCCTGCAGTCCGGTGGATGCATAGGCATGAGTGCACCATTCATGAGGCAAGTTGAACAACTTGGCCAAATATCACTCTACCAGGACTGCAGGAGGTGGTAATTTAGCCTCCAAACATGCACATTCTTGCACACAGTTTTATGTATGAGGATAACTTGTGGGGTTTGTAGCTAAACTGTAATAAATCTGTAACGTACAATGATCCCTAGACACAGATGTTTACAGTAGCTGCTGAAGGGCCTGTATTGGTGGTAAGGTCATAAGCCTAACTCAAGCTAGAGTGAGAGGTGGTGCTGCAAGCCTATGAGAGAAGTAATTGTGACACTGCACAGTACCACAGCTCTTGTCCCGTATACTGGATGTAATTCTCCGTATCTGCTCTTATTCTGTATATATGGACACTGCACAGTATCACTTCTCTTGTCCTGTATACTGGGTGCAATTCTCAGTATCTGCACTTATTCTGTATATATGGACACTGCACAGTACCACTTCTCTTGTCTTGTATACTGGGTGTAATTCTCAGTATCTGCTCTTATTCTGTATATATGGACACTGCACAGTACCACTTCTCTTGTCCTGTATACTGGGTGTAATTATCTGTATCTGCTCCTATTCTGTATATATGGACACTGCACAGTACCACTTCTCTTGTCCTGTATATTGGGTGTAATTCTCAGTATCTGCTCTTATTCTGTATATATGGACACTGCACAGTACCACTTCTCCTGCACTGTATACTGGGTGTAATTCTCAGTATCTGCTTTTATTCTGTATATATGGACACTGCACAGTACCACTTCTCTTGTCTTGTATACTGGGTGTAATTCTCTGTATCTGCTCTTATTCTGTATATATGGACACTACACAGTACCACTTCTCCTGTGCCTGTATACTGGGTGTAATTCTTAGTATCTGCTCTTATTCTGTATATATGGACACTGCACAGTACCACTTCTCTTGTCCTGTATACTGGGTGTAATTCTCAGTATCTGCTCTTATTCTGTATATATGGACACTGCACAGTACCACTTCTCCTGCACTGTATACTGGGTGTAATTCTCAGTATCTGCTTTTATTCTGTATATACACTCACCTAAAGAATTATTAGGAACACCTGTTCTATTTATCATTAATGCGATTATCTAGTCAACCAATCACATGGCAGTTGCTTCAATGCATGTAGGGTTGTGGTCCTGGTCAAGACAATCTCCTGAACTCTGAGTATTTCACAATCTGCTCAGTTACTGGGATTTTCACGCACAACCATTTCTAGGCTTTACAAAGAATAGTGTGAAAAGGGAAAAACATCCAGTATGCGTCAGTCCTGTGGGTGAAAATGCCTTGTTGATGCTAGAGGTCAGAGGAGAATGGGCCGACTGATTCAAGCTGATAGAAGAGCAACGTTGACTGAAATAACCACTCGTTACAACCGAGGTATGCAGCAAAGCATTTGTGAAGCCACAACACGCACAACCTTGAGGCGGATGGGCTACAACAGCAGAAGACCCCACCGGGTACCACTCATCTCCACTACAAATAGGAAAAAGAGGCTACAATTTTCACGAGCTCACAAAAATTGGACTGTTGAAGACTGGAAAAACGGTTTCTTGAACATGACAGTGAGTTCACTGTACTAAAATGGCCCCCACAGTCACCAGATCTCAACCCAATAGAGCATCTTTGGGATGTGGTGGAACGGGAGCTTCGTGCCCTGGATGTGCATCCCTCAAATCTCCATCAACTGCAAGATGCTATCCTATCAATATGGGCCAACATTTCTAAAGAATGCTTTCAGCACCTTGTTGAATCAATGCCACGTAGAATTAAGGCAGTTCTGAAGGCAAAAGGGGGTCCAACACCGTATTAGTATGGTGTTCCTAATAATTCTTTAGGTGAGTGTATATGGACACTGCACAGTACTACTTCTCTTGTCCCGTATACAGGGTGTAATTCTCAGTATCTGCTCTTATTCTGTATATATGGACACTACACAGTACCACTTCTCCTGTCCGGTATACTGGGTGTAATTCTCAGTATCTGCTCTTATTCTGTATATATGGACACTGCACAGTACCACTTCTCCTGTCCGGTATACTGGGTGTAATTCTCAGTATCTGCTCTTATTCTGTATATATGGACACTGCACAGTACCACTTCTCCTGTCCTGTATACTGGGTGTAATTCTCAGTATCTGCCCTTATTCTGTATATATGAACACTGCACAGTACCACTTCTCCTGTACTGTATACTGGGTGTAATTCTAAGTATCTGCTCATATTTTTTTGCAAAAGAAACAAAATCATTGCATGCTGAATCACATACATTAGAAAATAATAGTCGGACCTATGCCGACTGACATCCTGGAGCATAATCCAACAATGCACAAACAATTACAACACATAAGTCTGTGTTTGATATGCAGCCTATGGTGACAATAAAGCACCTCGATCCATCTGATAAGAACCATATAAAAAAACAAACAAAAAAAAACAAAAGGGCCAAAGAAGACATGGCCTCAGCATAAAAATAAAAGAAAATTCAACAAACAACAACATGAATGGGGGGGGGCATTGGACAGGGATACAAAAGGAGGAATTAAGGGACAAAGGGTTAAGGTAGCGGGGGGGGGGGGATAAATGAAGTGTACAGGAGTGTCCAGACGAGACTCTCAAGCCAGCAAATTCCGATACTCCGAGGAGTCCTGAAAGGTGAACCAAGGGGACCACATAGCAAAAAAAGCTCTGTTACCACCGTGCAAAGATGCTGTGAGTTCTTCCATTCTCCATATCTCTTCAACCTTCTGAATCCACATTCCCATGGAGGGAGGAGAAACAGACTTCCACCTCGCAGGGACACAAGATCTAGCTGCTATAACCAGGTGACGTAAACAGGATAGTCGAAACAGGATCAACGGTAAATCCGAGAGAAAGAGTAAGAAAAACTCTGGTGTGTTAGGAATTGAAAAGGGAAAAATGGAGGCCAGGGTCTCATGAACAGAGTCCCAGAAAGGTTTGATTTTGTCACATTGCCAGAAAATATGTAGGAGGGAGCCTTGGTGGGAGTCGCATCGCCAGCATAGAGGAGATGCCGACGGGAACATTCTCTGGAGACGGGTTGGGACATAATACCATCTCGACAGCAATTTGTAACTGGCCTCCTGATATTTACTGGCAATGGATGATTTATGGGCAAATTGGAAAATCCTAAGCCACTGGTCGGAGGAGATATCCTTCTGCAAGTCCCGAGCCCATTTGGCTGAGTAAGAGGGGAGACAGTCTGATCCCGGCGTTACCAATGCCTTGTATAATTCTGAGAGAGAGTGCCGATAAAGGCCGGAGCCAATACATGTCTTTTCAAAAGGAGTGAGTGCCCTATCAGACCCCTGAGAGGAAGGGATAGAAGAAAGGAAGTGGTGAAGCTGTCTTGATCTCCAAGGACCTAGAGGGCAGGGATCCGTCAGTCCTAATAATTCCGAGTAAGTAAGCCACCTACCAGATGTTCTAAAGAATGGCGCCCGACACTTACCACTCGATCTCCACTGAGCAAACGGACCCCCTGAGCTACCCGCCGGGAAGTCCGGATGTCCCAAGACAGGGAACATCGGGGAGGGCGTGGGGGAGATTGTAGAGATCTGTTGGTACTTACGGAATTGAGCCAGGGTAGGGCCTATGAGAAGATGAGAGGAGAGGTCACTAGGAACCTTCCTATCTGTCCATGGCAGAAGGGCCAAAGGAGTCCGGGATGTGAATTGCTCAATGGAAATCCATTGTTTGAACTGGGTATGTCGGGACCAGTCTACCACGCGTTGAAACATAGAGGCTGCATAATACTTCCTTAGGTCAGGAATCCCTAGGCCCCCCCCTTTCCTTCGGCACATGCAATAAGGATCTAGACAATCTTGAACTCTTCCCAGCCCACAGAAATTTAAAGAGGACACGATGCACAATAGACAAGAAACTGGCCGGAATATGGATGGGGAGGGTCTGGAACAAATACAATAGGCGTGGAAGGACATTCATCTTAAAAATAGCACACCTGCCGAACCACGTATATAGGCCTTTGGACCACCTCTTAAGGTCTTCTTTGATCCGACTCAGGAGGGGGGTAAAATTCCTTGGGAATAGCTCTCGCAAGTCTTTGGGGATCGTCGTGCCCAAGTATTTAATGGCGCCTGTCGTCCAGCGGAAAGGTAAGGAACCCGCCAGTTCGGCTTCGAGAGTGGATGGAATGGAGACATTAAGCGCTTCAGACTTCTGTAAGTTAATTTTCAGATTGGACAAGTTATGGAATACTTTGAATTCCTCAATTAGGTTAGGGAAGGTGACCCGAGGTCTGGTAATCATAAACATCAGGTCATCTGCAAAGGCCGCTATCTTAAACTCCTTTTCTCTCACCATCAGACCAGAGATGTCAGGGTTTTTCCTTATAGTCCTCAGGAGTGGTTCTAGAGTGAGGATAAAGATTAGAGGAGATAAAGGACAACCCTGGCGCGTACCATTCCTAATCTCAAAGGGAGGTGAGAGGACACCATTAACCTTTGTGGCTGCCGAGGAAGAAGAATATAGGGAACGGATCCATGTCAATAGAGAACCCTCCACACCCACATGGTTTAATACTGCAAATAACCATGGCCATCCAACCCTGTCAAAAGCCTTTTCGGCATCTGTGGATAGGAGACATAGGTTGGAACGTTGAATCTTGGCAAGATGGACCAAGTTCAAAACATTTGTGGTGTTATCTCTCGCCTCCCTTGAGGGAATGAAGCCAACCTGATCTAAGTGTATAAGGTCCGCCAGGAAAGGAGTCAGGCGGGTGGCCAAGACTTTTGCGAAAAGCTTAATGTCTACATTAAGTAGAGATATGGGCCAGTAACTAGCACAAGCGGTCTGGTCCTTACCTTCCTTGTGGATAACAGTAATGTGTGCATGCGACATATCTTTAGGGAGAGGGACTCCGGAGCTTAATTTATTCAAGGCATTGGTAAGGGGAGTACGCAGGAGGGGGAGGAATCTCTTATAATAGGAGGCCGGTAGGCCGTCGGGGCCTGGAGCCTTACTAGGTTGCATCGACTTCAGAGCCTCCTCAATCTCATCAGCGGTAAACGGACTGTTCAAACTCTCAAGGTCCTCACTTGGCAGTTTTGGTAAACCCGACCTGGCCAAATAGGAGCTCATGGCCGAGTCCAAGGCCTGACTCGTTTGACTGGACTGAGGAAGATTGTACAGGTTCTGATAAAAGTGGGAAAAAGCTTCTGTGATAGAGTCAGGATTGTGTAATACCGGTCCCCGTGGTGGAGTAATGTGTGGGATATAGTTCCTTGCCCTTTGTTCGCGTAAGGATCTGGCCAGGAGTCTACCACACTTATTGCCATATTCAAAAAAGTGTCTCCTGCCCTGCGAAAGGAGGTATTTTGTACGAGTATCTAGTTTATCTTTAAGCTTGCACCTTGCCTGTGTGAGCTCAGCTCGAACAGACTGTGCATGGGAGCGTTTATGGATCTGTTCCAGATTGGAAATGTCCTTCAAAGTCTGGGAAATTTCCAAAGCCCTCTCCCGTTTTACGCCGTGCCCCATGTCTGATGAACTCCCCTCTAATCACGCACTTATGTGCAGCCCACACCGTGAGGGGGGAGGCATCGTCTACTAGTTTTTCCTCAAAGTAGTGCAAAAGGGCTGAGTCAATACCCTGTGCCACTTCCAGATCCTGAAGTAAGGACTCATTAAGACGCCATCTCCAGGACCGGGGCGAAGGCAGAGGGGACTTCAGAGAGACATGCAGCATGGCGTGATCCGAAAAGGTAATTGGGTCAATAGAGAAGGAGGCAATGAGGGGTACTGCCGAGTGTCTAAGCAATAAATAGTCCAATCTGGAGTATACATCCCTAGGATTGGAATAAAATGTGAAGTCCTTGACCTCAGGGTTAATCACTCGCCACACATCCACCAACTGATGAGAGTGAAGGAGGCTCCTGACACGGCGAGTGTAAGAATAAGGTAGGTGAGAGGAGCCCTTGGATACATCCACCAATGGGTCCAAGGCCACATTAAGATCCCCCCCGACCAGAAGCGTGCCCTCAGCAAAGCTATCCAATTTGGACAGGATTCCCGTAAGGGCTCTCAATTGCTTTGTGTTGGGCAAATACACATTGGCCAGGGTATACAACTGGCCCCCTATTTTACCCTTAACAAACAAATATCTACCAGTATCGTCAGTGCTAGAACTCCCAGACAGATGGAACGCCCTGGACTGGAGAAGAACTCCAGCACCAACAACAGCTGAAGTACAACTGACTCCAGCCAGGAAACCACAGAAGATAAGCCAAGTGACCACACCCAGTCAGGGAGTTAACCCTTACAGCACCAGACAGAGGGAGGCTACCACTTAAAGGGGAAGTGCACACACAAGCATACCAAACACGTAACCACCGGCAACAGCATGCGTGGCAATCATGTCACGGCAATGACCCAGAAGGCCGAGACACTGCCACCGTATGCTCTCACAGCAACACATTGCCGCGGGCAACCGCAAGTGTGGCAACAGTGTCACAGCGTACACCATAGGCATTGACAGATAACTAAAGCGTTCACGACCTTCTGTGGCATGGGAAGGGGCCGAGGATCCCATTACGTTCTTTAATTAAGGAGATTGAACAAGGAGGGGTAGCCTTTCCCGACATTAGGGGATATAATTTGGCCTGCATGGCAAGACGGGTGTGTGTGACTGGATTAATGGATCTAGCTATTATTCGGCTCTGGCATTTGAACAGGAATTCTGTGCTTCCTGGTCTCCGGTGGCGTTGTTACATGCGGTTGATCCCTGTGTGGATCAAGCAGTCTTTACTTTTCAAAGATACGATAGCTATGTGGAGAATTCTGCGGAAAAAATAATGGCTGTCTTTTAGGCTCTCCAAACATCTTCCTCTGTGGAACAATCCTGAATTTGTGCATGGTAGAACGAATAGATTGTTTGAGGAATGGAAACTAAAGAGGATTTTGCATGTAAAACACCTACTTCATGACACGGATCCTAGGTGGCTGACGGGAGGTGAATTGATTGAAAAGTTTTCTTTAACGTCCTTTCAGACTATTCAAGTGGTCCCAGATAAAGGAGGCCGTGATGAGTAAGCTGGTGTTGGTGCAGAAGGAGGTTCGCAGGAATATTTTAGATAAAATCCTGGATTTAGGGGGTGGGAGGGTCTCGATCTCTATGGTCTATACTGACATGAGGAGAGAGGACGGGAAAAGTGATAGGAGCAAGAGTTTTGGGAAATGGGCTGAGCAGATAGGCGATGACGAAATTGAACAAAAAATATTGAAAGGCTGGGAAAAGGTCAGGAGACATGTCATTAATGAGTCGTGGAGAGACACTCAGGTTAGATTTAGGCATAGGGCCATATATGGCTTTAATATCCCCCCGCATCCAGCCAAACCAGATCGGGGTTGCAGTTCATAATAGAACAATAAAAAAAATGTGTTTCATATGAAAAGATTGAATACCTTGGATGTGAAAGAACGACAGGCTAAGGGTTTGTTTCAAAAATGGAAACCATTTATTATTCATTGTATGTCTGATGAAGAAATACAGAAAATTATGAAACCTTTCACACTCACTGAGTGGTACTTAGATGGTCAACTGAGGGGGACGTTGGGCCGCTTGCTACTCCAGTCTTCTGGCTCATCTTAGTTACGGTACATGAAAAGATTATTTGATTATGCTAATGTACTGTGGCTGCTTGTATGTGCTGAGTCTTATTATTATATGTCTAATACCCCTATGTAATTTTTGAATTGTTCTTCTTGCACTTATTGTGCTGTTTTATGTTCAGAGGTATACACTCTGCATGTATTGTATGTCTGTTGAAAAGAAATAAAGAATTTAAAAAAAATAAAAAAAAATCACACCATTGCACAAGCAAATTCAGTCAGTTTGGTCTGCAATTGCGTTTCAGTTTTTTTCCGCCCGGGTGAAATCAGTTTTGATGTGGTTTTCACGCATGTGAAAAATAAATAAATAAAGGTTTTCAAACAACATCTCTTAGCAACCATCAGTGAAAAATGCATTGCATTTGGACTGCATCAGAATACAATGCATTTTTCACTGAAGCCCCATACACTTCTAAGGGACCAGGACTGCATTAAAAACGCAGAATATAGAACATGCTGTGATTATCACGCAATGCAGAAATGATGCGTGAAAAACAACGCTCATGTACACAGACCCATTGAAAAGAATGGGTCAGGATTCAGTGTGGGTGCTATGCATTCACTTCATGCATTGCACCCACTCGGAAAAATCGCCTAAGGACTCTTTCACACAAAAAATACGGATTGTGTCAGGATCTGTTTGGGAAAAAGCTGATGGTTTTGCATGCCAGTTCAGACAGTTTTGTCTGCAATTGCGTTCAGTGTTTCAGTTTTTTCCGCACTGGTCCAATCAGTTTTTGATAGGTTTTTCACGTGTGTGAAAAAAAACTGAAGAATAACAATCTACCTCTCCTAGCTCCTACCTAGCAACCATCAGTGAAAAACAGAAGCCCCATTCACTTCTTTGTAAACAGAGTTGCATTAAAAATAAAGAATTCTTTTTTCTGAACGCAGAAATGATGTGTGAAAAATGAATGGGTCAAGATTCAGTCCGGATGTTATGCATTAGCTTCACGCATCATGTGAAAGAGGCCTAAGCAAGCTCCTCTCTTCCATTGAAAGAGGCCTAAGCAAGCTCCTCTCTTCCATTGTTCTAGAGAGGAGGAAGGTAAGGCACTGGGATACTGAATGACAAGACTGCAGAATGTTTGAGCAAAATCCAGTAATTAGTGTTGAGCGTACCCGGACCTGAACTTTGCCGGAAAAGTTCAGGTTTGAGCATTTAATGAAGCTTTAGAAAGGCTGCAGGGCAGCCAATCAACTAGCTTTGAAGCTGTGGGCACTGTGAGGAATATGGATTATTATTTACTGTCAGCCATCTTCCCACACCAGCCATCTGCTGTCAGATAGCAGAGGTAGTGAACTCCACAGGGGGGTCCTGCTTCAAAGCCCAGCCAAATGTCAGAGAACTTCTAGCAGGCCACCTTTGTTTACAATTTCTCACCTCCATTCAGATAGCACGGATCCTGCAGGAAAGCTGCCAGGGAGGGGAGATACTGTATACATATCTCTCCACAGAAACCAAATAACCAAATGGACTCTACTGGCAGCCGGAACCCAGGCGGATCCATCGGTCCCAGAACCACCTCCCTGCAACATTCTGGTCTGGAGCCACGAGCCCTAATCGGTTTTGTGGCTCATTTGTTGCTGGACCCAGCAGAGGGGAAGTGAACCCCTCCCAGAGGCTGGGATGGGAGGGGCCGGCTACAGGTCGAAAGGCTTGTGCCAGTAAGCGGGCGTGTCTTTTCTTCTGAAGGGGGGTCACGCTGCATACGTGTTTGGAAGGGACCTGGAAATGACAGACATCACTGCCATCCATGTGACTACAGCCAAGCTTTACAGAAACCCATTATTCATCACTACCCAAAGGACTCATCCATCTGGTAAACTGACTTTTGTTCTACTTAACCCTGTTGTACCACGCCATCTGTATTTACCACTCAGACCACTGTATATATATTCTGTGTATATTGAGTTATGTCTAGTGAGCCCTTAAGGCAATTAAATATATAATTTAATCTCGTGCTGTCTTGTATCTCGATCACGAATCCCGACGTCAGTGTTTCGGCCTAGTTATACGCTACTGCGGGTTGGTTTTCTCACCCTATATAATCCCGTTAGCGGACCGGGCTTATATCAAACGAGAAGCTGGTGTCAGTCTTCCCGGGCTGAGGAAGCGCTGTTTCACTGGGGCAGTGAAAAGACTCCCTTAGCTTGTTGCCTCTCGGTGTCCGTGCGGACAGGAGGAGTTTGTGAACACTGTACCGAGCTGACCTTACCTGCTCCTCAGGGACGGCGTAATGTTACGCCTTGGTTACCAGTGACTATACCGTATCTCGCTGGCTCTACGTATTTGACGTCCAACGTCAGTCGGGGTACAGTATTCGTCACAGGCACTTAGAAGCGATCACAGCCATGCCTAGTAATGGCATGGCTGTGATTGGCCGGTGCATCATGTGACCCAGCCTCTATACAAGCTGAATCACGTGTAGTGCAGGGACAGGAAGCGGGCAGCTGAAGCGAGGGAGAGTGTTCGGAATCTGGCTAATTGTTTTGTGGTTGACCTATAATTATTTTTTGTGGGTGATATACACCAGCTCTGCACCCCTGACACACAAATATTATAATAAATCTGGCTGTTAATTCTGTGGGTGACCTATAGCGATTTTTTGTGGGTGCAATGCACCATCTTTGTACCCCTGACACAGAAATATAATAATTAATCTAAGTGAAAAGAAGTGGCGCACTGGATTGGTGCTAACAACTGGAGAGGTGCTCTCAGTAAAAAGGACTCACCCTTCCTTTGGTATAATAGAAAAATGTAAAACAGATACTGGGCACTCTCTTAATATAGGAACCTCATAGTTTATTGATAATACCACACATAAACAATTAATACTTCACTATTTAAGATAATAAAACATGCAATATAAATAAAAAATGCAATAGAATAAAAAAGATTCCTAAAATGATTGGTACCGATCACACATAGAGTAAATCAAATAAAATATATATGAATATAGAATGTCTCTGGGTGTTTGAGGGATGAAACAAGATTTCCAATTTTGTTGTCCCTCCAACTTAAATTTGGATGTAGGAAAGGTCGTTTATGGGAGTGTTGTATAAGTCCTCCACAGACCGAAATAGCGATATAGTTGCAGTGATCTATTCAAGCGGCGTCCCGCAATTACTCACTGTTTCGCTTGTCCACTTGTGCTCCGCCGCTATGTTCGTGCTGTAATTCAGGGATGTTCGATGATAGTTACAATCCCTTAGCTGTCTTCCCAGCGCCGCTCCGTAGATCTAAGAGCCGGCACTTGGGTAAATTTACAGACTCCTTGTACCACGCTGAGCTTGCTGTATAGGTGAACGTAATAAGCTCTTACAGCCTGTCCTCAGAAGTGCGTGTAGGGTCTGCAGTTGAAGACAGGAGTGATTTTGATGCGGGCGGTGTAATAGCGCACAGAGTCCAAGTCCATCCAGGGGTCCTAGCACCAAACGCGTTTCGGGGTCTATTGTTACCCCTTCCTCAGTGGTAATGCTGCCCCCTTCTGCCTTTCTTTATGTAGTCTTTTGGTAATTGGATAATCATCCTCTGCTGTGTGCATCAGTTTCTTGTTTCAAAACCTGAGGTGGACTTCCCAGTCACCCATTTTCCCATACGATTAGTCTATGTTTCTCATATATTGTTTGTCACTATATGCATCCTTTATTCGTTCCTCTATATAACAATAATGACTACATTACTTATATAATGGCACACTACATATATGTTACAGATATTCCGATGCCTGCATAAATCCAGTACGAATCGTCTTTGTGTAGTGTTTTATTTATAACATAAACTCAATGTGTCCTGCGGTATGCATGCGGTTTTCGTTCCTACTTTTTATTTCTACTGGATTTAAATGTTGTGCATTTCCCTCCCAACTGACTTATGCCCTATCTGTTACAAATAAATATGTATCAAAATGTAAATTAGTATTTATTTGAAAAAACTTCACTTCATTTATTAATATTTTTCCATTTCCTTGGGATTTGTCTTTTTTTTATTATAAATCTATTATTCATTGTGTTTCCACAAGAAATATATATATTTTTTTTTTTCACACGACTTTTTCCAACGATTTATTCTCCCTAATCTTCCTATATGGGCAAAACGTCTTCTTGCATATAAAGATGTCCTTTTACAATCCATACTTTCCTTATACATATTTTTCTAGAGTCTGAGGGTGGGTTAGTTAAGGTATTCATATAGAGTAAGGGCGCAATTGTGGATCCGCAGAATACATGAGGGCTGTGTCGGATATAAGGCTGAATGACCGGTGGAGGTCCGCCGCGGAGGACCGGACCCACCCAGAAATAAAATCACTGGGAAGGATCCCGTCCTCCGCCGCGGCTCCCCCCACCCATTCTCAAAGGAATCCGAATAATTCGAACTCCGAGTTCAGTCCTCCCGGCATCAAGGTGTTCAACTCATATATTCGCTGCGTCTCCACCCTCGACATCCTACCTATATGATCCCCCCCCTCCATTCTTTTGTCACCTTATCTATAGCAGCAAATTTCATGCCAGAAGGGTCTTGATTGTGTGTATTTTTAAAATGCTTGGACAGTGCATGTGTCTCCAATCCTTTTTTAATGTTGGCTATATGTTCCGCGACACGCTTTTTTAAAGTTCTTTTAGTCCTACCTACATACTGTTTACCACAGGGGCATTCTAAAATATAAATTACATTTTCGGAACTGCAAGATAAAAAATCCTTTATAACGTGTTTATGTTGATTCACAAATGAGGTTACCTCTCCAGTTTTTCGGGGGAATGTTGTCACTTTGCAATTGCTGCATTGCCCACATCTAAAGAATCCCTCCATGTGGATCCAATTTTGTATGCAGGGTGTTTTTTCAAATAAATACTAATTTACATTTTGATACATATTTATTTGTAACAGATAGGGCATAAGTCAGTTGGGAGGGAAATGCACAACATTTAAATCCAGTAGAAATAAAAAGTAGGAACGAAAACCGCATGCATACCGCAGGACACATTGAGTTTATGTTATAAATAAAACACTACACAAAGACGATTCGTACTGGATTTATGCAGGCATCGGAATATCTGTAACATATATGTAGTGTGCCATTATATAAGTAATGTAGTCATTATTGTTATATAGAGGAACGAATAAAGGATGCATATAGTGACAAACAATATATGAGAAACATAGACTAATCGTATGGGAAAATGGGTGACTGGGAAGTCCACCTCAGGTTTTGAAACAAGAAACTGATGCACACAGCAGAGGATGATTATCCAATTACCAAAAGACTACATAAAGAAAGGCAGAAGGGGGCAGCATTACCACTGAGGAAGGGGTAACAATAGACCCCGAAACGCGTTTGGTGCTAGGACCCCTGGATGGACTTGGACTCTGTGCGCTATTACACCGCCCGCATCAAAATCACTCCTGTCTTCAACTGCAGACCCTACACGCACTTCTGAGGACAGGCTGTAAGAGCTTATTACGTTCACCTATACAGCAAGCTCAGCGTGGTACAAGGAGTCTGTAAATTTACCCAAGTGCCGGCTCTTAGATCTACGGAGCGGCGCCGGGAAGACAGCTAAGGGATTGTAACTATCATCGAACATCCCTGAATTACAGCACGAACATAGCGGCGGAGCACAAGTGGACAAGCGAAACAGTGAGTAATTGCGGGACGCCGCTTGAATAGATCACTGCAACTATATCGCTATTTCGGTCTGTGGAGGACTTATACAACACTCCCATAAACGACCTTTCCTACATCCAAATTTAAGTTGGAGGGACAACAAAATTGGAAATCTTGTTTCATCCCTCAAACACCCAGAGACATTCTATATTCATATATATTTTATTTGATTTACTCTATGTGTGATCGGTACCAATCATTTTAGGAATCTTTTTTATTCTATTGCATTTTTTATTTATATTGCATGTTTTATTATCTTAAATAGTGAAGTATTAATTGTTTATGTGTGGTATTATCAATAAACTATGAGGTTCCTATATTAAGAGAGTGCCCAGTATCTGTTTTACATAATAATTAATCTGGCTGTTAATTCTGTGGGTGACCTATAGAGATTTTTTGTGGGTACAATGCACCATTTTTGTACCCATGACACAAAAATATAATAGTTAATCCGTTTGTTAGTTCCATGGGTGACATACACCCATTTTTGGTGTTAGATACACGTACACTTTATACGTGACAGGGAAATTATATAGTTAATCTGACTGTTAGTTCGGCAGGTGACATATACCCTTTTTCTGTGTGAGATAAACGTGCACTGCATATGTGACATTGAAATTAATATACGGTAGTTAATCCGTCTGTTAGTTCGGTGGGTGACATATTCCCATTTTCTTTTTTAAAGGCTTTATTTTTCCTTTTTCACTGAAATAAACAAACTTTAAATAGGGGAACAACCCCCTCAACAAGGTGTAACCTCGAACATCACATTCAATTGACAGGCAAAATAATAGGATTACATATAGATAATGCGGCAGCAAATGCAAAGTTCACATCAGTCTTAAAGCAGAATTATTACCGTAAAATCAAATTGTTTCCTTAAAACCTTTCTCCATTCACACACACATTCATACTGGCAGTGACCTGTATGTCTCAAAACTCTTCCAGCCCCATTACACACTGACCGAGTTTGCCCTCAGCCAAATATCCCTGATTTTCCCAAATTAATTCCAGTATGCCCCTAGCTTTATAAGTTAGCTTATATACTGATATATAAGCTGGATCCAATGAGACAGTGTTGGTTGTTTGGGGGGCTTCCAGTTTAGCAGAATTGACTTTCTCGCATAAAACATCATCAACCTATAAAGGATCTTAGTATATTTAGAAGGAATAATATCGTTGACAAGACCTAGCAGGCTAACTTCGGGTGTTACAACTTCAGGGAGCGAGCCCAGACGAGCATAAAGATATCTATGCACCTGCGTCAAGAATTCAGCAATGACTGGACACTCCCATACCATGTGCAATAGGGTCCCCCTACCTGTCACGGATGATGTTGCAGATAGCTGGAACTTATGAATAAACGTCCAACTGGCTTGATCCCAAACTAAGGCGTATATAGATGAGCCCTATAAAACCCTAAGAGCTCTCCCTGACTGCTATGCCCATGCAAGGGTCTCAATGATAGACGATTGCATGCCCACGTACCTAAGACTGTGTGACACCTGAAAACCCTATAATAGTGAGGGGACACGACCACCGGCACCCTGCACTTAATATGGACGGAGTCAGGGTCACCTAGAATCAAGCCAGCAAGGAAACACAATACATTAAAAGACTTATCTGAGCAAACAGCAGCAGCAGCCTCCAGCAGTGAACACTTCATCCAGGAAGTAGTATAAACCGCAAAGTGAGGCAGTATGGGAGGGAATATAAAGGGAGACGATTAGTCTAAATAGATACCTGGGAGAAGGAAAGGAGATGACAAAGTGAAACCAAAACAAAGAACATCATGCAAGAGGTAGAGAAGGACGTCTTCCAGACCTTCTCACAGAACTGGCGGTGACAGTACCCCTCCCTCTACGGGTGGACTCTGGACATTCAGAGCCCACCTTCTCAGGATGAGACCTATGGAAAGCCCTGATGAGACGAGTGGCCTTAATGTCCGCCACTGGGACCCACATCCTCTCCTCAGGACCATAACCCTCCCAATGAACGAGGTACTGGAGAGAACCGCTGATAATGCGAGAATTAACAATCCTAGAGACTTAAAATTCAAGATTACCATCAACAAAAATCGGAGGAGGAGGCAAAGAGGAGGGTACATAAGGTTTTAATGTCATCGCACGGCTGAGGGCTTTCCCCATCCTCAGCCGTGACAACTCCTGGCGACGGTTATTTAAAGCAAACTCAGCAAGGGACAAAAAAGAATACCAATCCTCTTGATTCTCTGCCACAAAACAGCGCAGATATGTCTCCAGATTCTGATTGACGCGTTCGGTCTGACCATTACACTGCGGGTGAAAAACAGAAGAGAACGACAACCGAATCCCCAAGCGAGAACAGAAGGCCTTCCAGAATCTGGAAACAAATTGTGTGCCCCTATCAGAAACGATGTCTGAAGGAATACCATGCAATTTAACAATGTGATCAACAAACGCTTGCGCCAACATCTTAGCATTGGGTAACCCAGGAAAGGGAATGAAATGCGCCATTTTGCTAAAACGCTCCACTACCACCAGAATCACAGTCTTCCCCGAGGAACGAGGCAGGTCCGTAATGAAGTCTATGGACAGATGCGTCCAAGGACGGTAAGGAATGGGTAACGGGAGGAGAGAACCCGATGGCCGTGAATGAGGGACCTTGGCACGAGCGCAGGTCTAGCAGGCTGCCACAAAACCCTAAACCGTCTTACGAAGAGCCGGCCACCAGAATCTCCGAGCAATAAGATCCACTGTGGCTCTACTCCCCGGGTGCCCAGCAAGGACAGTATTGTGGTGCTCCTTAAAAACCTTGTGTCGTAAAGCGAGAGGCACAAACAACCTCCCAGGAGGACAAAGATCAGGAGCCTCTGCCTGGGCTGCCTGAACATCTGCCTCCAAATCAGGAAAAAGAGCAGAGACGACGACCCGTTCAGCCAAAATGGGACCCGAGTCTTCAAAGTTCCCCCCTCCTGGAAAACAACATGACAGGGCATCCGCCTTCACATTTTTAACCCCAGGGCGGAACGTGACAACAAAATTAAACCTAGAAAAGAACAAAGACCATCTGGTCTGTCTCGGGTTCAGACACTTGGCCGATTCCAAGTAGGCCAGATTCTTATGGTCAGTAAACACGGTAATAGGGTGTCTGGCTTCCTCTATCCAATGTGGCGCCATTCCTCAAATGCTAATTTGATGGCCAACAACTCTCTGTCCCACATCGTAATTTCTCTCTGCAGAGGAGCGTTTCCTTGAGAAAAAGGCACACTGTCGCCATTTGGCAGGAGAGGGACCCTGAGATAAGATCGCACCCACACCCACCTCAGAAGCGTCCACCTCAACAATAAAAGGTAGAGAGACATCAGGTTGTACCAAAATGGGAGCGGGAGCAAAACTCTCTTTGATAATAGAAAAGGCTTTAAGCGCATCTACCGACCACGAGGAAAAATCTACCCCCTTTTAAGTCATATCAGTGAGTGGCTTAACAACAGAGGAATAATTCAAAATGAACTTTCTGTAATAATTGGCAAAACCCAAAAAACGCATCAGCGCCTTCTGATTCTCAGGAAGCTCCCAATCAAGCACAGCGCGGACCTTCTCAGGGTCCATGCGAAAACCAGAAGCGGAGAGAAGAAAACCAAGAAATTGAATCTCCGGAACCGCAAACACACATTTTTCTAATTTAGCGTACAATTTATTCTCCCGCAGAATCAGCAAGACCTGACGTAGGTGGTCCCGATGAGTCTTGAAATCAGGAGAAAAAATCAAAATGTCATCTAGATACACCAGAAAAAAATTCCCTGTTAAATGATAAAAAAATGCTGTTCACAAAATGTTGGAAGACGGCCGGAGCATTCATCAAACCAAAGGGCATAACCAAATTCTCGAAATGACCCTCAGGGGTATTGAAGGCCGTCTTCCATTCGTCCCCTTCCCTGACCCTGACTAGGTTGTATGCCCCTCTTAAATCCAACTTAGAAAAAACTTTAGCCCTAATAATCTGGTTAAACATGTCCGGGATCAGAGGAAGCAGATATGGGTCACGAATTGTGACACGGTTCAGCTCCCTGAAATCCAGACAAGGTCTTAAAGAACCATTTTTTTTTCTTAGCAAAAAAAAAAAAAATGCGGCAACAGGGGACTTCGAAGATCGGATGTGTCCCTTTCTCAGGCTCTCAGAGATATAAGTACGCATAGCGACTCTTTCAGGTTGGGAGAGATTGTATAAACGTGATTTTGGCAGCTTGGCGCCTGGGATGAGATTAATAGGGCAGTCGTACTCACGGTGAGGGGGCAACTCCTAGACACCACTCTCGCTAAACACATCCGAAAATTCAGGGAGAAAAGATCGTACAGTCTTGATAGAAACCTCTGAAAGAGACGCCGTGAGGCAATTCTCTCTGCAAAACTCACTCCAACCATTTATTTGCCTTGCTTGCCAATCAATGGTGGGGTTATGTTTAGTGAGCCAGGGTAGCCCCAACACTATAGGAGTAGGTAATCCGCTTAGGACGAAACATGACATATCCTCAACATGAGCGTCACCCACAGTCAAACGGATATTGTGAACTATGCCCTTTAACGATCTTTGAGAGAGTGGAGCGGAATCGATAGCAAAAACAGGTATATCCTTTTCCAAAGTGCATACCTGGAAACCATGCATTATTGCAAATTGATTATCAATGAGATTGACAGCTGCTCCACTATCTACAAAAATCTCACAAACAATGTCCTTGCTGTCTAGCGCCACCCTGGCAGGTAGGAGAAAACAGGAACTACAAGCAAACAACAAACCTTCAACCTTGCCAATAGGTTTTATTTATTTATTTTTATTACCCTCAGAAAACTCCATTAATCTCCTAGAGGGGCAAACATTAGCCAAATTATTTATACCCCCACAACAGAAACAAACCCTCCTCTGAGTACTAAATCTTCTACTATCGGAGGCAAGCAAACCCAGCTGCATGGTCTCCTCCTCAGAGGGGATTGAGAGAGACTGAGACCCCTGCGCACTGAATGAGACAGCCCCACTGTCCTTGGGCTCAATATGACAGGAAGGAGTAGTCTCCTCTCTCTCTCTCTAAGACGCCTGTCAATACGAACAGCTAGAGACATAGCAGATTCTAACAAGGCTGGTCTCTCATGAAAAGCATATGCATCTTTCAATCTTTCCGAAAGACCATGGCAAAATTGACTTCGGAGTGCAGCATCATTCCAACCAGTATCAGCTGCCCATCTCTGAAATTCAGAACAATATATCTCTGCTGACTGTTTACCCTGGCATAAAAGACGCAGTTTAGATTCAGCCAGAGCAATACGATCCAGGTCATCATATATCTGCCCCAGGGCTACAAAAGATGAATCCACCGATCGGAGGGGCCGTGCCCCCACCGGCAGCGAAAAGGCCCAAGACTGAGCGTTATCCCTGAGCAGCGAGATGATGATCCCCACCCTCTGCTCCTCATCACCAGAGGAATGGGGAAGTATGCGAAAATGGAGTTTGCAAGCCTCTCTAAAGCGAACAAAATTCTCACTACCCCCGGAGAACTTATCCTGAAGCGAGATCTTAGGCTCAGAACAAACTCCATGAACACCAGCAGAACCGGTCACCTGAAACTGAGACACAGTTTTACGGAGATCTGCTACCTCCAGCGAAAGACCATGCATGCGGTCAATCAAGGCTGAAACTGGATCCATGCTTAAGACGGTTACGGCGGTTTATAATGTCACGGATTATGCAGATACCTGGAACTTATGAATAAACGTCCAACTGGCTTGATCCCAAACTAAGGAGCATATAGGTAAGCCCTAGAAAACCCTAAGAGCTCTCCCTGACTGCTATGCCCTTGCAAGGGTCTCAATGATAGACAATTGCATGCCCACGTACCTAAGACTGTGTGACACCTGAAAACCCTATAATAGTGAGGGGACACGACCACCGGCTCCCTGCACTTAATACGGACGGAGTCAGGGTCACCTAGAATCAAGCCAGCAAGGAAACACAACTGACCAGTATGGATACTCCTCTAACGTAGTTAGAATTTGTCTTTTAACCGCCAACACTTTTTGACCCCTGAGATGAGTTTCCTAAAAATTAGAACATCTGGGTTATACTTCTTAATGTAATTAAACACTAGCGCTTTTTTAACTTTGTCATTCAGTCCCCGGACATTCCAGGAAATTAACTTACATACAGCCATTGTTGCTTAAGAGATATATCCCCTTCTTCTCCAGATCCTTCAGCGTCACTGCCCCATTCACACACACACACACACACATTTCAACTTGTACCTAAAAGTAGAACATCCCATTCTGCACCCACCCTGCCCAGACATCCCCAACTCGCCTAAGCTTCTATATCCCTAACCTACCAATCCTTTTAGTGTAAACTAAGGAAGACACAGTCTGCCTAAAAACTACTAAGACATAGTATAAGACCTAAGTCCCTCAAAACTATTCAAAATAAAGTGATAACTCTGAACTGAGATTAACCCCTGTCAGTACCAAACTTCCTGGCATTACTATACTATCCTGCTATCTGCATATAAGATCACATCTGTCTCCCAACAGCTGAAGTGCGTCACCTAAGGACCAGATTGATATAAACAGAGCTCTATTAGTAGAGCAAGACATTTGCAGCAGTTCTCTGCTATTTCATAGTCCTTCACTTCATCTCGGATGCTGTCGATCAATCCAGTCAGCCACTTCCTCTGGAGTCTGGAAGAATCTAGCTCTGTCTCCCTCTTGGATTCTCAGCTTAGCCGGGTATATCATTGCGTACTTGATTCCCAGCTCCCGTAGACGAGTGCTGGCATTTGAAAACTGTCGTCGCTGCTTCTGTACCTCTGCTGTAAAATCAGGGTAGAAGGATAACTTCGCATTTTCAATTTGAATGTCCTTCTTTTGTCTGGCGGCCGCCAGAATAGCATCCCGATCTCTGTAGTTTAATATCTTCATTATGAAAGGCCTGGGAGCAGCCCCTGATGGTAATGGTCTCGTAGGGATCCTATGGGCCCTCTCCACTACAAAACTGGATAATAACTCAATTGGGCAGAGTATAGTGCGAATCAATTGCTCAGCGTATGCCTGTGGGGCGGAACCTTCCACCCTTTCGGGTAGTTCCAGGATTCTGACATTATTTCTTCTATTGTGGTTCTCTCCGCATCCTCCACTCTGGCAAGCAAGATTTTCACCTGTTGTTGCAGGTTTCTGGTTGTTTCAGATGTGGTATTTGCAGAGTCCTCCACATCACCCAGGCGGCATTCCACTTCTTTAGTGCGGTCTCTCATTTTATCCATATCATGGCGTAGACAATTAATGTCGCTCTGTAAGAGCCGCCTGACATGCAGCTATAGCGGACATTATCTTGTCAGTTTGGAGCTCAGCACTCGCCGCTCTGGTTTAAATCCATCTCAGTCTGGCTCATATTATCTACTACTTCTTTTGCTGGTGTGGAGCTCGCAGATGTCGCGGTTTTGCGGCCCATAAGGGAGTTTGATAAGTGGCTTCTGACGTCCACAATTTCTGAGGCGGAGGGGGGGTATAATCAGTGTCTCTGAAGCTTTAAATAAGAGATCGCAGCAGTCACCAGTGGTGGTCTCCCTATGGGAGGGGGTTAGGACAGCAATACAGCCCTTTATCTTTCTTAATGAGGCAGCCTCAGGTGGCCGGGTTCCCCTTAATGCAGGGTGCCTTCATAGGCGGATGTCCGCTGCGGCTTCACAGCCTATAGTGTAGCGTGGTGTCCAATATGCTGACTGGGCTCCAGGCCCTTTGCTTCACCACTCTCCAAGGGTACTTATGCTGACCCTCCTACCTCTTCACCTTTTCTTTTCCTCCCCCTTCACCTATATGGCGCCACGTGCTGAGAGGTGCTGGATAGAGGGAGACGTTTCCCCCTTTAGCGATATTCAGCTGCTCAGCAGAAGTATTCGTAACTTGCCAGCACCGAAGCTACCCAGGCTCCTGCACCCGTGCCTCCTCTTCCCGCAGGTAAGATGTCAGGTCTCCTCTGTGTTAGCGCTAGCAGTCGCGCTCTTCAGCTCGCCTTCCCTCTTTCAAAGATGGCCGCCCTCCGTCTCCCAGCAGAAGCAGTCTTCCTCCACTCTGGCCACCGAAACCTCAGGGACACCGCCGAACACCTCACCGGGTGATTCTATGAGGATCCGCACAACTGATACACCCTTTCAGGGTGTTTTGCAGCAATATGTAGCAGGATATTCTCAGGATGGCAGGGGAGCTCGTTCAGCGCATGTCCTCACTCCATGCCGGGCAGACCACGCGCCCCCCCCCCCCCCCACATATTCCCATTTCTGGTGTGAGGTACACCTGTACTGCATAAGTGACAGGGGAATTAATATAGTTAATCCGTCTGTTAGTTCGGTGGATGCCATATACCCATTTTTGGTGTGAGATACACGTGAACTTTATACGTGACAGGGAAATTAATATAGTTAATCGGACTGTTAGTTCAGCCGGTAACATATACCCACTGCATACGTGACAGGGAAATTAATATAGTTAATCCGTCTTTTTGGTGTGAGATAGGCATCTAAATGCAAAGCACGAGCTGCAGTGGAGTACACACCTGAAAAACCACAAAAGATCTCAGGCTCTTCTTGCTCCCTCTTTTGCTGCTGTCTTGGCCTCTTCCTCCACCTCTGGAGTGACAGTGGCACCTGCCACCCCGCAGAGTATGTGGCAGCAACACCATCAAATCCACGACCGTCACCCAGCATGTCCACACTGTCCCATGGAAGCGTTCAGCTATCTATTCTCCAAACTCTGGAGAGAAAGAGGAAGTACCCCTCTACTCACCCACGATCCCTGGCCCTGAATCCCAGCATTAAACCTTTTGCATGCTGGGATTCAGGGCCAGGGATCGAAATTAAACCTTTCGCATGTACCCCTTCCCTGCAAAGGCGTTCAAAGGGAGTCGGGAGGGAAACTGTGACCCCTGAAAAGATGGACTGGGCAAAGTGCCTAATCTGGATATAAAAGAAGTTGGAGGAGGGGGGAGATCATATTTGGCCTGCAGGGTAGTAAACAGCATAAGGACCCTAGTGAAGGGGTCCACAATATCAGCAAACTGAAACACCCCCCGCTGAAACCATGGTCTCGTTGTGGACGTGATAAGACTAGCAGGGAGCGTGGGGTGATATAAGAAGGAGGTCATGGAGGAGTGAATGGACTCCAGAGGGAATTTGCTACTGCACTGCTGCCAGATGCGTCTGGTACAAGCCATGGGCCCTAGGAGATCCTTGGCTGGCTGAGTCCTGTCAGGTCCGGACCATAGCATGGAGTTAGGATGTACAGGAGCCAGCCAGAGTCTTTCTACCTGCATCCAGACAGAATAAGGGTGCAAGGAAGCCCAGGCTGTGACAGAGCGTAGCTGGACCGCCCAGTAATATTTAGACAGATCCAGAACCCCTAGACCGCCCTGGTGCCTACTAGATAGGAGAACCGACCTCGGGATTCTGTGCCGCCTTCCCGCCCATATGAATCTAAGGAGGTAGGATTGAGTGGATCTCAGGTCTTTAAGGGGGACTTTAATCGGTAAGGTCTCAAAAAGGTACAATACGCCCCATAAGAGAGAGTGGGAGAGGGTGCCACCTATCTAGAAGACCCCTAATCTCGGCATATATACTTGGGAAATTAGCTTTGTAAAGCTCTCCATATCGGGGAGTGAGGTCAACCCCCAAATATCGCAGTGAATCCGTCTTCCAATGGAAAGGAAAGTTAACCTTGAGAGAGCTCAGGGCCGTCTGAGAAAGATTAAGAGAGAGGGCCTCACTTTTATGGGTGTTGACCTTATACCCCGAGAGACGACCAAACTCCCGTAGGATGGAGTGGAGGTTTGGTAGGGAAATGGGAAGCTTGGTAAGGGTAAGGAGGATATCATCAGCATATAGTAAAAGCTTAAACTCCCTATCCTTGACCATAACACCTCTGATATCAGGGCAAGCCCTGATCTTCGCCACCAGGGGTTCGATACACATGGCAAAAAGTAGGGGACATAGGGGGCAAACCTGCCTCGTTCCATTAGCAATGTTTATGGGTCGAGATTGAGCATGAGGTAGTCTGATCGTCGCTGTGGGGGAGGAGTGTAGACTATGAATGGCTCTAACAAATGGGCCAGAAAGGCCGTAAGGGCTCTTTCACACTTGCGTTCTTTTCTTCCGGCATAGAATTCCGTCGTTGGGGCTCTATGCCGGAAGAATCCTGATCAGTTTTATCCTAATGCATTCTGAATGGAGTGAAATCCGTTCAGGATGCATCAGGATGTCTTCAGTTCCGGAACGGAACGTTTTTTGGCCGGAGAGAATACTGCAGCATGCTGCGCTTTTTGCTCCGGCCCAAAATCCTGAAGACTTGCCGCAAGGCTGGATCCGGAATGAATGCCCATTGAAAGGCATTGATCCGGATCCGGCCTTAATCTAAACGTCGTTTCGGCGCATTGCCGGATGCAACGTTTAGCTTTTTCTCAATGGTTACCATGGCGGCCGGGATGCTAAAGTCCTGGCAGCCATGGTAAAGTGTAGCGGGGAGCGGGGGAGCAGTATACTTACCATCCGTGCGGCTCCCGGGGCGCTCCAGAGTGACGCCAGGGCGCCCCAAGCGCATGGATCACGTGATCGCATGGCACGTCATCCATGCGCATGGGGCGCTCTGACGTCATTCTGGAGCGCCCTGGGAGCCGCACGGACTGTAAGTATACCGCTTCCCTGCTCCCCGCTCCTACTATGGCAACCAGGACTTTAATAGCGTACTGGGTGCCATAGTAACACTGAAAGCATTTTGAAGACGGATCTGTCTTCAAATGCTTTCAGTACACTTGCGTTTTTCCGGATCCGGCGTGTAATTCCGGCAAGTGGAGTACACGCCGGATCCAGACAACGCAAATGTGAAAGAGGCATAAGCCTGAAGGGTAGCAAAGAGGAAAGGCCAACCTAAACGTTCAAATGCCTTTTTCGCATCTAAACTAAGAAGTAACGCCTCCTCACCCGAGCGAGATATGACATCTAGCAAGTCAATGTTTCTTCGTGTGTTGTCGGCCCCCTGACGGCCCGGGACAAATCCCACCTGGTCTTTATGAATCAGGGAGGGGAGAAAGACGTTTAGTTGGGTAGCTAGGGTTTTGGTGAAAATCTAAAGGTCTGAGTTAAGTAGGGCAATGGGCCTATAGTTAGGGCATCTGTGCGGATCCTTCCCAGCTTTCGGAATCATTGTGAGACATTGGGGGAGGTACTGCATTGCCAGCTAGGAAATGATTGAATAGGGTTACTAAGTGAGGGGTTAGTTCAGTCTTAAAGGTCTTATAATATTTGTACGAAAAGCCATCAGGCCCTGGGGATTTACCCTCAGGTAGATGTTCCACCAAGGTCGGAAGTCGATAGGGTAGGAAGGCGACAGGATGCCAAATAAGACCAGAGTGTACTATCTCTTAGTCCCTCATCTGTGGGAAGGTCGGAGGGTAAGTTATACAGGGAAGAGTAATAGGCTGAGAACCGGTCCGCTATCACCCGGGGGTCATAGTGGATTGTTCCGTCAGATCCCCTAATAGCACTCGGCCCCGTTTGGGAGCTGTGGTTCCTAAGTTGTCTGGCCAGAAAAGTGTGGGGTTTGTTCCCCCAGGCATAATAGCGCTGTCGTGTGTAAATTAATAACTTGCTGACACGACCTAAAGCTAGACTCTTCAATTGGGCCCTAGTATCTACAATTTGTCTCAGTGTGCAGCGTGAGGGATGAGCAGCTATCTTGTCTTCTAGTGTTTGAAGGCGGGACGTAAGGGTCTTGAGTAAGGCAGTCGAGTCCTTCTTTAATTTTGAGCTTATAGCAATACAATGACCCCTCATGACCGCTTTATGCGCTTCCCACAAAGGACAGACATCCCCTACTGATCCCTCATTTAGGTCAAAGTACGTTTTCAGACGTTCGCAGAGTTCCTCCCTAATGGTAGGTTGTTTCAGGAGGGGGTCATTAAGTCTCCAGTGGCAATGGCGTACATGGCCCGACTCACTACTAATGTTAACTAGTACAGGAGCATGGTCTGACCAGGTGATTCGGCCCATGTCCGCTCCCTCCAATAGTCTGAGGGTCAAAATGGTACCAAAGAGGTAATCAATACGGGTGTGTGAACCATGTGGGGCAGAGTAAAAGGAAAAGGACCTATCAGTGGGATAAGTGAGACGCCAGAGGTCATACAGGGAGTATTTCCGCACTAGTTTACAAAAAGGTCTGGCTAAGCGCTGCTGTATCGCGTGTATTGGTCTACCTGGAAGGGCCAGGCGATACATTGATTCAGGGAACACTGCATTAAAATCCCCACCCAGTAGAACAAGGGGCTCTGAGGAGTCCGGTCCCTCACCAAACACCTTGCGGAAGATTCCGCCGAGAAAGCGAATCTAGGACGTGTTTGGTGCATAAATGTTACATAACGTGATAGGTCTATCCGCCAAACGGCCACAGAGAATAATGTAACGGCCCTGTGGATCTAATATTGAAGATTCAATCCTGAGGGGACACTGTGCAGACACCAAGATGGCAACACCCGCCCTCCGACGGCTATGAGTAGCCAAATAAGCGGTAGGAGAAAGGTGAGAGGCAAAACGGAAGGAGGAGCTGCCATCAAAGTGTGTTTCCTGTAAGAACACAATGTCCGCTTTAAGGGATTTCAATTCCAAAAGCAAGAGTTTCCTCTTGGCGTTGGAGTTAAGCTCCTTGACATTAAAGGTTATGCACCGCATCGTGTGAGTATGAGATGATACACAATGTACAGCTCACCGAGGAGGACCGTATGTCAGCAGGTTCGCACCAGTCGGACAACGGATCAAAGGCAGAGCTGAGGCACACGATCTCCACAGGCAAGGAAGTTCAGGCACCTACAGCAGGAGAGGGAACACAAGGGGTAGGGGGAAGAGACAGGACGGGACAACACAAAGACAGACAAACAGATAGCAATAAACAGCTTTTCCCAGGGATGTAATCCCTGCTAGGGGCAAATAAGAAGCCCCTTCGGGGGTGTAAGTGTCGGAGACCAACAGGTTAAGGCTGACCAGGGTGCCAACTACAATTATCTGAGAGAAACGAAAACAGGTTACAACTAGGTGGAGCCTTCGGAGAGCCTGCACCGTGATATAGCAACAATAAAATTATGACTGTCTTAACAGAGGAAATAAGTGATCGATATGGGGACCCTTCAGGGACCCTCAATCCTGAGGGCGAAAGGGGTTAAGGGCAAGTTCTGGACAACCAACTCCCCTCAGCCGTTGGCGATCAAGCAGATGGATGATGTCCTGATCGCGGGAAAGAGGACGCACTTGGACCAGGTCTTCTTTTCCTGGTTACAGGAGACCAAATGCGGGGCGGTGGAAGCGTTGGAGACTCAAACTCCCAATCCGACATGTGAGGGATAGTAATTCTAAGTGATTCGCAGAAAAGGCGAAGATCCGAAAAAGGAACGGAGAGTCTCTGTTCTTCCTTGATGACGGACCGTCATGGCAAAAGGGAATCCCCAGCGGTAGGCGATCTGGCGGTCCCTGAGTAATGTGAGGAGAGGCTGGAGATGTCTCCTTTTCTGGAGTGTGAACCAGGATAGATCAGGAAACAATTGAACTGGAGCGCCATCAAAGTCAAAGTTGTGTAGAGATCTCGCCTTAGCCATGATGGATTCTTTAAGGGCAAAATCGTGGACACAACAAATTACGTCCCTAGGACACGCAGCAGATCCCTTAGGCTCGAGTGCTCTATGAGCTCTGTCCAACTTGATCTTGTGCGAGGATGGTTGCCCCAGGATCATGTTAAAGATGACTTCCAGCATAGCAAAGAGGTCTTCGTCACCGGTAGCCTCTGGAAGACCCCGTACTCTGATATTATTCCTGCGCCCTCGGTTATCCAAGTCCTCTAAATGCCGTCCCATGCCCCTGAGCACAGCCGTTTGGGCAGAAATGGATTCATGAAGCGTGGAAATATATTGCCTGGTATCATCATGGGCATTTTCTAGGGAGTCAACACAGTCCACCACATGTTTAATATCGGTGCGAACTGCCACAATTTCAGCTCTGCAGGCGTCCGTGACTTCAGAAATAAGAACCCGAAAGTCCTCTTTTGTAGGAAAGCGGGTAAAATAGCTCGCCCAGGGCTGTGGAGGGTCAGGCAGGGGTGGGGGGTCCATAAGGGCAAGTGATGGAGGGCTTGGGGATCTGGCCCAGATGTCAAAAGGGAGATGAGAACTGCTGTCCCCCTGGTCCAGCAATGGAGGGGCTGGGGGGTGCTTATTTCACCAGGGCTCATGCGGGGGGGGGGGGGGGGTCCCAGGAAGGCTGGATGCAGGGTCCCCTGGGATAATATCCCATCCCCTAGTGGCCACAGTACCTTTAGTTGCAGTCGCCCCCTGAGAAGTGGGTCCAGGAGCCATCGTGGCGGGATCCCTCCTTCCAGCAGCAGCAGGCCGAAAGTCCGGGGCGGCCGGTGAGAGCCCTAGGTCAGAGGATCTGCGTGCAGACACTGTGGATGGCGACCCGGTTCCTGAAAGAATTCCAGCAGGGGTGAGTAGCGCTGTGTCCTCCCTGGTCATGGTGCGGGAATCCGGCGGGGGGAGGGAGGAATGGCGGGAGGCCCTCTGTGCTTTGGTGCTGCGAGGTGGAAGACCCGGACCCGGAGTGCAATCCCAGCACTGCTCAAGTGTCCTAGTAGGTGAGGGGGATCAGGGAGGGTAAGGGGTCTTTTTCTGAGCCACTTTCTTCCCCACAGGAACCAAGAGAGGTGTATCGCTGGCCAGAAAGTTGCGGTGCAGACGGGAGCAGCTCCTTCAAGCAGCCATCACCGTCGGCGTCCGGACACGCCCCGAGATCGTAGTCTTTAACCATCGACCTAGAGTGTCCTTTGCAGCCTTCATACCTTTTCTTGGACCGGAGAATAAAACAAATAAATTTTCTTATTTTCGAAAACTTTTTACCCTCTCAAGATAGCACATTAATGTTCTACGGACATCCAGAGTATGGTATCTTCTTTCTTCTTCAGACTCTGGTTCCTGGTAAAAGACTGGAAGAACCGACTCTCTATTAATGTTATTAGAGGAAGCAACTTTTGGTATAAAAGATGGTACAGTTCTGATTCGGGCGCCATTAGGTAGAATCTTGAGGACAATGCTTGTAACTCCCCTAGTCTCTTAGCACATGTAATGACAATGAGAAAAATGATCTTGTAGGATAACCAACTGAGATCTATATCAGATATAGGCTCGAAAGGATATAGGCTCGAAAGGAGAGTCCGTGAGTCTGTTCAGAACAAATGACAAATCCCAGATGGGTACAGGTGGTCTAACGGATGGTCTCAATTTCTTTAGGGCTTTAAAGAATCTTACTCCAGCAATTCATAAAACCCTTAAAATTAATAAACTTTAATTATATATCCTTAAAATAAATGGATTAATAGACACACAGAACAATAATCACTGAGAATCAACTCAGATAATTCCACAGCAGGCAGCTATAAAGATATCCTGGAGAGTAGGGAGAACTATCCCTATAAACTCACCCTGGCCTAATGCTCAGCCCAGGGACTATTTGACCATGAAGGAAAGTGGTGGGTGCTGCGCCAGATGACCTGGCCTCCACAGTCACCGGACCTGAACCCAATCGAGATGGTTTGGGGTGAGCTGGACCGCAGAGTGAAGGCAAAAGGGCCAACAAGTGCTAAGCATCTCTGGGAACTCCTTCAAGACTGTTGGAAGACCATTTCAGGTGACTACCTCTTGAAGCTCATCAAGAGAATGCCAAGAGTGTGCAAAGAAGTAATTAAAGCAAAAGGTGGCTACTTTGAAGAACCTAGAATATGACATATTTTCAGTTGTTTCACACTTTTTTGTTATGTATGGAATTCCACATGTGTTAATTCATAGTTTTTATGCCTTCAGTGTGAATCTACAATTTTCATAGTCATGAAAATAAAGAAAACTCTTTGAATGAGAAGGTGTGTCCAAACTTTTGGTCTGTACTGTAGGTAAACAAACTTGTGATCCCAATTGAGAGAAAAGGCATCGAGACAGTCTGGTCTGTCTGTTTTCCTGAGTGAACAAAACTTCAATGCTTTCTTGTTGCTCCTCGTTGCAAACAGATACCATTCTGGACAACCCCATCTGTCCACTATCTGATGGAAGTATTTGGGGTTCAAAGCCCATTCTCCCAGGGATACTATTTCTCGACTGAGACGGTCCGCTGTGATATTGTCGGATCCTCTGATGTGAACTGCCACCAAACTGTGTAGCACCGTTCCGCCCAGGCCATGATACTGCTGCAAATGGCCTGGAGAGACAGGTAATGAGTTCCTCCTTGCTTGTTCACATAAACCCCAATGTAGCATTGTCCGTCTTAAGGAGAACTGCCTTGTTGTGGAGATAGGGCTCAAAATGTTGTAGGGCTAATTGTATTGCTTTCAGTTCCCTGAAGTTCGAGGATCTTTTCATTATGGCCGCAGACCACTCTTTTTGAATCCACCGCTCTCCCATGTGCGCGCCCCATCCCTTGCAAGAAGCGTCTGTGGTTATGATCACTTTTTCCATAAAGCGAAAATCTCGATCCTTCAGAAGATTTTCTTCCTTTGTCCACCATCGAAGACTTTTCCGAGTTGCACTTGATATCTTCATCGTAGATGTTAAAGATTTGGGATTCTTGTCCCAACAATAGAGAATCTCTTTCTGTAGACCTCTCATATGAAGTTTTGCCCAGGGAACTGCTTCTATTGCAGCCATCAACAATCCTAGGGTGCTCATCGCTGTTCTGATTGATGTCCTCGCTGTAGATATCAAAGAGTGAATTCTTTGGATGATCTGAGCCACTTTGTGAGGAGCTAGAAATACTTTCATTACTTCGAAGTCGATCAGCAGGCCTAGGAACTGAATTCTCGTCGTAGGAATCAGTTGAGATTTCTTTAGGTTGATAATAAATCTGGCTTGCTGAACTAAAGTCAAAGTGGTGTGTAGATCTGACTTTAGAATTTCTGAGGATGCTGCTACAAATAGCCAGTCGTCCAGATACAGGACTATTCTTAGACCCCGTATCCTTAGTGCAGCCACCAGCACCACAACAATTTTTGTAAAGATACGAGGAGCCGGAGACAGCCCGAACGGCAGTGCTTTGAACTGATAATGCCACTTCTGCTGATGAGTCTTGATCACCACTCTCAAATATTTCCTTGAATCCTTGTGCATTGGTACATGTAGGTACGCATCCTTTAAATCCATAGACGCCATCACTTCTCCGGTTTGTAGGATGCTAAGACAGATTTTGTCAATTTTGAACTTCAGTTTTTTTTTATGATTGTTCAGGAACCTTAGGTCTATGATGAGGCGCCACTTGCCGTCTGACTTGGGTACTGAAAAGATTCTTGAATAAATGCCTGAAAATTGTTCTTCTTCTGGAACTGTTTCCAGCGCACCCATGTGTAGGAACTCCTGAAGAAGTGGCATAATTCTTACATCTTCTGTGGTATTTACAAACCGGATTCCAAAAAAGTTGGGACACTATACAAATCGTGAATAAAAACTGAATGCAATGATGTGGAAGTGCCAACTTTCTAATATTTTATTCAGAATAGAACATAAATCACGGAACAAAAGTTTAAACTGAGAAAATGTACCATTTTAAGGGAAAAATATGTTGAATCAGAATTTCATGGTGTCAAAAAATCCCCAAAAAGTTGTGACAAGGCCATTTTCACCACTGTGTGGCATCTCCCCTTCTTCTTACAACACTCAACAGACGTCTGGGGATGAGGAGACCAGTTTCTCAAGTTTGGAAATAGGAATGCTCTCCCATTCTTGTCTAATACAGGCCTCTAACTGTTCAATCGTCTTGGGCCTTCTTTGTTGCACCTTCCTCTTTATGATGCGCCAAATGTTCTCTATAGGTGAAAGATCTGGACTGCAGACTGTCCATTTCAGTACCCGGATCCTTCTGCCACGCAGCCATGATGTTGTGATTGATGCAGAATGTGGTCTGGCATTATCTTGTTAAAAAATGCAGGGTCTTCCCTGAAAGAGATGATGTCTGGATGGGAGCACATGTTGTTCTAGAACCTGAATATATTTTTCTGCATTGATGGGGCCTTTCCAGACATGCAAGCTGCCCATGCCACACGCACTCATGCAACCCCATACCATCAGAGATGCAGGCTTCTGAACTGAGCATTGATAACAACTTGGGTTGTCCTTGTCCTCTTTGGTCCGGATGACATGGCATCCCAGATTTCCAAAAAGAACGTTGAATCGTGACTCGTCTGACCACAGAACAGTCTTCCATTTTGCCACACTCCATTTTAAATGATCCTTGGCCCAGTGAAAATGCCTGAGCTTGTGGATCTTGCTTAGAAATGGCTTCTTCTTTGCACTGTAGAGTTTCAGCTGGCAACGACGGATGGCACGGTGGATTGTGTTCACTGACAATGGTTTCTGGAAGTATTCCTGAGCCCATTCTGTGATTTCCTTTACAGTAGCATTCCTGTTTGTGGTGCAGTGTGGTTTAAGGGCCCGGAGATCACGGGCATCCAGTATGGTTTTACGGCCTTGACCCTTACGCACAGAGATTGTTCCAGATTCTCTGAATCTTCGGATGATGTTATGTACAGTTGATGATGATAGATGCAAAGTCTTTGCAATTTTTCGCTGGGTAACACCTTTCTGATATTGCTCCACTATCTTTCTGCGCAACATTGTGGGAATTGGTGATCCTATACCCATCTTAGCTTCTGAGAGACACTGCCACTCTGAGAAGCTCTTTTTATACCCAATCATGTTGCCAATTGACCTAATTAGTGTTAATTGGTCTTCCAGCTCTTCGTTATGCTCAAATTTACTTTTTCCAGCCTCTATACGTTCTATTACAAATAAAATATTGACATTTGCCATCTCCACATCATTGCATTCAGTTTTTATTCACAATTTGTTCAGTGTCCCAACTTTTTTGGAATCCGGTTTGTATTAGAAATCTTTCTCTTGGAACATGATGGAATTCAAGAGAGTAACCATTCTTGATCAGATTCAAAAACAAACTGTCTGACGTGACATTTTCCCATGTTGCGTAAAAGTTTCTCAATCTTGCCCCTACAGTGACAGCAGGCCTGATGTCAAAATTTAGAGCTGGGGGCAGGGGTATTCTGACGGCTTCTTCTTTCCCTTCTCTTGGTAACGGGAACAAAATCTTCTTCCTGGTTGTTCCTGAGTATTATGTCCACGAAAGGAACCCCTTCCTCTTTAGTTACGAAATCTTGAGGGTCTAGATCTGAACATCTGCGGAAATGCCAACACCTTCTCCTTGTTATTTTCTTCCAGGATTGTGTCCAATTGGGAGCCTATCAGTCTTCCCGGTTCAAACGGAAGAGAGCAAAGATTAGCTTTGGAGGCAGAGTCTCCCGTCCAAGGCTTTAGCCATATTGCTCTTCTGGTTGAGTTTGCTAAAGCCATGTTCTTAGCTGTGATCCTTATTACATCCAGAGGAAAATCGCAAAGACATTCTGCGGCAGTTTTTAAGGATGATACTTGGTCTGACAGCTCTTGTCTTGAAACTCCCGTTTGGATATCTCTTGACAGCTCACTAAGCCAGACTCTCAATGCTCTTGCAACTGGCACTGAAGACATCGCCCCTTTTTGTAAAGAGGCTAGAATACAATTAGATCTTTTAAGGAAGGTGTCCGCCTTCCGATCCATCGGGTCCTTTAGTAAGGAAGTATCTTCTGAGGGAAAAAAAGACCTCTTTGACAAACGTGAGATCGCTGGGTCAATTTTTTCCGGTAATTCCCATTCTTCAGAAGCTGCTGGATCCAGCTTATACAGGGACTTGAAGTGAGGACCTAAGTCCAGACGCTTGTCTGGTCTTTTCCACTCTTTCTCCATTATAGTTCTTAGAACTGGGTGAGCAGGAAAAACTCTGGATTTCTTTTTGGGAAAAAATTATAAACTTCCTTTATCCTGAACCGACTCCTCTTCCTCACCGTTTTATCAGCTTCTCTGCTGAATTCTTCTTTAATAGAAAAAATTCTTCGCTGCCGCCATCTGAATCAGTTGATAAATCCGAAAAAGATGCTGAAGAACGTGACATTTCATCTGATGATGGATTCTTTTCCTTTTAGGAATAGAAGTAGAGGCAACCTCCTGCATATTCTCTCTAAACCAAGCAAAAAAAAAAATTCTACAGTCATAAATGGTAGACACTGCCCCTGGCGTTAAGGGTTGAAGACACGTAATACTTAGATTAGCTGTAGTAGACTGCAAAATGGGAGTGCGCAATTTTTCTGCACATAAATCTCAGATGTCATCCTGCAAATCCTCAGGAATTGGCAATTTGCATCCTGCACAAATACAGTGCTTGGACTTTTGTTTTCTTTTTCTTTGATGATCCTTCTGACTCGACATCTGAAATAAATAACGTTTATTATACTAATAAAATCCTTCTCTTTTTTTTTTTAATAATACATAAATACCTAAGGAGAAAAAAATCTACTTTAGCCAAACCTAGACTCAGCTGCCTGGCACATAAGCGGCGTGCTGCAGGCAACTGAGGGTTTTTATATAGGGAAAAGATTAACCCTAATGTAGCCACTCCGTGCCCTCCCTTCCCGAAGCGACAAGCGCAACTTTTTAAAGAAGGAAAGAGCAGAGAGCGCATGCGCATCGAAGCAGAAGCTCCGGCAAGATCACTGGACATAAGGAATAGAGCGCGCCCTAGTAAGTTACCAGTGGCACCGGAAGAGAGCTGTCACTCCGAATAACAGATAACGCACCAACCAGGCTCTGGACAAGAGACAGGGGAAGGGTCACCTCCTAGCTAATCCCTGACCTCTTTCCCTGCACTGCTCAGCCCACATACAGACCTTGAAGGTAGGTGTGATGTGTCCTCCAGCCTGGGCTGACAAAACCCTGAATTCCCTGAGATGGTGAAGTGGGGAAATAGGAGCAGCCTGCTCGCACAGAACCTGGATGGGAAAGATGACACAAAACAACCAAACTAGAAATGACACTTATCTTCCAGAGCAGGAACAGACAGCCAACCTTCCCTCCTAGCTTCCCAGACCACAATGATTAGTATAATCCGCTCAGATCACTTGGCTGGAGTGCCATTTAAACGAATGACTCCACCCAGTGCACCTGATGAGAGGCGGATCCAGCACAGCACCAAAACAAACACTAACTTCGTGCTGCTATCCTGGACGACCTCCGCACATCGTCAGAGTGGGGCATGACAAGAGCGCTCATCTGCAGGAGAAAGTGGCAAAGTTTACTGCAACTCAGGTAAGGCTCGCGGCATAGAAGCGCCGCTTACCATATACCTGGAAAAACCAAAAAACAAAAAGAGTTACTCATGCATGGTCCGGCAGCACAATTATAAACCAGCATGAACTGGCAAATAGCGCACTCACAGCACACTGTGAAGGGATCTGCTTACCAGGACCAGGTCAGCCAGGCAACCTTACTGGACGTAGACAGGCGACCTGGTACAGGCATTACCAGGCAACGCACTGGCAGGCAGAAATAATGCCACTATACCCGGTCTGGGCCAGGAACACACTGGCCATATAAAGATGGAGCCTGAACAACGCAAGGCCCTGAGTCCATTCCTAGGTGGGTAGCAAGGTGATGCATATACACCTGCTGGAGTGAAGGACTGAGAAAAAGACAATTTGCTGCAGGATGCTGGTTCCTCATATAGGGGTGCCTAAGGTGTGTTCAATCTGGCTAATCAATTATTGGATTATTTCTAGGTGGGTGGTCCTAGATTGGAGTACAGGGACGGAAATATCCCTTCTGTGCTGCTGTAGGACAAAGAAGAAAGTAGTTATATTCTTGTACATAGTGGGCAGTATTATAGTAGTTATATTCTTGTACATAGTGGGCAAGTATTATAGTAGTTATATTCTTGTACATAGTGGGCAGTGTTATAGTAGATATATTCTTGTACATAGGAGGCAGTATTACAGTAACTATATTCGTGTACATAGATGGTAGTATTGCTGGTTATAATTTTTACACAGAAGGCAGTATTATAGTAGCTGTATTCTTATAGATGCCCTGAAGTATTGCTGTAGTCATATTCTTGTACATAGAAGATAGTGTTATAATAGTTATACTCTTAAGGCTCATGCACACAAACGTTTTTTGCGTTCGGTATACTGGCCGTTTTTTTAGTTCAGTATGCGTTACTTATACTGAACCATTCATTTCACTGGGTCAGCAAAAAAACTGAAGTGTCTCCGTGTGCATTCTGTTTCCGTATTTACGTTATGTTGAAAGATAGAAAATGTCCTATTATTGCCCGTAAATCACGTTTCGTTGCTCAATTTAAGTCAATGGGTCTGCAACAAAAAAAACGGAATACATACGGAATGCACTCTAAATGTCTTCCATATCCGTTCCGTTTTATAGTAGTTATATTCTTGTACATAGGAGGCAGTATTATAGTAGTTATATTCTTGTACATAGGAGGAAGCATTATGGTAGTTATATTCTTATACATAGGAGGAAGCATTATGGTAGTTATATTCTTGTACATAGGAGGCAGTATTATAGTAGTTATATTATTGTACAAAGGAGGCAGCATTATGGTAGTTATATTCTTGTACATAGGAGGCAGTATTATAGTAGTTATATTCTTGTACATAGGAGGCAGTATTATAGTAGTTATATTCTTTGACAATTTTCTTTTTATTGAAAATATGAACATCAAAGCAGATCACAAGTGAACAGTTCTCACAGTTAGCCACATACAGCATATACATTATAAGCCGCTTTAAGAGAGTAGGATTACAGCTCCAAGATATACATTCAAATGTTGATCAAGCAGGTAGTAAATGATCACAGTAATGACATATGTTCGAGATTCGACCTGCAAGAGCACGCGTATACGGCTCAGTGCATCATTAGTATCGCAGAGTGATCTACTTCTTTAACAACATTAGAGATTAAGGAAGGAGGGAGGGTGGAAAAAATAGGAAGGCCGGAACAGGGTTTAAGGGAAGGAAAAAAGGGAGAGCAGGGAAGGGAAGGAACTGCAGGGAGGGGAACGTGAACAAAAACCCATCCATGTGCCCTATACATCTAGAGCATATCAAGTGTTTCTCTACTTTGGTATCTTATCACAAGGAGCGTTGGAAAAAGTCTGATCGCTACCTCTGTAAAAAACGATCAGGAAAGAGAGAGATTGCTTGTTGCCGACTCCATTAAAGACCTATCGGGGCGCTCCTAAATCTACTGAATATGCCTAATGTACACTACTCGACTCCCCTGAACAGGAACCAAGGGGTCCACATTTTCATAAATTTGTTGTGATTCCTGTCCTCCCAACTCGCCAGCTCCTCCATACGACATATATGATCCACTTTATTCAGCCACGCCTCTACTGTGGGAGGATCTGTGCATAGCCACTGCTGTGGAATGAGTAATCTGGCCGCTTGGAGCAGTTGTGTAATCAAGCATTTTCTAGAGGGCGAAAAAGCAGGAGTTGGGAGCCACAGGAGTACAAGCGAGGGAGTTACCTCAATTGAAACCTTTGTAATATTCTGTATAGTGGACAAGACCCCTTCCCAATAAGGGCGAATCTTCGGACACGACCATAGAATGTGGGACAACGTTCCTGTGCCATCCAAGCATCTCCAACATGAATCATCCTGTCTCATCCCTCTAATGAACAATTGTTTAGGTGTCCGGTACCACTGGGTAAGGACCTTGTATGAATGTTCCTGAATCCTAGTGCATCTAGAGAATCCGTGTGAGTGTGCGTGCATACGCATCACATCTGTCTCGCTCAATTCCAGATTCAATTCAGTGGCCCAGTGTCTCGCATATTGCGGCATTCCAGGAGAGCGGGGACTAACCAAGGCCAAATAACACAAGGATATCAGCTTGCGAGGGACGGTCTCGGACATCAGCAGTTTCTCAAACCACGACTGCGTCAGGCGATGTCTATTATTCCCTATGATTGGTTTGGAAACAGAGTTGAGCTCAATCTGCTCCAGAAAATTGCATGATTGCAGTAGTGAGTGCAGGGGATGTTCCCCAGCCAGAACCCCTGAGGACAGGTTCAAGAACTCTTCTGTTTTAAATTTACGTAGCTTAGACCATATTGGCTTATCTGTCTCGCTTTTGGGCGTGTGGCAAAGGGGAGCAAATCTGCTGGCATAGAAGGCGAGGGATTATTCAGCAGATTAAGCGTTTTATTCAGTTGCTGAATCACCGAAGCCGTTCCCCCTAGTAAGACTTGCGACCTGAGGTTAGAAGTATTAAGACCCCATAGACCCGCCCTCTGCACCGGAGAAAGTTGGGCAAGCTCCATGTCACTACCCCAAATTCGGTACTTAGTGGCATGTAGCTGAATCCACCTCTTCAAATGTATTGCTTGGTAATAAAGATGAGCATCCGGTAGTCCAAATCCCCCCGTATTCCTCCTCTGAATCAGTCTGTTATGGGCTATCCTGGCAGTCTTCCCCCCCCATAAAAACGTTCTAAACAGTCTTCTAACTTTGCCAAAAAAGGACATGGGGAGAAAAATGGGCAGCATTTGGAGAACATACAGGAGTCTGGGCATGATGAATGCTTTTAAAAGGTTCTTCCTGCCCATCCAGGACACATAAGGGACCTTGAGTGAGTGGAGTTGTGTCTGTATATCCTTCAATAAGGGGCTATAGTTCAAAGGGAAAATCTGATCCAGACCAGCCGGAAGTTTGACACCTAGGTAAGAAAGGTGGGAGGTCTGCCATATAAACGGCGTTGTATCCCTTAAGGTAGACACCATGTTTTTCGGCGCCGAGGCGTTCATGGCTTCTGACTTTGTGTAGTTGGCCTTAAAATTAGAGATTCTCCCATATTGTTTAAAAAGGGACAGAAGATGCGGAAAGGCCTCGACAGGGTTGGAAAGCATTACCAAGAGGTCATCCGCATATGCGGCGGTGACAAAATCTACTGAGCTACCGGTGACCTGAATGCCCTGTATGCCGGGGTGCTCTCTAATAGCTTGTAATAAAGTCTCCATCACCATAATATACAAAGTGGGGGACAGAGGGGAGCCCTGGCGAGTCCCATTTGTGATTGGGAATGGCTGAGACAGAGTCCCATTCACCCTGATACAAGCACTGGGATCGCTGTAAAGGGACATAATAGCGTCCTGGAACTTCGCAGGGATGCCGAATTTGTGCAGTGTTTTCCTCATATAGCTCCAGCTCACCCTGTCGAAGGCCTTTTCCGCATCCACACCCAGCAGCACCAATGGGGTACCTCTGCTCCTGGCCAACTGCATTGCTGAGATTACTCTGCATGAATTTTGACAGCCCTCACGCCCAGGCACAAACCCAGACTGGTCTGGATGGATCAACCTAGGTAATAATGTGGCAAGGCGAGATGCCAGTATCTTGGCCCAAACTTTTACATCCACATTGAGAAGCGAAATCGGTCTGTAGCTACCGCATTGACTAGGATCTTTCCCTGCTTTTGGCAATATTGTGACTGTCGCTTCCAGAGACTGTTTGTGTAGGGTGGCTCCATCTAACAAGGCATTGCACCAAGTGGTCATGTGTGGAATTAAAATAGGTGCAAACTTTTTGTAGTATCCTGCCGAGAACCCGTCCGGTCCCGTGCTCTTCCCTAAAGGCATAGACCCCAAAATGCTAGTTAGTTCCTCTCCGGTCACTGGTGAAAGGAGCTGCTCTTTCTCCTCCGTCCTGAGTGTCGGTAGGGTCAGGTCCGCTAGGAACGTATCTGCCGCCTGAGCTATATCTACCTCTGAGTCATTTTCCGCACATTTTAGCCCATATAGTTTGCTATAAAACTGCTGAAATTCAAACGCAATGTCTGAGGTTTTATGCTTCAGCTGTCCCAGATTATCCCTAATCCCATGAATATATGATGTATCTTTCCTCTGCTTGATAAGCGATGCCATGAGCTTAGTGCCCTTGTCTCCGTGCGCATAAAAGCGGTATTGGGCGTGCTGATAGGACTTAGCGTGGTGATAATTGAGATGGTCTTTCGGCTTTATTCTCGTCAATCTAAGTTCCTCTTGGGCCTCAATGGATTTTGATTTTTTATGCAGTGACTCTAGGGTTGAAATTTTATCCAGCAAAGAACGGAAGGTTGCAAACCTCTCTTTCTTTTTCCTACTACCCAGGGCTATCAGTTCGCCTCTAATGACCGTCTTGTGAGATTCCCACACAGTGGCAATTGAAACGTCATCCGTGATGTTCTCTTGAAAAAACTGTTGTAGTTTAGTTTGTATATTCCTCACTTCCTCCTCTCCATCCAACAGAGTCTCATTAAGCCTCCATTGCCTAGTGCGTTGCGGCAATTCCGAGAACACCACGGATGTCGTCACTGGGGCATGGTCAGACACAGTCATAGGGTCAATGGTCGAATTACTCACCAGCCCTGCATGACAAGTAGAAACGAAAATATAGTCAAGTCTATTATATACCTTATGCGGGGCCGAGAAAAATGTATAATCTAAATCTGTGGGATGAATCAACCTCCACGTGTCAATTAACTGGGTTCTCGCCAGGAGTTTATTTATCCTACTTAGAGCTACATGGGTTAGTTGTGAGGAGTGGTCCGACGCATCCACCAAGGGGTTTAGGGCAACATTTAGATCGCCTCCCACCAGCCACACGCCCTCAGCAAAGGAAGTCAACGCCTGTAAGGTCTTTTTAAACCAGGGGCCTTGGCCCCTGTTCGGGCTATATAAACTCGCCAGTGTCACCAAAACCGTCCCAAGCTTACCTTTGACAAACATATATCGGCCATCTGGGTCCGCTAAAGAAGCAATGAGGGAGAAGGGAGTTCCTTTAGATATGGCGATCCCCGCACCCCTGGAAGCCTTGACGTGAGCGCTGATGAACCAGTGCTGAAAATAGGATTGAGAGAGTTTAGGAATGTGTCCTAACTTAAAATGCAATTCCTGAAAAAAGCAAATATCAGTGTGTTGCTTCTTCAGAAGTCGGATCACCTGTGATCGTTTCTGAGGGGTGTTAAAGCCCCGCACATTAAATGTGGTACAATTAACCGTAGCCATCAGTACTTCAAGTGACATGGAAACACATATGCATTAATAAGACGAGTCATGGATAGGTAAACTGGGTGAACAAAACAGAGTGAAAAACTCCAAAGGAGGCTCTGGTGCTTTCCCGAGGCAGGCGCGGCCCCCCAGGGCCCTATCGCCAGTGTGGACAGAATATGCAGAGCGCCGTATATGAGGAGCCCGCCCGAGGCGGGAAAACACCAGAACAAGACATAGGGGCCTCCAATAGCCATGTGAAAGCAGCCCATACGTGTGACCACAGTCGGTGCTGCTCCCAAAACCACAGTCTGGCACCCCTACCTCTATAAAGCGTGCAAATGTAAATTACCTACGTAATTCCATTAACCCTTTCCTCAAATGTACTAGCCCCACCATAACCATACATTCGCTGTTAACCAAAACCTCGACTAACGATCATAATTATAGTTAAATTATAATGACAATCCCTAGTGCACTCAGGGAGGCATATAGCACTGGGTTAATAGCAATGACAGTTGCTTCGGCCGGTCCCAACCATCGAACAGTCAGTAGTAAACGTAGTGAGGAACAGAAGTCCCGTCAGCCCAAAGGTGCTCCTGTAACAACAGAACCCAGGAGGCCTTTGAGTAAGAAGAAGTTATACAACCTGCAGCTACAGTTCAGGTGGTTCTTTGTTTAGCCCCCGGGCCTTTCCTTGAGGGAACTCTGGACCATCTGGAGCATTCTGGCAGCTCCGGGAGCGGGACCCCAGTGTCCGCCGATGGCAGCCATGATGGTATGACTTGTGGCGTAGTATTCAGTAGCTCCCACGCCGCCGGCAGGTCGCTGGGGGTTCGTATAGTGCACCTTCTTCCTTCTTTAGCAAAGGTTAAGCCGAAAGGAAAGAGCCATTTGAACGGAATTCTGTTCAGCTTCAGTATCTCTGTAACCGGGCGCAGGGCTCTCCTTTGCTCAATGTAGAGGGTGCGAGGTCATGGAACAGTAGCACTTTAGCACCGTCATGTTTAATGTCCCCTTTCTCTCTAGCTGCCTTAAATAAAGCCGCTGTATCCGTGTATCGCAGGAGGCCACAGACCACATCACGGGGGGGGTCCCCTTCTTTAGGCTTGGGGCGTAAAGAGCGATGTATGCGCTCAATCGCGACTGTGGAAGCAGACTCCGGGCCCAGCAGGATTTCAAAAATGGCGGTCGCGGCCGCGGGCAGATCTTCATGAGACACTGTCTCCGGGATGCCTCGGAACCGGATATTTTTCCGCCGGCTCCTATTCTCCTGGTCTTCAATCAGGGAGTATGCGTGGTCCAAGGAGGACAGGTATGCGGAGGAGTTGTCACCCAACACGCGGGCATGCTCCAACATGGCGCTTTGCGTCTGCTCCAGTTTCTCGACTCTATGGCCGATATGCTTCACATCTCCCTTGATCTCAGTCAGCTCTTGCAGCACAGGGAATAACACCGATGTAAGCGCCTGCTGCAGAAATTTTTTGGAGATAGGCTCCGGCGCTTCAGCCTGCGAACTCAGGGAACCCTCTGTGTAAGGGCTGTCAGCTCTTTCAGCGTCTTCAATACCCTCGTCCGGGTCTGTCGGCGCCATCTTAGGCCGCTCCGATGACGGAGCTGTAGACTTCTTGTTGAAGTATTTCTCCATGTCGGAGGGTCCTTTATCTTGTTTGGGGGATTCAGTCTTCTCTTTGGGCAAGTATCTGCCAACTTTCCCCATCGTAGCTCAAATAGGGTGTGAAATAAACCACTTTATAGGGTCTTGGAGAGGAGAGCTCTTCTCACATGCGGCCGATCAGGACGCCGGTCAAGCTCCGCCTCTATAGTAGTTATATTCTTGTACATAGGAGGCAGTATTATAGTAGTTATATTATTGTACAAAGGAGGAAGCATTATGGTAGTTATATTCTTGTACATAGGAGAAGTATTACAGTAGTTATGCTCTCGAACATGTCAGGCAGCACTGGAGTAGTTCTTGTACGTAGGGGGTTTTCAATCATGAATCAGAAAGTTAAAAAAAGGTCTAAATTCAACCCAGACAGTGTAGTCCTGCATTTAAAGAGGCTCTATCACCAGGATCAACCCTATTAAACCAGGCATACTGGCTGGTAGGGCTCAACGTGCTGATTAAAACTATACCTTTCTTTTGTCTGTATTTTAAACGGCTGCACAGAAATATTTGTTGTTTTTTTTTGCAAATGAGCAATTCGAGCACTCAGAGGCGGGGCTGAATCATCTGAGCACTGCAATGTAACACCCCCTGAGCTCTGCACACTCCTCTTGACTGACAGGGCTAGACAGCAGTGTCCTGGCTTATACATATCTACTGTATGTATGTGTATTCTACACACTCTGTATTATAGCTTCACCACACTGAGATCTGCTCAGACAGCTAATCTACATATTACTGCTTTAGGCTACTTTTACACTAGCGTTGTTTGAATCCGGCGTTCAATTCCGACACCGGAACTGCCCGCCGGATCCGGAAAAACGTGTGAAAACTGATTACATTTGAATCCTGATCAGGCTTTCGATTACAATGGAAAAATGCATTGGAAAAAACGGATCCGCCATTTATGGACTTTTTTTCCCTATTTTTTCCTATTTTTCGGGTTTAACATGCAAAAGCCGGATCCGTTTTGACGGAACACACAGCGCCGGATCCGGCGTTAATGCAAGTCAATGGGAAAAAAGCCTGATCAGGCGTTCAGTCAAAGTGTTCAGGATTTTTGTCCGGAGGTAAAAATACTGCATGCTACGTTTTTCTGAAAAGCCTGATCAGTCAAAAAGACTGAACAGAAGACGTCCTGATGCATCCTGAGGGACGGACTCTCCATTCAGAATGCATTAGGATAAAACTGATCAGTTCTTTTCCGGATTTGAGCCCCTAGGACGGAACTCAGCGCCGGAAAAGAAAAACGCTAGTGTGAAAGTAGCCTTATTCACAGGCACAATGTATGATTATAAACACCAGTAATATGTGTCAGCTTTTAGACATAGAAAAACCATAAATCACTATGTCTTAGGGCCCTTTCACACCTGCGTTATAGTCTTCCGGCATAGAGTTCCGTCGTCGGGGCTCTATGCCGGAAGAATACTGATCAGGATTATCCTAATGCATTCTGAATGGACAGTCCGTCCTTCAGGATGCATCAGGATGTCTTCCATTCCGGAACGGAACGTTTTTTGGCCGCAGCAAATAGCGCAGCATGCTGCGCTTTTTGCTCCGGCCAAAAATCCGGAACACTTGCCGCAAGGCCGGATCCGGAATGAATGCCCATTGAAAGGCATTGATCCGGATCCGGCCTTAAGCTAAACGTCGTTTCGGCGCATTGCCGGATGCGACGTTTAGCTTTTTCTCAATGGTTACCATGGCTGCCGGGACGCTAAAGTCCTGGCAGCCATGGTAAACTGTAGTGGGGAGCGGGGAGCAGCATACTTACCATCCGTGCGGCTCCCGGGGCGCTCCAGAGTGACGTCAGGGCGCCCCAGGCGCATGGATGACGTGATCGCATGGATCACATGATCCATGCGCATGGGGCGCTCTGACGTCATTCTGGAGCGCCCCGGGAGCCGCACGGACTGTAAGTATGCCGCTCCCCCGCTCCCCACTACTACTATGGCAACCAGGACTTTAATAGCGTCCTGGGTGCCATAGTAACACTGAAAGCATTTTGAAGACGGATCCGTCTTCAAATGCTTTCAGTACACTTGCGTTTTTCCGGATCCGGCGTGTAATTCCGGCAAGTGGAGTACACGCCGGATCCGGACAACGCAAGTGTGAAAGAGGCCTTATGCCATAGCTTAGTGGTTTAGTGGTCTACCTTGTATGTAGAAATCTCAGGTTCAAGTCTCAGTAGAAATGTGTTTTCTTTCCATTGTTTTTTATTTAAAACCATACTAAAAGGCTATACTATAATAATATATAATCATATAATAATAATAAGGCCTTATTATATTGAGAATAGTGTTTTTTTTTGCTTTTGCTAAGACCTATTACCGGTTTATTCATAGACACAATATATGATTATAAAGAAACCAGTGATATTTATTAGCTTTCTAAAAAACAAAAACAAAAAAACATAATCTCAATATAAAGGTCTCTACATGTAGATCTCTACATGCAAAACAAAGAACTTAAAGGGATTCTGCAGTTTGTTTAAACTGATGATCTATCCATTGGATAGATCATCAGCATCTGATCGGCGGGGGGTCCCGGGTGTCGGACCCCTGCCGATCAGATGCTGATCTATCCAGAGGATAGATCATCAGTTTAAACAAACTGCAGAACCCCTTAAACATCTGAGCTATAGCATCACAACATAGAGATGTATGTTTTTTCTATGCTAATAAGCTGACACATATTACTGGTGTTTATAATCATATTTTGTGCCTGTACAGCAGTAATATGTAGATTAGCTGTCTAATATTCATGAATAAAAACACAGATCTCTCTGCAGCCATTTAAAATACAGACAAAGGAAAGAGCAGCATGATGAGGCAGTATGTCTGGTTTAACTCCTTCCCGACCTTTGACGTACTGTTACGTCATGGGAACCACTGACTTCCCGCAATTTGACATGATAGTACGTCATAGTGATCGCGCAGGCACCGGAGCGGTGCGCGATCACTGCAGGGGCCCGCCAGTCCGTGGTAGCCGGGCCCCCACTGTATCCACCGGCATCGCTGTAAAAGCTGATACCGGCGGATTAACCCCTTCTATGCCGCGGTCCGCGCTGACTGCGACATAGAAGAGGTTTGTGTCAGGTGAGGGAGAGCATCGAGTCCCCGCGCAGCTGTGGCAGGGACCCGATGCGACACAAGGCAGCCCGATGCCGTGCAGAGGCTGCCCAATGCCTTGCATGGCATCGGGAACTGCCTTCTACGGGAGCCGAAGAGATCCGAGGCAACCTGTTAGGCTAGGTCTACACGACGACATTTGTCGTGCGACAAAAAGTCGCGCGACATTTTGTTGCACTAATGTCGCGCGACAATTTTTATAATGGCAGTCTATGGTGTTGCACTGCAACATGCGACATGTTGCGGCTGCGACGCGACAGTCGCAGAAAAATCCATCTTGAATGGATTTTCTGCGACTGTCGCGTCGCAGTCGCAGCATGTCGCATGTTGCAGTGCGACACCATAGACTGCCATTATAAAAATTGTCGCGCGACATTGGTGCAACAAAATGTCGCGCGACAAATGTCGTCGTGTAGACCTAGCCTTAGTGTATGACACGGAGTCATACACTAACAGGCAATGCATTACAATACAGATGTATTGTAATGCATTGCAGAGGGGATCAGACCCCCAAAAGTGAATGTCATAAATAAAGTAAAGTAAAAAAAAAGTGTTTTTAATAAAAAAAATGTAAGAAAAAAACACCCCTTTCCCCTTATTTTATAATAAAAAAATGAAGAAAAAAAACAAAAACACACATATTAGGTATCGCTGCTTCCGTAATAACCGGCTCTATAAATATATTACATGATCCACCCTGTCCAATAAACACCATAAAAAAATAAAAATAAAAATAGTGTAAAAAAATAAAGCCATTTTTGTCACCTTACATCACAAAAAGTGCAACACAAAGCGATCAAAATTACGTATGCCCCCCAAAATGGTATCAATAAAACCGTCACCTCATACCGCAAAAAATGAGCCCCTACCTAACACAATCGCCCAAAAAATAAAAAAAATAAAGCTCTCAGAACATAGAGACACTAAAACATAATTTTTTTTGTTTCAAAACTGCTATTATTGTGCTAAAGTGAAATACATAAATAAAAATATACATATTAGGTATTGCCACGTCCGTAAGAACCAGCTGTATAAAAAGATCACATGACCTAACCACTCAGGTGAACACCGTAAAAAAAAAAACACTGTAAAAAAAACAACACATTACATCACAAAAATTGCCACAGCAAGTGATCAAAAAGACGTATGCCCACCAAAATAGTACCAATCAGACAGTCACCTCATCCCGCAAAAAACAAGAACCTACCTGAGAGAATCGGTCAAAAAATTAAAAAGCTATGGCTCTCAGACTATGAGACACTAAAATATAATTATTTTGGTTTCAAAAATGCTATTATTGCGTAAAACTTAAATAAATAAGAAAAAGTAGACATATAAGGTATTGCCACGTGCGTAACGATCTGCTCTATAAAAAAGTCACATGACCTAATCCCTCAATAAAAACTGTGCAAAAACATCAATTTATTTGTTACCTTGCCTCACAAAAAACGTAATATAGAGTAATAAAAAATCATATGTACCCCAAAATAGTACCAATAAAAATGTCACCTTATCCCGTAGTTTCCAAAAATGGTCACTTTTTTGAGTTTCTACTGTAGGGGTACATCAGGGGGACTTCAAATAGGACATGGCATCTAAAAACCAGTTCAGCTAAATTTGCCTTTCAAAAACCATATAGCGTTCCTTTCCTTCTGCACCCTGCCGTGTGCCTGTACAGCAGTTTACGATCACATGTGGGGTGTTTCTGTAAACCGCAGAATCAGGGTAATAAATATTGAGTTTTATTTGGCTGTTATTTTTTTATGGATAAAAATCTTTTTTTTTTTTTTTTTACTTATTTTTACCACTGTCATGAAGTATAATATGCAGTAATCAGGATTAGAGTAGTCAATATTGACTGATTAAAAAAAATAAACATATTTGGTTGCACACTGATGGAAAAAAATGTCAAATGGCCAAATAGGTCTGTATATGGAAATGTAAAAAAGTTCTGGGTGTCAGAATATGGCAACACAAAGTAAATGTTTTAATTACTAAACTATAAGAAAAGCTATATAAATGTGGTATCGCTGTAATCATAAAGCCCCACAATAAAGGTAAGGGTACGTTCACATGTTGGCAATGTTTTTTGTCTGTCTGAAACCCAGCATTTATGCTGGAGAGTGTCTAAATCGCCACAAAACTTAGCCAATCGGATCCGTCCTGGCACACAATGTAGGTCAATGGGGACGGATCTGTTTTCTCTGACACAATCTGGCACAATAGAAAACGGATCCGTCTCCTATTGACTTTCAATGGAGTTCATGACGGATCCGTCTTGGCTATGTTACAGATAATACAAACTGATCCGTTCATGACGGATGCATGCGGTTGTATTATTGTAACGGATCCGTTTTTGCAGGTCCATGGTGGATCCGCTCGAAACGTGAGTAGCCTTACATGTCTTATGACCCGGATCACTTTGTCCTGGCATAAGTACAATTGGCAGAGCTGGCAGGTATAGTTATTCATTCTTCACACAATGCTGACATTGAGAACCGGCTTATCAATAACTTGTACAATGACCATTTAGAGCATTCTGAGAGTTTGGATAGATTTATTGGATCTTCTGTAATCACTCTTCTCCCTGGTTCTCCTCCTCAAATGAATCTATTCCGACTTCTTCGTAATCCTTCTCCAATGCGGCCAGGTCTTCTCGAGCCTCTGCAAACTCCCCTTCCTCCATGCCTTCTCCAACATACCAGTGCACGAACGCTCGCTTAGCGTACATCAGGTCAAACTTGTGGTCCAGCCGGGCCCAGGCTTCAGCAATGGCAGTGGTGTTACTGAGCATGCAGACTGCCCGCTGAACCATAGCCAGATTACCTCCGGGAACCACAGTGGGTGGCTGGTAGTTAATGCCAACCTAGAAGAAAAATTAAGAAATGCAGATTTTTGTATTACGGTATATTATAATATAAAAATCTCCTGGGGACATTTAATAAATTGGGCAGGATGGCACAGTGTGGCTTAACTACATCAGGCTGTAGTATATCTCAACTTCATGAATGATCTCAGAGTGTGCCCTGAACAGAAATTGAATCAGCAGAGTCATAGATGGCGAACAAATTTGGTAACAGTGAGCTATAATAATACACTGTGATCTGCTGCATTGTGAGAGGTGTAGTCAGGGCTGGACTGGCGCACCAGAGGTCTATCAGTGGGCCCAGGCTCTAATATCATAGTGGGGCCCAAAGGTCCAGGAGACAAAAAAAAACATTTGGCTGCCTTTGGAGCCAGTAAATTACCACTAGGGTCTATTGCTTTGACTCTAAACCTACTAGACTTTATTGATTATATAGGGGTTGGGTCTCAAGAATAATTCCCTCTGTTGGACCCAAGGAACCCCTGTCCAACACTGTGCTTCTTTAAACTCATTTTATTGCACAAATGTAGGGCTGCAATGATTAATCAAAGTTATCAATAATATTCGAGAACGGGATTCGTTGTCAACGAATCCCGTTATCGAATAATTAGCCGATTCGTTGCTATGCGGGGCGGGAGCGGGCGGTCAGGGTCCTTAACCAGCAGTAACTTTTACTTCAACTTTAAATCAGCGCATCTTTACTAACTTACAATGAAGCTCCGGTAGGGCTCCAGGCAGGGCGGCGGCGTTACGCCACTTACTCACGTGACACGCCTGCTTCATTCATAAAGTGGGCGGAGCAGGTGCGTCATGTGAGTGAGTGATGTTACGCCGCCCGCTCTGCCTGTTACCGGAGCTTCATTGTATTTGTACGGTAATAAAGATCATAGAGCCGATTTAAAGTTCAAGTAAAAGCTACTGCCAGTTAAGGAATAGTCTGAATACTGATGTGGCCGGTGTATTGGGAGATCTGTGGATGGCACTGTTATGGGGAGGAGGATCTGTGCACTGCTATGGGGAGGGGGATCTGTGAATGGCACTGTTATGGGGAGGGGGATCTGTGCACTGCTATGGGGAGGGGGATCTGTGGATGGCACTGTTATGGGGAGGGGGATCTGTTGATGGTACTGTTATGGGGAGGGGGATCTGTTGATGGTACTGTATGGGGAGAGGATCTGTGAATGGCACTGTTATGGGGGAGATCTGTGGATGACACATACGATGCTATATGTGTCATCCATAGACCCCCCCCCCCCCATAGCAGTGTCATCCACAGATCCCCCCTCCCCATAACAGTACCATCCACAGATCCCCCTCCCATAACATTGCCATCCACAGATCCCCCTCCCCATAACAGTGCATTCACAGATCCCCCTCCCCATAGCAGTGCCATGCACAGATCCCCCCCATAACAGTGCCATCCACAAATCCCCTCCATAACAGTTCCATCCACAGATCCCCCATAACATTGCCATCTACAGATCACCCCAATAACAGCTCCATCCACAGATCCCCCCATAACAGTGCCATCCACAGATCCCCCATAACAGTGTGTCATCCACAGATCCCCCATAACAGTGCCATCTACAGATCAGCTCCATCCACAGATCCCCATAATAGTGTCATCCACAGATCCCCATAACAGTGTCAGTCACAGATCCCCCATAACTTGTCTTTTTTACACTGTAATGCAAAATTTTAATAATTATGTAACTCCTAAATTTGTTTTAAAGGGCTTCTGTCACCCCACTAAAGTGATTTTTTTTTTTGGGCTGGTGAAATTAGTTATATTGCGATATATCACAATATAATTGTGTCACTTACTTTGATCCAGCAGTTTCTTCAAAAAACGAAGTTTTATCATATGTAAATTCGGTCTCTAACAGCAAGTAGGGCGGCTACTTGCTGCTAGCTGCTGCAGAAATCCGCCCTCTCGTTGTGTTGATTGACAGGGCCAGCCGGGATCTCCTCCTCCGGCCAGCCCTGTCGGCATTTCAAAAATCGCGCGCCTCTGTGGATTCGGCGCAGGCGCTCTGAGATGAGGAGGCTCGTCTCCTCAGAACTCCCTCAGTGCGCCTGCGCCGATGACATCACCGAAATAGAAGACGTCATCGGCGCAGGCGCACTGAGGGAGTGCTGAGGAGACGAGCCTCCTCATCTCAGAGCGCCTGCGCCGAATCCACAGAGGCACGCGATTTTTGAAATGCCGATAGGGCTGGCCGGAGGAGGAGATCCCGGCTGGCCCTGTCAATCAACACAACGAGAGGGCGGATTTCTGCAGCAGCTAGCAGCAAGTAGCCGCCCTACTTGCTGTTAGAGACCGAATTTACATATGATAAAACTTCGTTTTTTGAAGAAACTGCTGGATCAAAGTAAGTGACACAATTATATTGTGATATATCGCAATATAACTAATTTCACCAGCCCAAAAAAAAAAAATCACTTTAGTGGGGTGACAGAAGCCCTTTAATATGGCCTTTGAACATAATTTTTTAGTAAAATCATATAAACCCCTTTTTTTGTCATTGTTTTTTTCCCCCAATTAATCGATGAAATTATCGACAACTAATCGATTATTAAAATAATCGTTAGCTGCAGCCCTACACAAATGCAATAAAAAAAATCACATAACCATTAGATGTACATCTCTAATCCAACACAGTGTTTAGTGGTTATAAATTGCTCTACAGTACATCTTACAACCCAGCAGATAATGCACTGAACCCGAAGGGGGCAGCAGTGAGACATAAGGTCCTGCAGCCTGATTACTATAAAGCTCTGCATGTGACTGGACTATAACAAAACATTTAAAAAAAGTACTTGCAAAGTTACTCAATATTACATGTAAAAATATTTTGTATATAATTTGTCTATAAGCTTCTTACCTTGAACCCTGTAGGACACCAATCCACAAACTGGACGGCTCTCTTGGTTTTGATGGCAGCAATGGCCACGTTGACATCTTTGGGGACAACATCTCCCCGATAGAGCATGCAGCAAGCCATATACTTCCCATGGCGAGGGTCACACTTCACCATCTGGTTGGAGGGGTCAAAACACGAGTTGGTAATGTCAGCAACAGACAGCTGCTCATGGTACGCCTTCTCGGCTGATATTATGGGTGCATAGGTAACCAGAGGGAAGTGGATACGTGGGTAAGGGACAAGATTGGTCTGAAACTCTGTGAGGTCCACGTTGAGCGCGCCTTCGAATCTCAGAGATGCTGTGATGGATGACACAATCTGGCTGATGAGCCGGTTGAGGTCAATGTAGGTAGGACGCTCAATATCTAGATTACGTCTACAGATATCATATATAGCCTCGTTGTCCACCATGAAGGCGCAGTCTGAGTGCTCCAGGGTGGTATGGGTGGTTAGAATTGAGTTGTACGGTTCAACCACTGCTGTGGAGATCTGAGGTGCTGGATAGATGGCAAACTCCAGCTTAGACTTCTTTCCATAGTCAACAGATAGACGCTCCATAAGAAGTGAGGTGAAACCAGAGCCTGTGCCTCCTCCAAAGCTGTGGAAGATGAGGAAACCCTGGAGACCAGAGCAGGCATCACTCTGCAAATAAAATAATAAAACATCCATAGGAGAGCTGCTGGCATCTTCCCAGACAGACAAATGTAACAATACATATAGATTCAGAGTACATAACAGTACAGCCAAGACTGCATGGCATAGGTGGCATCATCTATTTACTTCTGATCCTACGGAGTATGAAGCCACACTCACCAGTTTCCGAATACGATCCAGCACCAGGTCAATGCTTTCCTTGCCAATGGTGTAGTGGCCTCGGGCATAGTTGTTTGCAGCATCCTCCTTCCCAGTAATGAGCTGCTGCGGGTGGAAGAGGTGGCGGTACTGTCCAGCACGGATCTCATCTGCAGAGATCAAAGGGTTGATTAGACTGTTAGGTGGTCATTTACTATCCAGAAATACACCTATATTAGGCATATTTCTGTCACAGATTGCGGCACAGCGGTCAGTTGCGCCGCAATCTGCGACTTTTCCCTGCTCACGCCAGGTCTAAAAAAGTGGACGCCATCTCATTCATAATTTTCTGCGCTTGTTTTAGGCGTAGAAAATGGTCTAAACGTAAGCCAGCCGCTGAAGTTATGTAGATCCACCGGCAGATATAGGGGTTATTAAGACTGGTGTCTAAAACGCTGGTCTTAATAAATTACCCTAGTCGTGAGACTTTTAAACCTGAGTGGACAGGTCAGTGCTCTCCTAAAATACTCTGTGCCCTACTCATTCCACTATGTAACTTTCAGTCTTTGACTCTCTGAAGATCAGCACACTTCTCTCCTAAAATACTGTCTTTCTGTAGGACACCGCTTCTTCCACTATATAACTAGTTGAGCTTATGGCCACTTACCAACAACAGAGGCCTCCAGATCTACTATGACTGCACGAGGAACATGCTTTCCATTCCCAGTTTCACTGAAGAAGGTGGTGAAAGAATCATCGTAGGAACTTGGGTTGGTCTTATCATCCAAGGTAGTACCATCAGGCTTGATATTGTGCTCCAAGCAGAAGAGTTCCCAGCAGGCATTGCCAATTTGTACACCAGCCTGGCCTACGTGCACTGAGATACACTCCCTCTGTATGGGGAGAAAGAGATCCAATGTAAAAACTCATACAAAACAAGGCATTGGCTTGGTACTAGCTGCCTCACTGGAGGTCTGACATATTGCACCAAGCCGCAGTTTTGTGTTATAAGTAATATGAAAAAAAAACTTGCACTGCGGTGCAACTGCAGGTTATCCATGTAAACAAACCAGGATCAGTGCATTAGGAGTTCATTTTAGCTTCCAATATATCTGAGACCCTTAGCCCCCCCCCCCCCCCTTCAAGTGCCACCTTCCCAACACAAACACAAGTCCGTACAGATTTGGTTTTGATCCCCCACATTGTGTGGCGTCTCTCAGGGTGCCAGCAGAGAGTCTCTTCTCCAGTCCCTGCATAGAGGTCTGGAGCTGGAGTTTAGTTTCAGAACTGAGGGCTATAAACAGCCACCAATGAAATGACATATCTATTACAAACTCCAGCCCTGCAAGCATGGAAAGCACATGTATGTAACATAGATGACACCTATAGACTATCCCTGCATGATTTAACTGTACTCCTTGGGGATTTGCATATTAGAGATCAGAGCAGGCTCCCGTTAGGCCTCCTGTACACGACCAAATGGCTTTTTCAGTGTTTTGCGGTAATTTTTTGACGGATCCGTTGTTCCGTTTTCGTTCCGTTTTTCCATATGGCATATACAGTAATTACATAGAAAAAATTGGGCTGGGCATTAAATTTTCAATAGGTGGTTCCACAAAAACGGAACGGATGCGGAAGACATATGGATGCATTTCCCCATGCATTCTGAATGGAGAGCAATCCGTTCAGGATGTCTTCAGTTCAGTGTTTTTGACTGATCAGGCAAAAGAGAAAACCGTAGCATGCTACGGTTTCATCTTTGGCGAAAAAAAATGAAGACTTGCCTGAATGTACTAGTGCCGGATCCGGCATTCAAAATACCGGAATACCGGACCTGTCCTTCCGGTAAAAATGTGAAAAAAGATACAAGATGGATCTGTCTGTCCGCATGACAAGCGGAGAGACAGATCCGTTTTTGCAACGCATTTGTGAGACGGATCCGGATGCATCTCACAAATGTTTTCAGTCACATCCAGATCGGCAGATCCGGCAGGCAGCTCCGACGACGGAACTGCTTGCCGGATCACACTGCCACAAGTGTGAAAGTAGCCTTACTGGCGTCTTGGTTTCCGTTTGTGAGATCTGTCATGGGCTCTCACCAGCAGTCCAAAACGGATCAGTTTTGCCCTAATGCATTCTGAATGGAAAAGGATCCGCTCAGATTGCATCAGTTCCGTCTCCATTTCGCTCTGTAGGCGGACACCAAAACGCTGCCTGCAGTGTTTTGCTTTTTTGAGAAAATGGAGAACCGCACTCTACGTGTTAGGTTCTGGTGCCGGTCAAGGGCTGCAAACAGCCAATATACGCGTAGTAAAATTGAGGCACACAATTTTCAGTATTGCAATTTCAAAAGGGAATTTATTCATTCAAATCATGTAGTAGTTTCATCCGATGCATCCAGCGCCCTACAAGCCCACACAGTCTGAACAGATAAAAATATGACCGCAGATGAAGGTCCTGTGTGACCGAAACGTCCGGTATAAGAATACTGTTCATATTAAGATATATTTTGGGCAAACGGATGAAACTACTACATTATTTGAATGAATAAATTCCCTTTTGAAATTGAAATACTGAAAATTGTGTGCCTCAATTTTACTACGTGCAATGTTTTGCTGTCCGCTTGACGAAACTGCGCTAAACGGATTCGTCCTGGCACACAATGTAGGTCAATGGGGACGGATCAGTTTTCTCTGACACAATCGAAAACGGATCCGTCTCCCATTGACTTTCAATGGAGTTTATAACGGATCCGTCTTGGCTATGTTACAGATAATATAAATGGATCAGTTCATGACGATGCATGCGGTTGTATTATTGTAACGGATCCGTTTTTTCAGATCCATGACGGATCCGCCCAAAACGCGAGTGTGAAATTAGTCTTACCCTAAGCTGAATATTAGCAGATCCTAGATGGGGTTTTATAGACCATTAGTTCTATGAGCCATCTAGCTGCGCCCCTGGATGGCAGCCTGCCAAGCCCTGTATGTATTTAGTGCCCATGTTGTGTATAAAAATAAGATAATTATAACCCCTGAGGACGAGGGAATATACACGGGTGTGACTAGTGCCAAGACACCATGTGACAAGCCTGTAATAAACTATTTCTAGAACACCACTGACATACTGAAGAGAGATGGATGTGACTATTAACCCCTTGGAGCCTGCTCCACACTAAACGTGTAAGACCTCTTTCACACAAGTTTTCCATCCGGATGCGATGTGTGTTGTGAACGTATAGCATCCAGACTGAATCCTGACCCATTCATTTCAATGGGTCTGTGTACGTTTTTCATGCATCATCTCTGTGTTCAGGATTAGGGCTCGTTCACACAGCCGTATGTGTTTTGCGGTCCGCAAATTGGATACCGGCCCGTGTGCGTCCCGCAATTTGCAGACCGGACATGGCCACCACTCTCATAGAAAATGTCTATTCTTGTCCACAATTGTGGACAAGAAAAGGAAATGCTCTATTTTTTCCGGGGCCGCGGAACGGAACTACAGATGCGGACAGCACACGGTTCGCTGTCTGCATCTTTTGTGGCCCCGTTGAAGTTAATGGGTCCTCACCCGTTGCGTAAAATTGCGGAACGGGTGCGGACCCGTTCATACAGCAGTGTGAATGGGCCCTAAGTCGCAGCATGTTCTATATTGTGCATTTTTCACAAAGCTTTGGCTCCATAGAAGTGAACGCGGCTTGCGTGGAAAATGGAAAAGATCTGGATGCGTTTTTCACCGATGATTGCTAGGAGATGTAGATTGTTATTCTTTAGTTTCACACGTGTGAAAAACGCATACAATCTGGAAGGGGGAAAAAAACACACACACTGAACGCAATCGCAGAAAAAAACTGATTGCACTTGCATACAAAACCATCCGTTTTCCCCTGAACAGATCCTGACACATTAAGTATCGCTAACTGTAGTTTGGGTTTATTTTTAATATAGTGTAGGGACAGGGATGTTAAACATCTTGTAATTTACTTTATTAGGGAACAATGGGGTTTTTTTTCTACTAGAAAACAGGTTGTGAAGAGTCTTCTTAGCAACGCTCTAACAGTGTTAGGGTCCATTCACACGTCCGCAAAATAGGTCAGCATCCGTTCCGCAATTTTGCGGAACAGGTGCGGACCCATTCATTTTCAATGGGTCCGGAATGTGCTGTCCGCATCCGCGGATCTGCAAAAAAATAGAACATGTCCTATTCTTAAAAGGCATTTTCTATTATAATGCTGGAGATGTGCGGTCCGCAGATTGCTGGTGTCTGTGTTTTGCGGATCCGCAAAACACATATAAACGTGTAATTGGACCCTTAGTAAGGAGAGTCTATCTTCACTGTGTGTAACATGCAGAGGCTTCCAGCCACCTCGTCACTACCTCAGTCCCTGACTATGGACATACGGCCTATCACCTGCCTATCTGACTTGTTTCACACAGGCTTTTTCAGTGCTCAGTGAAACGCTGAAGACTAAAGACAGAGACTTTCCTTAGTTATGCTGTTAGAGCTTTACTAAGAAGACTGTTTAAACTGAATCCACAGATATACTTTAAGTTGACGTTGATGTCAACTGACAAGTCTCAGCACATCCTGCCAGTCTGAAGCCATCTACGGGCCTTTGGCTGGAGGCATGGAACTTCCATGACCCAATAGACACAGTCCATACACTCAGGGCCCACTGAAATATAATCATGTCCCTATGGATTTGGATCAGTAGATGACCAGAAACATTGAGACCAAAATTCAACAGTTTTCCAATTTATAAAAGGCTGTTATATTAAAATTATTGGGGTATTCTTGGGCACCAAGGGATTGAAGAAGTTATAAATTTGGGTGTTTTAAAACAAAATTCCCCCTCCTTCCCCTCTGAGGGGAAATATGAAATGTAACCGGTTCAATAAGCTAACATTACGAGAATAAAAACTGCAGGAATCTACCATTGTCTGGAATGTGGTGAGTGGTGTCTGCGTTCCTCGGTGTCCTCTTCACTATGGGGCAGCGCAGGGCAGTGGACAGGGGATAGAAGAACTCTTACATCACAATGAGAATCACATGATGTCACAACCTCACCATGGGAACCTACAATCACTCCCATCATAACAGCCATCAACCGCACAATCATATTCTGTTTATTACAAAAAAAAATCTATATAAATTAACATTTAAATTACAATTTTGTCAAATCCAGAAGTTTTTTTTCCCCTCTAAAAATGAGGTACACAAGGTACACAATCTTCAGAATGTAGAACCACACTGTCCTTGCTGCTGCTTCTTCTCACGTATTTTCCAGCCTGTGTGTCAGTATATACTGCAGCTCTGGCATTTTATTCTCAACCCCACTTAAGAGTGTGCTCAGTGATTCTTGAATAAACTAGAGAAAGTCTGGCGGAACAGAAGTAGCAGACGTAATATCGGACCTTGAGATGCTGGAGAAGCTAAAAGAGAAAAGAAGCCACATGAAAACACAGGACAAGTCAGGGTTGTACCATTTCCTTTCACCTTCTGACAGATTTCATTAAATGATATCAATAAACATTATAGTTTCTCCCACCAAAAAACAAGCCCTCATACAACTCCGCAGACTGAAATATAAAAAAGTTATGGGTATCAGAAAATGATGATGCAAATTTTTTCCCCCACAAAGGTTTTCATTCTTTAACCCTTTAACCCTTTCATTTTTGCGTTTTCATTTTTCTTATATTTTTTTATATTTCTGTTCACATAGCTGTATGCTTATTTATTGCGGGACAAGTTGTACTTTCTAATGCCACTTTTCCATTCTTAATTATGGCACACAATGTAGTGGGAATTGGTAAAAAAAAAAAATCCAAATGGGGTGGAATTGGAAAAAAACACGCAATTCCTCCCCAGTTTTACAGGTTTTGTTCGCACAGTGTTCTGTTTGTGGCACAACTGACCCATGCGCTTCATTCTCTGGGTCAGTCCGATTACAACGATACCCCATATGTATAGGTTTTTTATGGCTAAATAGTGTAAAAATAAATGTAAACTGACCCCCCTAACTTTTTTTTACTGTTATATCTACTGAGCTGTGTGGGGGCATAATTTATTGCGGAACAATCTGTAGTTTTTATTGATACCATTTTGAAGTGTGTGACTTTTTGATCACATTTTATTACATTGTTTTGGTACGAGAAGCAATGGAAAAAATGGCAAATTGGCCATTTTGACACTTTTTTCTGTTACGCCATTTGCCTTATTGGAAAAATATTTTAATAGTACAGGCGTTTTCGGACACGGATACCCATTATGTTTATATTTTTTGTTATTTAGGTATTTAATTTTTTATTATATGGAAATAGGGGTGATTTAAAGCAATTACAGACATCACCATTGGCCACAGGGGTTGTCGGTAGGAGGTTTTTGACACTTTAGATGCAGTGATCTCACTTCATCATGGCATCTAAAGCCTTTAATTATCACGATCGGCATTATTGCTGTTCGCGGTAATTAGCGGCCGTTTCAAATAGCAGAGACCTGCCGGCCATGATGCCCGCCGCATGTGTGAGCAGCCGCCATGTTTGCCTATTGCTCCAGCGCCGTACATGTACGGCGCTGGTAGCTAAACGGTTAAAAAAAGGTAAAGCTATAGAAATTTTGTATCGCTGTAATCATACTGACCTGAAGAATAAGGATGTCATGTCGTTTTTATTGCATGTGAACGCCGTAACATGAAAACTCAAAATACCTTTCTGGAATTGTGGCTTTTTTTTGTAACTTTGTAACACAAAAAAGTAAGTTTTCTGTTTTCCAATACAAGATATTGGGGGCACATTGCTAGGACATGCCCCCAAAGTCTAATCTGTGCCACCTCTGGGACCTGCATCTATCTCTAGAACAGGGCCCGCAAAGTTAAGGATAACGGACCGTGCATGCATGGCCACCCTCCATTTTTTCCTATGGGTGTGCTTAAAACAGCCAACTGGCGCACTTGGCTATTTTTGGAAGTCCAATACGAATTAATGGGAAGTGCACTGGGCAAGAAGGGCCACCGCTCCATTCACTTCTATGGGGATGACGGAAATAGCAGAGCCTGGCCCCTTTCAGACATTGGGGGCATATCCTAGGTGATATGTCCCCAATGTATTAAATAGGCCAATACTAAATAAATAAAAAGTATAACTTGTTCCACAACAAAATAAGCCCTCCTATGGCTATGTGGACAAAAAGTATAAAAAGTTGTGACTTTTGGAAGGAAGAAAGGAAAAACAGAAAACGCAAAACTAAAAATGGTGTTCTCTGGGCTACAGATACTGATGAGCTCTTCTCTAGCAGCTCCACTGATCAGCTGTTTGGGGCTGCCACCGTGCTGGATACTATACGTGTACTAAGCTGGAGGCAGATGGCTATGGCCATGCTGGGGTAACTGAAAGCTCAGCCCCTATACAAGTGAATGTGAGAGGAGATTCAGTACACCAGCGCATGGAGGATTCGGTGTCCTCTCCGGCGCCACAGCAGCCCTAGACAGCTGATGGTGGGGGTGCCAGTTGTTGAACCCCCACCATTCTGATACTAATGACTTATACTGAGGATGTCATCAATATCTGTAACCCAGAGAACCACCATAGGTTGTATTGTAGACATATTGTTTTATGCTCACACAGTTATTTCTGATAGCTGAAAAACATGTCAAGAGAAAATCAGCCTCGGAAATCCAGGCATTTACTAGAGGTTTATGATGGATTTTTTAATGTTGCACACATTTTGATGGCATAAACGCAAAAAATACACTCCAAAGGGCACACCAGTGTATTTGGAGTCTATGTTCCCCCTCCTATTGACTAATGGGAAAAATACTAAGTAAAATACTTCAAGAAGTGGCATAGCACTTCTTAATGCGTTTTTTAACCACTTCCAGACCGGGCCATTTGCCCCCTTTCCAGGCCTAATTTTGCAAATCTGACATGTCACTTTATGTGGTAATAACTTTGGAACACTTACTTATTCAAGCCATTCTGAGATTGTTTTCTTGTGACACATTGTACTTCATGTTACTGGCAAATTTGAGTCAATATGTTTTCTAAATTTGAATCTCTCAGCTTTTAAGACAGATAGTGATACCTCATAAAATATTCATTAATTAACATGTCTCTTATGTTGGCATAAGGGTCCATTCACACGTCCGTGTGTGTTTTGCGGATCCACGGATCCGTGGATCCGCAAAACACTGATATCGGCGACGTGCGTTCCGCATTTTGCGGACAGCACATCGCTGGCAGTTAATAAAAAATGCCTATTCTTGTGCACAATTGCAGACAAGAATAGGACATGTTCTATTTTTTTGGGGATCGGAATTGCGGACCCGGAAGTGCGGATAGAAATGAATGGGTCAGCAATTCCGTTCCGCAAAATGCGGAACAAAATTGCGGACGTGTGAATGGACCCTAATTTTGGAATTTTTATTTTATTTTTAGGACGTTAGAAGGTTTAGAATTTTAGAAGCAATTTTTGAAATTTTTAAGAAAATTTCCAAAGTCAGCTTTTTTAAGGACCAGTTCAGTTCTGAAGACACTTTGAGGGGCTTACATAATAGAATCAACCCATAAATGACCCCATTTTAGAAACGACACCCCTCAAACTATTCTAAACTGGTTTTAGAAATGTTGTTAACCCTTTAAGTATTCCACAGGAATTAAAGCAATGTTTTTGTGTTGCAATTTTCTTAGAGCCATTTTTTTTTCTGGTTATGTGGGTGGGGGCTTATTTTTTGCGGGATGAGGTGATGTTTTTATTGCTACTATTTTGGAGTACATACGACTTTTTGATTGATTAACATTATGTTTTTTGAGAGGTGAGCTAACAAAAAAATTAAATCTGTTTTGGCGCAATGTTTATTTTTTTTATGGCATTCACATGATGGGGTAGATCATGTGATATTATTATACAGCCAGTCGTTGCGGACACGGTGATACCAAATATGTCTATTTTTTTTTTTTCTTCTATTTTTAACATGTTTTAAATGACGGATTTGGGGGAAATGTTTTTTTTCTAAATGTAAAACTTTTTTTTTCCAAAAACACTTTATTTAATTTTTTTTTATTTTACACTTTGTGTCCACCATAAGGGTCATACAAGATCTCTGGGGGACATTTAACTTCAATTTTTTTTTTACTATTAATTTCTGACATAGCACCAGTTACAGGGGAAATACACCCCCCAGAGAGGCTGTACAGCACTATACAACGCTGTACAGCCTCAGTGCAGGGCTGATCGTGGTCTATGGAAAATCCGACAGCTCCTGCACTCCCCTGGCCGTCACACGACCACCGGGCAGCGATCTCTCTGGGGTGCCCTGCTGTCACTGACAGCGGGCCCCCCCTCTCGGCAACTGCACGATTAGCGTGCAGCTGCCATCTCTGAATGGAACGTCCATTTAGAGATAAACCCGACAGCCCAGGATGTTTATAGTCAATCGGTCAGGAAGTGGTTAAATACACTGGAGGAAATTTAGCAAAACTGGTGTAAAGGAAAAATTTCTGGAAGCAATTCCGATAGGTTGTACCGGCAGAGAGTTCTCCTGATCAGGCACTGCCAGAGATGCAACCGGAATGCCCGCCGGCCCCATTAACTATAATGGGGTCTGGCAGAGATCCGGCAAATATACGGAGAACTGGCTGAACACAAACCGCTGCACGCTGCGGTTTGTGTCTGGCCAATTCTTGGCATTCTCTGTTAGAACTGGCTGCCGGATGACAATGCCAGAGATGTGAAGCTAGCCTTAGTAGCCCATAGTAACCAATCAGATTCCACCTTTATTTTTTGGAAAATGAAAGGATCAATCTGATTGGTGGCTATGGGCAACTAAGGCTGAGTTCACGCATCAGTTATTTGGTCAGTTATTTCCATCAGTGATTGTGAGCGAAAACCAGGAAAGGGTCAAAAACACAGAAGAGGAGCAGATCTTTCCATTATACCTTATTGTGAGCCAACACCATTTGTTAAGCCTACTCAGAGATAAGGTATAATGGAAAGATCTGCACTGTTCTGTGTTTTTAACCCTTTCCTGGTTTTTGCTCACAATAAGAGCTCATTCAGATGGCCGTATGCTGTCTACAAAAATGTGGATACGTTTTTTGCGGATTAGAAGGAGACCCATTCACTTTTATGGAGCCCTTTTCTTCCATTCTACAGCTCTGCAAAACAAATAAAACATGTCCTATACTTGTCAATCAGGATGGGGTCTATGTGTCCGGAAAAATGCGGAATGCAATCTGCATTTTTGCGGAAAGCATACTGCCGTCTGAATGAGCCCTAACCGATAAAAATAACTGATCAAATAACTGAAGCGTGAACTTGTCCTAAGCCAGTTTTCCATTACACCAGTTTTGCTAACTCTCCCCCACAATTGTAAAAGTATGCAGTGTTTTTCCTGCTGAAAAACATGGGAAGCTGATTTCAAGTGTTTTTGAACCATTTTTCAGTTTGCAATACAAACAGTTTACACGCCAAAGTGCACTTAACATTTAACAGTGTGAATATACACTGATAAGGTACCCCCTTCCTGGACAGACCACTGAATGGAAGCATACTTACCTGCTTCCCGATGCTGGCTCCCGGGTCCTTCATTCCATGGTCTTGGCTGCTCTGCAGAGCTCCCTGAATATAGACTTCCTGTTTGATGCAACTGCAGCCAATCACTGGCTGCAGCGGTGTCCTTCTCCCCTTGCATCACATGACCAATGGCATCAAACAGGAATTTTATATGCAGGGAGCGCAAAGGAGCAGCTGAGGCCGGGAAGCAGGTAAGAATACTTCCTTTCGCAGGTCTGCCCAGAGGTGGGGGGTTGCCAACATCCCCCCCAAAAGCTGCACAACCCGTTTGAAGGTGATTTTCTGATGTGCCTATGATCAGTAGTGATTCACCTACAGTGACCACCATTGACCCTACCTGGATCAAGACGCAGGAGAATGACTGACATGAGTAGGAGTGCAAGCAGTATCAGTCGGAGGGGTATCTTACGCGTCCACGTCAGTGCTGCACTCAGGGCCCCATAAATCAGCTGAGCAACCTGCAGATATCTTGCTCTTACATTTCCTGCAATGCAAAAAAAGAGTCAGTTCAATCATAAAGCGAATTCTGTAAATCACTAAAATATCTCTGAGCCCATAAATACTGCCAGTGGCCTGGAAGGAAACCACCATCACCAATGGCCAAGGGTCAGAAGCTGCAGCAAAATGCCATCTTCAAGTCCCAATAATTGTTCTGCACAAAGAAGAGCAAAATCTCAAGCCTATGTGCACTCATAGACATCTGATGAACTGCACAATGTACACCTCTGTTTGCTGTCAGTAAGTGGGCACATTGTTGTGGAGATTAAAAACGTAACCAAAGCTAACAGTTCTCACATCAGTGGATTTACTACAGTTGTATCCAGTCCAAACATCCCTGTGTGGTCCAGACTGATATGTTTTACCTGCACAGACACACTGTAACAAACAGTGCAGAGCTGATCTTAAGCGGTTTTCAGAGTTATTGTAAAAAGTATCCATGTGATAACTGGTAAGTATACCTTCTATTTCATTAGAGTTAGTGCCTCTGGGCACTTTTTGCAATAACTCGGGCAACCCCTTTAAATCTCTAGATGTAAACAAGACTGTTCCCTATACCAAACAGCAAGCAGAGATCTTGTAAATGACGAGAAAGTGAAACTCTCCAGAAATATGGTCGATAAATGGCATTGAGTGCTGACCATGCATGATCCCCAGAATTAGAGGATTATACCTGATGGGCTGACTGACTGTTCATGGCTCACACGCTCTTTTTCAACTTTGGCCTCCTCCTCCTCTCGTTCCAACCGGCGCTTTTCCTCTCTCACGGCTGTTAGCACCACTTCCTGTTGCTGTTTTGAAAACACCTGAGGGTCCTGCGCCAACTCCTCGGCCTCTGAGAAGTGACCAAGGGGGAGGAGAATATTTATAAGATGCAGCTCCGCTACTCTCTTATACTGCAGTGAAGGATAAGCGACGTGACCTCTAAGCCAATCTCTGCTCAGCTCCAGCATCACATGGGGCTGCTTCACTCTGCTATACAGGAGGAGGCTGCAGAAACAGAAGGAGGTCATGAGATGTTACTTATCCTGTACTGCTATTGACTTACTTCCTGTATTATACTCCAGAGCTGCACTCACTATTCTGCTAGTAGGGTCACTTTGTACATACATTACTTATCCTGTACTGCTATTAACTTACTTGCTGCATTATACTCCAAAGCTGCACTCACTATTCTGCTAGTGGGGTCACTGTGTACATAAATTACTTATCCTGTACTGTTCCTGAGTTACATCCTGTATTATACTCCAGAGCTGTACTCTCTATTCTGCTGGTGCAGTCACTGTGTACACACATTACTTATCCTGTACTGATCCTGAGTTACATCCTGTATTATACTCCAGAGCTGCACTCACTATTCTGCTGGTGTAGTCACTGTGTACATACATTACTTATCCTGTACTGATCCTGAGTTACATCCTGTATTATACTCCAGATCTGTACTCACTATTCTGCTGGTGGAGTCACTGTGTACATACATTACATTACTTATTCTGTACTGTTCCTGAGTTAGATGCTGTACTATACTCCAGAGCTGTACTCTCTATTCTGCTGGTGTAGTCACTGTGTACATACATTATATTACTTATCCTGTACTGTTCCTGAGTTAGATGGTGTACTATACTCCAGAGTTACATCCTGTATTATACTGTCTATTCTACAGCTTCAGAACTGAACTCTCCCAGCATTCCTTGCTTGTTCAGTGTCTGTATAGACATGAAACAAACCCCCACCACCTACTTTATAAAAGCATATCTAACAATTAGCATGCTAACTATTTCCACTGACAACCATGTCAATAATAACATACATTTCTTCTACACATAAACTGTAATGGTATCTTTATACGGCCACCCTTGAATAGTTCAGCCCAGGGGTGACATTACCACATCTCCATGATATTGTGTGGCATCTCTTGTGGGCGGTAATACTGAAGCAGCCAGGGCAGCACCTCCCGCCATCGCTCCATTTCTGCCAGGGCCTGGATCGCTATTACCACAAGGGCTGCCTTCACCTGATCATTCCTGGGGGCATAGAACAAACAATTACACAAAAAAGTCACAGTGAAATTGTTTTCACTTACAAAAAAGGCATTTTCAGGTTTTATGCAAAGTTAATCACTACAGAGTGAAAAGTTCTGCAACTTTCGACAAGACAATGGGGGAGATTTATCAAAACTGGTGCAAAGAAAAACTGGCTTAGTTGTCCATAGCAACCAATCAGATTTCAGAGCTCCTTTGGAAAATGAAAGATGGAATCTGATTGGTTGCTATGCTATGCTAAGCCAGAAGTGCTTTGCACCAGCCTTGATAAATCTCCCCATTTGTATTTCAGTTCCTCTCCGCTATTAAGATTGTAGTTTACACTGAAAACTCTACAGCTAAGGATCCAGTCATGGGCACTTTCTGGGCAGCGCCTTGTGCGACACTTTATATCCTGTGCCATTAACTGTGCTTTTAAATCCTTGTTATTATAAAACTGTACCAGGCGAGGCTATCGCATTACATGATTATCAGCGCTCAGATCCGCACACTGCACCAAAGGTCCTGATTGTTTTCACTGTCTAAATTAAACATTATGGCAAACAGATCTCCCAGGACCTGGTGTGATACAGAACACTTAATCCACCTAATAAACCTCACAGTGCTGGCACGGAAACCTGGTGGGGGCTGATCCTGCTTCATGGACTTTACACCGGAATATGAGATAATACAATGTAATGTCACACAACCGAAGCAGGAATCATTGCCGAGATACGTGTGATTATAGCAGGTCCCTCCGTCACAACTCAGGGTGCAGAACAGCTTTTTTTTCACCTGAGCTCAGTATCACCCTCTGCTGTGTATTGAACTGAGTAAAAGCTATCAAGAAGTGGCCCAAAAGGTCAAAAGAATTATAAGACCAGACACAGACGAGCGAGTTCAGTGTAAGAAACTCGCAGCGTGTGTCAGTGTGAGGCCCCGTTCTGACCTCTGCTCCTCTGACAGGATTGCACAGCATTATACTGATTTATAAGGCTGTGTGTCCCTGTGAGACCTGCAATCTATTATATTACACTGACAGAATTATGTCAGTGTAAGACCTCAAGCACATGACCGTAGTTTCAGTCCGCATCCAATCCACAAAATGATGCGAACCAATTTATTTCAATGGGGCTACAAAAGATGCAGACAGGGCACCGTCGTCTTCTATCCACATTTCCGTTCCGGGGCTGCGCAAAAGAAATAGAACATGTCCTATTTTTGGCAATCTTGAAGGCAAGAATAGGCATTTCTAACAGTAGGCAGGACTTACTGATCTGCAAAATGCGGAACGTACACAGCAGGTATTTGTGTTTTGTGGATCTGCAATTTGCGGACCATAAAAATTGTGTGCAGAAGGCCTATTTCTGTAGAAGCAAGGTCAAGCATAGACACACAGCATTATAATACTGTATGATCCTTTCAGAGGAGTGGAGTTTGAAACAGGACCTCACACTGCCATAGGCCCCATGCACACGGCCGTGTTTCACAGCCGTGTGCGGGCCGTGGAACCGCGGCCTGGATCCCTCCTGAGAGCAGGAGCGCACGGCGTCACTGGTGACGCCGTGCGCTCCTGCTCTCAGGAGGGATCCAGGCCGCGGTTCCACGGCCCGCACACGGCTGTGAAACACGGCCGTGTGCATGGGGCCATATGCAGCAGCTTTCTCTCACTGGACTCGCTCATCTGTGTCTGTCCTTATATTGCCCCATACATACAAGAATATAACTACTATAATACTGCCCCCTATGTACAGCAATATAACTACTGTAATACTGCACTCTATTTACAAGAATAAAACTACTATAACACAGCCTCCTATGTACAAGAATATAATTACTATAACACAGCCTCCTATGTACAAGAATAGAATTACTATAACACAGCCTCCTATGTACAAGAATATAACTACTATAATACTGTCTCCTATGTACAAGAATATAACTACTATAATACTGTCTCCAATGTACAAGAATATAACTACTATAATACTGCCCCTATGTACAAGAATATAACTACTATAATACTGCCTCCTATGTACAAGAATATAACTACTATAATACTGTCTCCAATGTACAAGAATGTAACTACTATAATACTGTCTCCTATGTACAAGAATATAACTACTATAATACTGCCTCCTATGTACAAGAATAAAACTACTATAATACTGCCCTCTATGTACAAGAAAATAACAATGATACTGCCCCCTATGGACACATTTAGGACTGGTCACCCTCTTGTGGGGCTGGTATATAGGGCAGATGGTGTTTGACACTCACTTTGTGTCCCTTGGTTCTGTAGTTATGATCTGCAGGCCTCGCTCGCACAGTTCTAGGGCACCTGCAAAGTTCCTCTCTAGCACCAGCAGGTCAGTAGCTGCGTCCAGTAAAGAAAAGGCTGGGGGCGTGCCTGAAAGCGACAAGTGTGACCAGTCCCACATGGCGCTCAGGGAACAGCTGGATACGTTCTCTGTCACCGCCATGGTCAGGTGACTAGCAGATGTCAGCGCTGTCTGTGACCTTTCAATACAAAACAATGCAGTTACTACACGATAATGATGTATACACACAGTGTGAGTGAGAGACACAGTCCGCTAGAGTACCACCGTAGTAGTGCGGTGCAGAGATCAGCACAGCAAACCGTGGCAGGAATTTTAGAATAGCTGTGATCAAGTGTAACTTTTTTCTGCATGCTTTTGTGGCACCGTGACAGTTCACACCGTGGTTTTTGCAAAGGTAAAAATCCACCTCAAATTCAGTGGAAGAAACCAGTCCGGATTCTGCAGCGGACCTACCTGCGGTTTAGCCTGATTGAATAACTCTAAACCAGGAGAGATACCAGCGGCTTCCAACGATGTCCATGAGGACATGTCCGTCCTTGGCAGGATTGTGGCATTTAAGTGTGACCTACTACCAATGACAGGCAGATACGCTGGCGCCTTTTTGGTGTGGAATCCGCATCAAATATTCACAAGCAACTAAAAGGGGTTTTCCGGGATTTTAGTATTGATGACCTATGCTCAGGATAGCTCATCAATATCAGAATGGCGGATGTCTGACACCCGACACCCCCGCCGATCAGCTGGTTGAAAAGAAGACCGAGCTCTGTGAGAACGCAGCCTTCCCTTCATTATTTGCACGAAGCGTGGCCTTGTTTTAACCAGCTGATCGGTGGGAGTGCCGGGTGTCAGACATCCGCCAATCTGATATTGATGAGCTTTCCTGAGGATAGGTCATCAATATTAACCCCTTAGTGACCACCCATACGCCTTTTTATGGCAGTCACTAAGGGGCCTTAAGCTTGGACGCCACTTTTTTTTACTGGAGTGCCGGCCGATCAGAGCTGTGTAACACTTTGCATGCAGCGGGCAACGGCGCCCGCCGCATGTAAAGTGCTGACAGAGGGAGCAGACTCCCTCTGTCTCCCATAGGCACCCTGCAAATGCGATTGCGGGGTGCCGATGTGTGTGTGAAGGCTGCCTGGGGTCTGATGTAGGCCCCAGACCAGCCTCGAGTAATTTTCCTGCTGGTCAATGTCAGAATAGAATTGATAATTTATTCTTAGTTGCCACCAAAAAAACTTAATAAAAAGCGATCAAAAAGCGCCATTTACTCCAAAATGACACCAATGAAAAATACAAATCGTCCCCCAAAAATCAAGCCCTCACACAACTCCATATAACAAAAAATAAAAAAGTTACAGGTCTTGGGAAGTAGCAATGCAAGAACATATTTTTCTTCTTTATTGCAAAAAAGTAGTAAAACGTAAAAAAAAAAAAAATATATGTATTTGGTATCACTGTAATCGTACTGACCCAGAGAATAAAGATATGTTATTTATACCGAAAAATGAAAGCTGTAAAATTTATAACGTAAAAACATAGTGGCAGTATTGCCGTTTTTCCCATCTCCCTCCCAGAAAGAGTTAATAAAAGTGAATCAGAAAGTTATGTGTACCCCAAAATGGCGCCATTAAAAACTACAACTTGTCCCGCAAAAAACAAGACCTCATAAAGCTATATAGACAGAAAAATAAAAAACTTATAGCTCTTGGAATGCGATGATGAAAAAAGGAAGAAAAACGCTTGGTCAGTGAGGCCCAAAACAGGCTGGTCACTAAGGGGTTAAAATCCCAGAAAACCCCTTTCACACGAGCGTGACGGATTAGGTTCGGATGCGTTCAGGGAAACTCACACCATTTTGCAAGCAAGTTCAGTCAGCGAGTGCAATGCGTTTTGATGCGTTTTTCACACGCGCGTGATAAAAAACTGAAGGTTTACAAACAACATCTGTTAGCAACCGTCAGTGAAAAACGTACTGCATCCGCACTTGCTTCCGGATACAATGCGTTTTTCACTGAAGCCCCATTCACTTCTATTGGGACCAGGGCTGTGTGAAAAAAACGCAGAATATAGAACATGCTGCAATTCTCATGCAACGCACAAGTGATGGGTGAAAAAAAGGCTCGTGTACACAGACCCATTGAAAGGAACGGGTCCGGATTCAGTGCGGGTGCTATGCGTTCATGTCTCGCATTGCATCCGCGCGGGAAAACTTGCTCGTGTGAAAGGGACCTTAACAAGGCAGAGAAAACCTAGACCGGGGGTCAGCAACTTTCCGCACTCCAACTACAATTCCCAACATGCTCCATTCATTTCTATGAGAGTTCTGACAAGAGCAAGTATGCTGGGAGTTGTAGTTTCACAACAGCTGGGGTCCCAGAGGTTGCCTACCCCTGGCCTAGATTTTTTTGTGTGACCCTAAAGCCCATTTTCCAGACCATGTTTTATAACAGGGCACAATAAATATATATATATCTACACACACAGCAATAATTGTTTCTTTTAGATAATACATGGCTCGAGGTGGGCTATGGAACTACAGCACCCACAATGCATGTGTAGTTTTAGCACGGAGGTCCCTGTCACAAGTACCGTGTGCCCAACGATCACCACCCGTACACCGTGAGACCCGGATGTTGAGGCTGTTTGCGGCCACGAATATAGCTCCGCCCACCCGTTGTCATAAGCCAATAATCGTAAAGGTTCCAGTTTGTTCCTGATGCAAGTGATGAAACAACTGATATGATTGGCTGGTAGGCGGGACGGGGCGTGGCTGCACGGATCGGATGACAAGGAACGTGGTTGCCTTGCCTGCCTGTAGGCTCTTAAAGGGATAGTAAACCTGTAGCTTGTTAGCAGAACCTCTCCATGAACTACACATACTAGTCTATAGTATAGTCGCCATGACAGGAACGCATGCAACTGTACTTTTACATTTACGTTACAGAATCTGCCTTGTTGTAAGCAACCTATCGGAGCGCGCCCATCATGCCCTGGGGCGCAGGGAGCGGCACTGTGACTGCTGGCTGTGGGCAGTTTTTCTGAATGTGACCAAAATAGAGGCCAACCATGAGGAAAGAGGTGAACTTCGAATGAAGGACAGTTAGGGTTATGGGCATGTGTCCTGGAAATGCATTCTCCACATGGGAACTGAGTGTGGTAGGTCCCCAGTATATGCACCTGAATACATGGCATGTGGTGCAGCAGCATGTCAATATCTGACATGGCTTTGATGCTTTGCAATGCAGAGGGTAAAATCTGCAGCAAAGTGACAGCATTTCCGTGTCAAACGCCACAAGATCTTGGGAAAACGTGCAGCTTCCTAGGCCAGTGGCACGTGGCCTAGGTGCAGCTCAGTCCCATTCAAGTGAATGTGCCCGGCCTGCAATACCAGACACAGCCACTATACAATGGAGGTGCTGTGCTCAGATATGAGGCCGTGGTGATCATCGTAGCACCGCAGTCTCTTCAAACAGCTAATCGGTAGGGGTGCTGGGTGTTGGAGCCCTGCTGATCTAATATTGAATACCGATCCAGACGATAGGATAGAGGGCCATTATACTTACTAGGTGCATTATATCTATCGGGGGCACTATACTGGGGAAACTAAAAGGGCATTGTAACTACTGGGTGTACTAGAGGGGGGCATTATAACTACTGGGGCACTATATTTATTGGGTGTACTAGATGTGGATACCTAGTGGGGGCATTATAACTACAGGGTAGCCTTATGGAGGAGCCTTATTACTACTGGATGCACTTTGGGGAGCTTTATCACTACAGGGGGCACTTTGGGGCATTATTACTACTGGGGGGGGGGGGGGGGTTGTGGGTCCATAGTTATTGAGCACAATATGGAGGGCACTGCTGCTAACAGGGGCATTCTTGGGGAGCATTATTACTGTTGGGGCCACTATTATCAATGAGGTCAGTCTGGAGAGAATCATTATTACAGGTGGACATTTGGGAACACTTTGGGCACTATCTGTATGGCATTATTATTTTGTAAGTAGTATTTGGGGGCATTGGGGAGCACAGTATTGGGGGTAGCAGCAGGATAACACTGTTGGGGCACCAGGAGGATGATAGAATTGTGAGGAACCTAAGATGTCCGTATGGCAAACTCTGCAGAGGCAATTACGTGGCTGAAAGAAGTCGTCATGTGTTGCCTGGGCTGGATGGAGAAGTTGAGGAAAGAGAACGTCTACATCACAGGAGACATCATTGGATATAATGGATATTTAAAGGAAACCTGTCACCATGATTTTGCGCATAGAGCTGGGGACATGGGCTGCTAGATGGCTGCTAGCACATCTGCAATACCCAGTCCCCATAGCTCTGTGTGCTTTTATTGTGTTAAAAAAAACGTTTTGATTGATATGCAAATGACCTGATATGAGTCCTGTAGCCGGAGATGAGTCAAGCGGAAAGGAGCCCAGCACCGCCCCGCGTCCTCCGAATCTCCTCCTTGCTGGCTGACATCACAGAGCTGGAGCGCCGAAATCTCGCGATGCGCGAGCTAGCGCATGCGCAGTGTCGGCATCATATTCATTCCCTGTACTGGCATCAGCACAGGGAACGAACTGCGCATGCGCTAGCTCGCGCACCGCAAGATTTCGGCGCTCCAGCTCTGTGACGTCAGCCAGCAAGGAGGAGATTCGGAGGACGCGGGGCGGTGCTGGGCTCCTTTCCGCTTGACTCATCTCCGGATACAGGTCTCATATCAGGTCATTTGCATATGGATCAAAACTGTTTTTTAACACAATAAAAGCACACAGAGCTATGGGGACTGGGTATTGCGGATGTGCTAGCGGCCATCTAGCAGCCCATGTCCTCAGCTCTATGCGCAAAATCATGGTGACAGGTTCCCTTCAATGCTGTATAATCCAATATGTGGGAGAGTTCTGAATGTAATGTCCATGCACTGGGGTGGGGTTGCATCAAGAATTTGACACATATACATTGGGGCTTGGGTCCTGATTAGTGATGAGCGAACTTCTGTTTTAAGTTCGGCGTCTAAAGTTCGGCTTCCGGTTAGCGGAGAATCCCGATATGGATCCGGATATGGATTCCGACTTCCGTTGTGGTCCGTGGTAGCGGAATCAATAATGGCCGATTATTGATTCCGCTACCACGGACCACAACGGAAGTCGGAATCCATATCGGGATTCTCCGCTAACCGGAAGCCGAACTTTAGACGCCGAACTTAAAACAGAAGTTCGCTCATCACTAGTCCTGATTCTTTTGAGACCCTAGCAACGCCCCTGCCTGAGAACCTCTGTAGGTTTGGAGAAAAACATCCCATTCATACTATGCATTTAAAGGGGTTGCCGAGTTCTTTTTTCAATTTGTTTTCAAACTGCTAGGAGTGTGTTAAAATAATAATAAAAAAAAACAGTACCATATTTTCCAGTGTATAAGATGACTTTCTAACATTAGAAATTGTTTTCAAAAGTCGGGGGTCGTCTTATACGCCGGGTATACTCAGATCCAATGGTATATTCTAACCCCCAGGCGTTCCCATGGTGACGGGGACGCTTGCCTGGGGGTTAGAATATACCATCAGATCTGAGTTTTCACGACCTCAGTAGATTGCGAAAACCCAAATCCGATGGTATATTCTAACCCCCAGGCGTCCCCAAGGTGACGGGGACGCTTGCCTGGGGGTTAGAATATACAGGGCCCCACCACTCACAGGAGTACATTTATAAACTGTAATCGGTAACTTTAACTTTAATCATCGCTCATCTGTTTACTTGGATACCTTACTCTCAGCTCCGGTAACAGCAGGCAGTGCGGGCGGCGCTCACTCACGGATGTCACGTGCCTGCTTCTCCCACTAGGCGCACGAGGCGAGGGGGGGGGGGGGGGTCTGTGGATGGCACTGTTTAGGAGGAGAGGAGGATCTGTGGATGGTACTGTTTAGGGGAGGGGGATCTGTGGATGGCACTGTTTAGGGGAAGGGAATCTGTGGATGGCATTGTTTAGGGGGGATCTGTGGATGGCGTTGTTTAGGGGGGATCTGTGGATGGCATTGTTTAGGGGGGGATCTGTGAAGGGCACTGTTTAGGGGAGGGGGATCTGTGGATGGCACTGTTTAGGGGAGGGGGATCTGTGGATGGCACTGTTTAGGGGAGGGGGATCTGTGGATGGCACTGTTTAGGGGAGGGGGACCTGTGGATGGCACTGTTTAGGGGAGGGGGATCTGTGGATGGCACTGTTTAGGGGAGGGGGATCTGTGGATGGCACTGTTATGGGGAGGGGGATCTGTGGATGACACTGTCATGGGGTGGATCTGTGGATGACACATATAGCATAAGATGCTATATAGTGTCATCCATAGATCCCCCCCATAGCAGTGTCATCCACTGATCCCCCTCCCCATAACAGTGCCATCCACAGATCCCAGTCAGTTCCCTGGACTTGAAGACAGGGAGGGCTGGGCATTCAGGGGTAGTCTTATACGGCGAGTATAGCCCAAAATCTTTATTTTAAATGGAAAAGTTGGGGGTCGTCTTATACGTCCGGTCCTCTTATACCCTGGAAAATATGGTATACAGTGGAGGAAATAATTATTTGACCCCTCACTGATTTTGTAAGTTTGTCCAATGACAAAGAAATGAAAAGTCTCAGAACAGTATCATTTCAATGGTAGGTTTATTGTAACAGTGGCAGATAGCACATCAAAAGGAAAATCGAAAAAATAACTTTAAATAAAAGATAGCAACTGATTTGCATTTCATTGAGTGAAATAAGTATTTGAACCCTCTAACAAAAAAAGACTTAATACTTGGTGGAAAAACCCTTGTTTGCAAGCACAGAGGTCAAACGTTTCTTGTAATTGATGACCAAGTTTGCGCACATTTTAGGAGGAATGTTGGTCCACTCCTCTTTGCAGATCATCTCTAAATCCCTAAGGTTTCGAGGCTGTCTCTGTGCAACTCTGAGCTTGAGCTCCCTCCATAGGTTTTCGATTGGATTAAGGTCCGGAGACTGACTAGGCCACTCCATGACCTTAATGTGCTTCTTCTTGAGCCACTCCTTTGTTGCCTTTGCTGTATGTTTTGGGTCATTGTCGTGCTGGAACACCCATCCACGACCCATTTTCAGTTTCCTGGCAGAGGGAAGGAGGTTGTCGCTCAGGATTTCACGATACATGGCTCCGTCCATTTTCCCGTTTATGCGAATAAGTTGTCCTGTGCCCTTAGCAGAAAAACACCCCCAAAGCAAAATGTTTCCACCCCCATGCTTGACGGTGGGGACGGTGTTTTGGGGGTCATAGGCAGCATTTTTCTTCCTCCAAACACAGCGAGTTGAGTTAATGCCAAAGAGCTCTATTTTGGTCTCATCAGACCACAGCACCTTCTCCCAGTCACTCTCTGAATCATTCAGGTGTTCATTGGCAAACTTCAGACGGGCCTGCACATGTGCCTTCCTGAGCAGGGGGACCTTGCGAGCCCTGCAGGATTTTAATCCATTGCGGTGTAATGTGTTTCCAATGGTTTTCTTGGTGACTGTGGTCCCTGCTAATTTGAGGTCATTAACTAACTCCTCCCGTGTAGTTCTAGGATGCTTTTTCACCTTTCTCAGAACCATTGACACCCCACGAGGTGAGATCTTGCGTGGAGCCCCAGAGCGAGGTCGATTGATGGTCATTTTGTGCTCCTTCCATTTTCGAACAATCGCACCAACAGTTGTCACCTTCTCTCCCAGCTTCTTGCTAATGGTTTTGTAGCCCATTCCAGCCTTGTGCAGGTCTACAATTTTGTCTCTGACATCCTTGGACAGCTCTTTGGTCTTTCCCATGTTGGAGAGTTTGGAGTCTGCTTGATTGATTGATTCTGTGGACAGGTGTCTTTTATACAGGTGACTAGTTAAGACAGGTGTCCTTAATGAGGGTGACTAATTGAGTAGAAGTGTCTAACCACTCTGTGGGAGCCAGAACTCTTAATGGTTGGTAGGGGTTCAAATACTTATTTCACTCAATGAAATGCAAATCAGTTGCTATCTTTTATTTAAAGTTATTTTTTCGATTTTCCTTTTGATGTGCTATCTGCCACTGTTACAATAAACCTACCATTGAAATGATACTGTTCTGAGACTTTTCATTTCTTTGTCATTGGACAAACTTACAAAATCAGTGAGGGGTCAAATAATTATTTCCGCCACTGTATCTCCTCATCCGATCCAGTAGCACCACTCTGTCTACTCTGTTGGACCGCAGTCGCAGCGTGTTGTTTTGGCAGTGTTGACATCCTGCCTCAGGGGTCTCGTGCAGTACACTGCTGAGGCCAGTAAGTGGCTGCAGTGGTATACAGGATGTCACCACTGCGGTCAAAACAATACATCATGGCTGCAGGCTGGCACAGAGAACCTGGATCGGAGGGGGATTGAGAATGTAATTTTGTGAATTATTTTAACAGACTGTTAAAAAAAAAAAAAAAGAACTTGGACAACCCCTGTCACACCCACATTCTTTATATGACATGGTGTGGATTGTTGTAAGTGCAGCACGTCTAAGGGCTCTTTCACACTTGCGTTATTGTCTTCCGGCATAGAGTTCCGTAGTCGGGGCTCTATGCCGGAAGAATCCTGATCAGGATTATCCCAATGCATTCTGAATGGAGTGAAATCCGTTCAGGATGCATCAGGATGTCTTCAGTTCCGGAACGGAATGTTTTTTGGCCGGAGAAAATACCGCAGCATGCTGCGCTTTTTGCTCTGGCCAAAATAACTGAAGACTTGCCGCAAGGCCGGATCCGGAATGAATGCCCATTGAAAGGCATTGATCCGGATCCGGCCTTAAGCTAAACGTCTTTTCCGCGCCTTGCCGGATCCGACGTTTAGCTTTTTTAGAGTGGTTACCATGGCTGCCGGGACGCTAAAGTCCTGGCAGCCATGGTAAAGTGTAGTGGGGAGCGGGGGAGCAGCATACTTACCGTCTGTGCGGCTCCCGGGGCGCTCCAGAGTGACGTCAGGGCGCCCCAGGCGCATGGATGACGTGATCGCATGGCACTTCATTCATGCGCATGGGGGGCTCTGACGTCATTCTGGAGCGCCCCGGGAGCCGCACGGACTGTAAGTATGCTGCTCCCCCGCTCCCCACTACTACTATGGCAACCAGGACTTTAATAGCGTCCTGGCTGCCATAGCAACACTGAAAGCATTTTGAAGACGGATCCGTCTTCAAATGCTTTCAGTACACTTGCGTTTTTCCGGATCCGGCGTGTAATTCCGGCAAGTGGAGTACACGCTGGATCCGGACAACGCAAGTGTGAAAGAGGCCTTACCACATGCTTTTTCAACATTTTTTTCTTTTGTTGACTTTAGGATATGTTCACATGTGGCAGATTTGTTGCAGAAATTTCTGCAACATAAAATCAGTTTTATTCATCTGACTGGGATTGTTTCTGCAGCAGTTAATGGCTTTTTGAAAGCTTAATTGAATCCCATTTATTCTCAGATGAATAGGAAAGTCTCAGAAATTTCAGTACCAAAACTGCCACATGTGAATTTACTAGGGGTGCACCGAAATTCCGGCAGCCGAAAATATCGGCCGGAAATGGGAGGACTGGGAGGAGGAGCTGGGGGCCGGTGCGCTCACTGTGCTCCGGCCCCCAGCTCCAGTAGTTATAAAAAGTGTGCAATTAATACGGATTCTATTCATGAGGCCTCCTCTACGCACATCCTACTCACAGGGCTGTTCTGGCCGGCCTACTTTCTGAATGAAGGAGGCGGGGCAGGCATGTGACGTCAGTCGTGACGCTGCCGCTCATCTGCCCGGCCGGCCAGCACAGCCCTGTGAGTAGGATGTGCGTAGAGGGGGCCTCATGATTAGAATCCGTATTAATTGCACACTTTTTATAACTACTGGAGCTGGGGGCCGGAGCACAGTGAACGCACCGGCCCCCAGCTCCTCCTCCCAGTCCCTCCCCGCTATTTTCTATTAATTGTACAATGGGGGGGGGGGTCTGTGGATGGCACTGTTATGGGGTGGGGGGGTCTGTGGATGGCACTGTTATGAGGTGGGGGGGTCTGTGGATGGCACTGTTATGGGGTGGGTGGGGGTCTGTGGATGGCACTGTTATGGGGTGGGGGGGTCTGTGGATGGCACTGTTATGGGGTGGGGGGGTCTGTGGATGGCACTGTTATGAGGTGGGGGGGTCTGTGGATGGCACTGTTATGGGGTGGGGGGGGTCTGTGGATGGCACTGTTATGGGGTGGGGGGGTCTGTGGATGGCACTGTTATGGGGTGGGGGGGTCTGTGGATGGCACTGTTATGAGGTGGGGGGGTCTGTGGATGGCACTGTTATGGGGTGGGTGGGGGTCTGTGGATGGCACTGTTATGAGGTGGGGGGGGGTCTGTGGATGGCACTGTTATGGGGTGGGTGGATTATACTTACAGGGCTTCACTTGTCAGGTGCGCATATAAGATCTTCTATAGGTCGCTCAGATCCTGGATTACAACCATACTCGATGTCCAGAAACTCTCAGGGGAAAAAGCCACAAGAGAAGTATGTGCGTACCAGAGGTCAGGTAGAAAACAATTTAATATTGGTAAAAAATTACAACTAAAACATATAAAAATCAGAAGTATTGCCTATTGCCAGGGCAATACTTCTGATTTTTATATGTTTTAGTTGTAATTTTTTACCAATATTAAATTGTTTTCAATCTGACCTCTGGTACGCACATACTTCTCTTGTGGCTTTTTCCCCTGAGAGTTTCTGGACATCGAGTATGGTTGTAATCCAGGATCTGAGCGACCTATAGAAGATCTTATATGCGCACCTGACAAGTGAAGCCCTGTAAGTATAATCTGTTTGCAGGCAGATTAAGTGTTGTGATATACTACGCTATAGTCCTCTTTTCCACAGAGCTCTATCTTGACACCATCGATATCTATACACGCCTTCACTTACAAGGGATCTTGTGAGTATAAATTTGTTCACATGGAGCGTTAGATGCTTGGCACCTGCTACACCATAGTGCGTTTTTTCATCATCCACAGGTTTGCACACTAATGTTGGATTGTGAGGTGGCTTGTGATTCTACTAGTTGAAGATTTCAAAAGTGAACTTTATACACAGAGAAGATTTTCCTCTCACTCGCTATATCTGGTCGCCGTGGTACTTTATTAGATAATGTAAAATATTATATTATATTAAAAACAAATGTTAATATTCACATACATACACAGACAAATCAATTATAAAAGTATCTATAATCACTGAAACACAATGGTAATCAGGGACCCAATATATATGTATAAAATATCGGATGTGGCCAATAATTCGCATGTAATAGAGAATAATCAATAAACAGCAAAAATTGGAGGAATATCCGAAAATATCCAAATGTTCAGTCCAATGTCAGAAGTATATTATATGCAAAAATCACAAGGAAAAAATCTGACGGTACTCGAAAATTCAATTGAAATGATCGATCCAATATCCTAGGCTCTAATACAAGGACTAGTAGCCTGTCCAATTATAATCGTGGGTTCGATTATTTATACACAATTCAAAGTGACAGCATTATCTTCCAAAGGAATTGTCGATTGTATTTTTCATCGTAGAAGATTATTCCATTTATAATTGTTCAGTCTACTCACATAATAGATGTACTTAAGCGGCTCCGATTAACGGTCCGCGGCGTCCCGCGTGGTAATCAGGATATGATCTCCGCTTACACGTGTGAGCATCGACTTCAACGTGGAATGGTATACGATGTCCCTCAATAGATTTTTCGGAGGATTTTCGACAAGCTGTCCTTTAAATGAACAATCAAAGTTCCTCACTTACTGGCGCCAGCAGTTTCTTTATGGTCCACAGCTCTGCAGATACATACGATAGACCTTCGATATATTGTCTCCAAGAAGGATCGGAACTGCAAAGGTTAGTAGTGCTTAAGTCGAATTGGGGGGTCCAGTACCAGACGCGTTTCGGGGAATAATCTTCTACGATGAAAAATACAATCGACAATTAATTCCTTTGGAAGATAATGCTGTCACTTTTTGAATTGTGTATAAATAATCGAACCCACGATTATAATTGGACAGGCTACTAGTCCTTGTATTAGAGCCTAGGATATTGGATCGATCATTTCAATTGAATTTTCGAGTACCGTCAGATTTTTTCCTTGCGATTTTTGCATATAATATACTTCTGACATTGGACTGAACATTTGGATATTTTCGGATATTCCTCCAATTTTTGCTGTTTATTGATTATTCTCTATTACATGCGAATTATTGGCCACATCCAATATTTTATACATATATATTGGGTCCCTGATTACCATTGTGTTTCAGTGATTATAGATACTTTTATAATTGATTTGTCTGTGTATGTATGTGAATATTAACATTTGTTTTTAATATAATATAATATTTTACATTATCTAATAAAGTACCACGGCGACCAGATATAGCGAGTGCCCAGCCCTTTCTTTTGAATACTTTTTGCTTGATAGATTGGGTGAATCTGTGGGCTGAGAGCACCCATCCTGGTTCCCTACCCATGCAGTAGTGCGACCTATCACTTGTGAATTCAATCGCGATTCTTCAATAACCCGAACTTTAGACGCCGAACTTAAAAAAAAGTTCGCTCAACACTATTTATAATCTAGAACCAGGAGTAGATCCTTTAGGTTTCATGCACACGGCCGTGGCTCTATTGCGGCCCGCAATACACGGGCACCGGATATGTACACCATGCATCACGGATGTGGACCTATTCACTTGAATGGGTCTGCGATCCGGAAGGTCGGTGTGGAACGGAGGCATGGAAGCATCACAGAGTGCTTCCGTGGGGTTTCTGTTCGTGCCTCTGCATCACAAAAAAGTAGTGCATGCAGTACTTTTTTGCGGTGCGGACCGTTGGATGCGGATTGCGAACCCCATTCAAATGAGTGGGTCCACATCTGCATGCAGCGGCCCTACGGTCTGAGCCCGTGCATTGCAGACTGCAATTCGCGGTCTGCAGCACAGGCCAGCTTGCACACGTTCAAGTGCATGAGGTAAGATGGTAAGATTTGTGCCTCTTCTGTGTTTTGGACACACTCCTGGTTTTGGCTTACAAAGGCCTTGTTCACATTTCCGTCACTGACGTGTGCTATCTGCATTTTCCACGGACAGCACACATACCCACTGATTTAAATGTGTTTATTCACACATCAGTTAAAAAAATCATACAGACATTTTGGTTTATGATGCAGACCAAAAACACCCATTTAAATCTATAGGTCAGTGAAAAAACATTGACACAACATGGCATCCATGTAGTGTCAGTGTTTCATGGACCATTGAAAGGACATGCTCTGGAAATTAATCTGTAGCTGAGCAGTGTCGGTGGAATATGGATAACGCACGGAGGGCAAAAAACAGACACACGGATTCTTCACAGATGAAACACAGACGGAATTTCTGTGGATGTCAAACGGACATGGAAATGTGAACGAGGCCAAATATTGATGAAAAATACTGACCATGTGAAAGTACCCTCAGGCCTCTTTCACACGGGCCTCGCGTGTGAGGGTCGGACAAGATGCGGGTGCAGTGCGGGAATATGTGCGATTTTTCCGTGCAAGTGCAAAGCGGTTTAATGCGTTTTGCAAGCTCGTGAGAAAAATCGGCATGTTTGGTGCCCAGACCCGAACTTCTTCACTGAAGTTTGGGTTTTGCTTAGGTGTTGTGCAGATGTTATTATTTTTCCTTATAAGATAGTTATAAGGGAAAATAATAGCATTCTAATACAGAATGCTTACTAAAATGTCCATTGAGGGGTTAAAAATAATAAACAAATTTAACTCACCCCATCCTCTTGATCGCGTAGTGGATCTCCTCTTCTTTCTACTTTCTTCAGGACCTGGCTAAAGGACCTTTGATGACGTCACTGCACTTATCACGTGGTCCATCATAAGTGCAGTGACGTCACCACAGGTCCTTTTTATCAAAAAAGAAAGAAGACATGCCAGGCTGAGCGTTCAAGTGGATTAAGGTGAGTTTATTAATTGGTTTTTATTTTTTAACCCCTCCATCACTATTTTCTGTATTAACAATGCTATTATTTTCCATTATAATCATGTTATAAGGGAAAAATAATAAAGCTCGGGTCCCAATCCCGATCGTCTCCTAGCAACCATGCGTGAAAATCGCACGGCATCCGCACTTGCTTGCGGATGCTTGCTATTTTCACGCAGCCCCATTCGCTTCTATGGGGCCTGCGTTGCGTGAAAAACGCACAATATAGAGCTTGCTGCGATTTTCACGCAACGTACCAGTGATGCGTGAAAATCACCGCTCATGTGCACAGCCCCATAGAAATAAATGGGTCCGGATTCAGTGCGGGTGCAATGCGTTCATCTCGCGCATTGCACCGCACGGAATTCTCGCCCGTGTGAAAGGGGCCTTAGGGTAGGTCCACACAGCATATTTTAGAACAGGGATGCCCAACCTCCGGCCCTCTAGATGTTGTAAAACTGCAACTCCCATCATGCCCTGCTGATAGCTGTAGGTTGTCCAGGCATGCTGGGAGTTGTAGTTTGGTAGCAGCTGGAGGGCCGCAGGTTGAGCATCGCTGTTTTAGAAGATCAGCTATTTGAATCCACAGAAGCAAATCTACAATAAGACCTGCACAACTTGATGTGGATTTGTCTTGCACATTTTCCTACAGATTCCTGGTTGGATTTGCTGCTAAATTCTCTGCATTAAATCCAACCTGTATGCATTTCCGGTTGTTAGAACTTATCCCCTATCCTAAGTACAGCACTTGGCTATATTTGGAACTCCCATGTACAGGTCCTTCTAAAAAAATTAGCATATTGTGATAAAGTTCATTATTTTCTGTAATGTACTGATAAACATTAGACTTTCATATATTTTAGATTCATTACACACAACTGAAGTAGTTCAAGCCTTTTATTGTTTTAATATTGATAATTTTGGCATACAGCTCATGAAAACCCAAAATTCCTATCTAAAAAAATTAGCATATCATGAAAAGGTTCTCTAAACGAGCTATTAACCTAATCATCTGAATCAACTAATTAACTCTAAACACCTGCAAAAGATTCCTGAGGCTTTAAAAACTCCCAGCCTGGTTCATTACTCAAAACCGCAATCATGGGTAAGACTGCCGACCTTAATGCTGTCCAGAAGGCCATCATTGACACCCTCAAGCAAGAAGGTAAGACACAGAAAGAAATTTCTGAACGAATAGGCTGTTCCCAGAGTGCTGTATCAAGGCACCTCAGTGGGAAGTCTGTGGGAAGGAAAAAGTGTGGCAGAAAACGCTGCACAACGAGAAGAGGTGACCGGACCCTGAGGAAGATCGTGGAGAAGGACCGATTCCAGACCTTGGGGGACCTGCGGAAGCAGTGGACTGAGTCTGGAGTAGAAGCATCCAGAGCCACCGTGTACAGGCGTGTGCAGGAAATGGGCTACAGGTGCCACATTCCCCAGGTCAAGCCACTTTTGAACCAGAAACAGCGGCAGAAGCGCCTGACCTGGGCTACAGAGAAGCAGCACTGGACTGTTGCTCAGTGGTCCAAAGTACTTTTCTCGGATGAAAGCAAATTTTGCATGTCATTCGAAATCAAGGTGCCAGAGTCTGGAGGAAGACTGGGGAGAGGGAAATGCCAAAATGCCTGAAGTCCAGTGTCAAGTACCCACAGTCAGTGATGGTCTGGGGTGCCATGTCAGCTGCTGGTGTTGGTCCACTGTGTTTTATCAAGGGCAGGGTCAATGCAGCTAGCTATCAGGAGATTTTGGAGCACTTCATGCTTCCATCTGCTGAAAAGCTTTATGGAGATGAAGATTTCATTTTTCAGCACGACCTGGCACCTGCTCACAGTGCCAAACCCACTGGTAAATGGTTTACTGACCATGGTATTACTGTGCTCAATTGGCCTGCCAACTCTCCTGACCTGAACCCCATAGAGAATCTGTGGGATATTGGGAAGAGAAAGTTGAGAGACGCAAGACCCAACACTCTGGATGAGCTTAAGGCCGCAATCGAAGCATCCTGGGCCTCCATAACACCTCAGCAGTGCCACAGGCTGATTGCCTCCATGCCACGCCGCATTGAAGCAGTCATTTCTGCAAAAGGATTCCCGACCAAGTATTGAGTGCAGAACTGAACATAATTATTTGAAGGTTGACTTTTTTGTATTAAAAACACTTTTCTTTTATTGGTCGGATGAAATATGCTAATTTTTTGAGATAGGAAATTTGGGTTTTCATGAGCTGTATGCCAAAATCATCAATATTAAAACAATAAAAGGCTTGAACTACTTCAGTTGGTGTGTAATGAATCTAAAATATATGAAAGTCTAATGTTTATCAGTACATTACAGAAAATAATGAACTTTATCACAATATGCTAATTTTTTTAGAAGGACCTGTAGATGAATAGAGCTGTAGTTTGCATGCTCGACCTGCTGCTTCATTCATTTTTGGGGGCACCAAGGAATACGATGTCCCTGTTCTCATGATCTAAAAGATTATCATATAACAACTGGAGTACCCCGCTGTATTTTTTGGACTTTAAGACGCACCTTTTCCCCCTAAAAAATGGGGGTAAAGTGGCAGTCTTATAGTCCGAATGCTATTGACCGCTTCCATTATGGAAGCGGTCATTAGCATGTGGGAGGCACAGGGAGGTGAGGGCAGTGCTGCGCTGGCTGTACTCGCCTTCCCTGGTCTTTTTTTCAGATCCCTCTGTGCACATGGGTGCGCAATATGACCTTAAGCTGTGCGCCATTCGGTTACAGTACATAGTGGCATCTGGAAGAAGCAATGGAGCGGTGAGTGCTAGATCTGCTGTGCCATCCGGAGCAAGCGAGGTAAGTTAATTTATACATCTGATCTCAGGTATGATGGAGGCAGGGGTGGTTCCGATCTGAGGCTGATAGGGTCTAATTGGAGGTCTGAGTCTGATAAGCGCTGAGGGGTCTCAGTCGGGGCTGATCTGAGTCTGAGTGGGGTTGGATCGTCCGATCTGAGGCTGATTTGGGGTCTGATCTAAGGCTGGGGTAGCCTGATCTGAGGCTCATGGAGACTGGGGGGGTCTGATAGGAGGCTGATGGATGTTCGGGGGTCTGATCTAAGCCTGATTGGGGCTGGAGGGTCCAATCTGAAGCTGATAGAGTCTGATGGGGGCTTTGATTGAGTTCTGATCTGAGGCTGATTAGGGATGGGGGGGTCCGATCTGAGGCTGGGGGGTCTGATGAGGCTGTTAGGGTCTGATTTTGGGGTCTAATCTGAGGTCTGATGATTGAATAGGGGTCTGATGAAGGTCTGATCTGAGGTCTGATGTGTCTTATAGTCTGAAAAATAAGGTATGTGTAATGGTATTATATTGACAGATAATGTAACTGAACCAATCATCTTGCCACAAATTGTCCAATCATGAGTGGGCTCACTTCCACGTCCAGGTATTTGTACAGTCATGGTAACATTCAGTATTAGCTGCCATCATCTGGCTGGATTCTCAGACCTGATTACCATCCAGACATTTATTTGATCTTCACTGTGTGCCATCGGTTGCGTCTCTATCTCCCAGTGTGCCTAATTTCACCCAACATCAGGGTCTGAATGTATTTTACATTTGATTCTTCAGTTACAATTAATTAGTCCTCTGGGATTATTCAGGCATCTGCTTCACTTTAAAACAGGCATGACTGCAGGTAACTGGAGTATACACCTCCCCCCTACGGCACATTCACAAGGGTCTAGTATGGCCTAACAGGTTGACTGTATCTAAGGGTTACACCGCAGGGATTAGAGATATCTTTAACCCTGATGGTTGTGACAGGAGCCTGGCTCATCTTCTGGATACAGTGCCAGTACCCACAAGATCACTGTGACATACATGTCCGTCACATAGGGTTACAAGGGTTGTACAGCATTAGAAAAATCATAGCTGCATTCTTCTAAAAAACAGCGATATTGTATCCGATATTGCAAATCAGCTGCATTCATTTCAAAACCTATGGACGCTGCACCACATATTCTTGGCTGCTTTCGACCGGACAAAAACTGTTGAAGGCAGAAAGCCATCACTTATTCCAGAAAGCAGCTGGATCTCTGCCACATAGCCAATGGAGTCGGGGATTAACGGGAGTATCTGGCAAGGCCGGATAGGTGAACAACGGCAGTCTGTTCTGTGGCACAACAGCCTGCAAGATCTGCAAGAGTCAACCTACCTTTTAAGGAGCTATTCACACGACTGTATTTTTGGTCTGCATCCGATCCGCAAAAAATTCATTCATTTTAATGGGGCTGCAAAAGAAGCGGACAGTGTGTTGTCTGCATTAGCATCTCCGTTCCACGGCCCCGCAAAAAACTAAAACATGTCATATTCTGGTAGCTGCAGGGCACAGCTGTGGGGGTGTGGGGTGTTGGACTGCTTCTGATCGGATATTGATGACCCATCTTGAGAATAAGTTATTAATATCTGCTGAGCGGCGATAGAAGAAATCCCATTCTAAAGATCATTTCACCGCTTACAAGCAATCCCTCCTCATATTCAAATCCTCACTCGCTGATGCAAAACAGGCCTCATCTCTCATATCTTCCCTTTCCCACAGCCCTAAACAACTTTTTAACACTTTTAACTCCATTCTTCTTCCCCCAGCGCCCCCACCCTCTCATCTCAGCTGAGGACTTTGCCAAATACTTCAAACAAAAGATAGTCAACATCAGAGAAAGCTTCAGTGCACAGTCCCCACGGACACAACTGCTCAGTCCTCTTCTCCCAAAACCCGCTTCTCCGCCATTACAGAAGAAAAACTCTTTACTCTCCAGATCTCATCTGACCACCTGTGCACTTGACCCAATCCCATCTCATCCCTAACCTCACCACTGTGTTTATCCCAGCCCTAACTCATCTCTTCAACCTATCACTAACCTCTGGTGTCTTCCCCTCTGCTTTTAAACATGCTACCATTACACCCATCCTCAAAAAGCCTTCACTTGACCCATCTGCTTTGTCCAGTTATCACTTCTTCCGTATCCACCACTTAACTGAGACTGCCCTTACCAAAGTCACCAATGACCTACTAACATCCACTCCCTTCTGCTGCAAACTCATCTCTTGGCATCACTGACCTGGCCCTCTCCTGGATCACATCATACCTCACAGAACAGACATTTTGTGTCTCGCACTCCCACACCACCTCTTCGTCTTATTCCCTCTCTGTTAGTGTCCCCCCAAGGCTCTGTCCTAAGACCCCTGCTCTTCTCTATCTACACTTTTGGCCTGGGCCAGCTCATAGAGTCCCGTGGCTTTCAGTATCACTCATATGCTGACGACACACAAATGTACCTCTCTGGTCCAGACATCCCCACCTTACTATCAAGAATCCCACAATGTCTATCTTCTATATCATCCTTCTTCGCCTTTCTAAAACTTAACATGGATAAAACAGAATTCATCATCTTTCCCCCATCCTGCTCAACCCCCCCAAACAGACCTATCTATCATGATCAATGGCTGCACACTATCCCCGGTCAACCAAGTCCGCTGCCTTGGAGTGACCTTGGATTCTGCCCTTTCCTTCCGACCACACATCCAAGCCCTTTCTACCACCTCCAACTCAAAATCATCTCCCACATCAGCGCTTTCCTTAACTTCGAATCTGCGAAAATGCTTGTACATGCCCTCATCATCTCCCGCCTAGACTACTGCAACACTCTTCTCTGTGGCCTTCCATCTAGCACTCTCGCACCCCTCCAATCTATCCTCAACTCTGCTGCCCGACTAGTTCACCTCTCACACTATTACTCCTCTGCCCATCCCTTCACTGGCTCCCCATTGCCCAGCGAATTCAGTTCAAAATACTAACAAATACATACAAGGCCGTCCATAACCTGTCCCCTCCCTACATCGCCGAGATACTTTCCCGATACATCCCCACACGCACTATCCGATCCTCACTAGACCTCCTTCTCTCCTCTTATTAACTCTTCCCACAAGCGCATCCCCCATACTCTGGAACTCGCTTCCCCAACATATCAGACTCTCACCTACAGTAGAATCCTTCAAAAGAAACCTGAAAACCCACCTCTTCAGACAAGTCTATAACCAGTGACCCTGCTGCCTCTATACCGCCATTACCAGCTTCACCCGCACCTACTGTGTCCTTTCTCCCATACCATGTAGATTGTAAGCCCTCACGGGCAGGGCCCGCTCTCCTTCTGTACCAGTTTGTAACTCGTCTTGTTTATGATTAGTGCAATTGTCTGTATTATGTATGTGCACCCCTTATCATATGTACAGCGCTATGGAATGAATGGCGCTTTAATAATAAATAATATCTGGATCCTGGAAAACCCCTTTAATACCATGTTTCATTAAACATAATTATACATTAAAGGGAACCTGTCACCTGCAAAACGCATATTAAACCGACCACAGTACCTTACAGAATCCCCCAGTGTGTTGCTAATCATGTTTTTCTTTCCTCTTTGTGTGTTTCTTCATACTTGTTAAAAACGCTGTTTTAATGTCTGTTGGCGCTGTCTAAAGCTAAGCCCGCCCCTTACCCCTCCTCTCTACAATTAGATGGACATGCTGCCGTGATCGAACTCTTCTAGTGCATGTGCTGTACGCTGCCTGTTACAGCGCGATCCTCACTCAGCCGCCTGCATTTTGATCACTGCGGATGCGCCGGACAGTTCTATTGCGCGTGCGCCCGGCCGTCACGCTGTAACAGGCAGCGTACTGCACATGCACTAGAAGAGTAGCGATCACGGCAGCATGTCCATCTAATTGTAGAGAGGAGGGGTAAGGGGCGGGCTTAGCTTTAGACAGCGCCAACAGACATTAAAACAGCGTTTTTAACAAGTATGAAGAAACATAAAGAGGAAAGAAAAACATGATTAGCAACACACTGGGGGATTCTGTAAGGGCCTGTGGTCGGATTAATATGCGTTTTGCAGGTGACAGGTTCCCTTTAAATAAAGCCAAACAACGTTAATTAGGTACCCACACTAATTACCTGAAGAATTAACATAACAGGTGATTCACTGTGAAATGTGACTAGAAAAAGAGTAAATGGGTGTGAAATAGGCCACGTCAAGTAAAATATGGGAATAAAGAATTTGCTACAATGAAGAATTTAGGGTACATCCACATGGGAGGTAATTTATTTATGACTGAAAAATCTGCTGCAAAATATGCGCGAGTTATGCCGAATGTCAGATTTTTCTGCAGATTTCACCCTCTGCATTGCAAAGATTGAAATCTGCTGTGGAAATCTGCAGCATAAATTGACTTTTTGTTTAAAAATTCACACCACAGGCCAACTTAGGGCTCATGTTTTAGTCCGCATCCAATCAGCATTTTCTGTGGGTCGGATGCGGACCCATTTACTTCACTGGGGCCGCAAAAGATGTGAACAGCACACTGTGCTATCCGCATCCATATGTTCGTTCTGCAGCTCTGCAAAAAATTAGAACCTGTCCTATTCTTGCCCGTATTACGGACAAGGATAGGAATGTTCTATTATGGAACGCACACGGCTGGTATGCGTGTTTTGCAGATCCATAATTTGCGGATGGTAAAAAAGGCTACAGCTGTGTGCATGAGCCCTTACTTGTGAGTCTTTTGTTTTTACAGCGTGTGGATGGGATGTCTTGAAATGGAAAATGCGCAAATCTGCAGCATTGCTATCCTGGGTGGACATACCCTAAGGCTTATTTCACACGGGCGTCCCAGATTTGCTCTGGATGCATTGTGGGAAACCTGCACGAGTGCGCACGCACTTTCAGTCAGTTTTGTGATTGCGTTGTTCAGTTTTTATTGCGCGGGTGCAATGCATTTTGCATGCACGTGATAAAAAACTGAATGTGGTACCCAGACCCGAACCCGGACTTCTTCACTGAAGTTCGGGTTAGGTGTTCTGTAGATTTTATTATTTTCCCTTAAAACATTGTTATAAGGGAAAATGACAGCATTCTTAATACAGAATGCTTACTAAAATGTCGATTGAGGGGTTAAAAAAATAAATAAAATTAACTCACCTCATCCACTTGATCACACAGCCGGCATCGTCTTCTTTCAGGACCTGCAAAAGGACCTTCGATGACGTACTCATGCTCACATGTGGTGACGTCAGCGCAGGTCCTGCTGAATGAAGATAAAATATTTCTATCTTCATTCAGCAGGACCTGTGCTGACGTTACCGCGCTCACCACGTGGTGAGCGCGATTACGTCATCAAAGGTCCTGAAAGAAGACGATGCTGGCTGTGCGATCAAGTGGATGAGGCGAGTTAATTTTTTTTTATTTTATAACCCCCAAGGCACATTTTACTAAGCATTCTGTATTAAGAATACTATTATTTTCTAACAATGTTATAAGGGAAAATAATACAGTGAATAGGCTTTAATGGGGTCCAGGGTTGCTCATCCCATCATCTAGCAACCATGTGTGATCGCATCCGCACTTGCTTGCGGATGGTTGCGATTTTTACGCAGTCCCATTTATTTCTATGGGGCCTGCGTTGCGTGAAAAACGCATAATATAGAACATGCTGCGATTTTCACGCAACACACAAGTGATGCGTAAAAATCACTGCTCATCTGCACAGCCCCATTGAAGTGAATGGGTCCGGATTCAGTGCGGGTGCAGTTCGTTCACCTCACGCATTGCACCTGCGCGTAATTCTCGCCCATGTGAAAGGGGCCTAAGGGGTTAATGAACATACATGTACCTTATACGCCACATTCTGTTATTGCTGATACAAGTTTATCATCGGCTCCAGTGTCCACAAACTATCTGAGAGCGGTCGTCAATAATTATGGAGTGGTAAATGGAGGATCGTAGCTGCGCATTGTCCACAATAAAAGTCAAGTTCAGGGTAAAAATCATCTAAATGTATAATTAATTGTAAAGAGTTGTATTATTAGGTCTCAAATATATAAGATAAAAGTCATTCAATGGAGCCCTCACCAACCCGTTATGTGCAGTTAATGTAGACATCATAGTAATTAGGACGTTGGGGGAGCGCTGTGCATAAAAGCTGAATTCTCCTTTTTTGTCTGGAGTTCCCCTTTAAGAACAGATACAATGTTGCACATCTCTCCTGTACACTAGGTGCCATCATAGACAGACAAAAAAGCAGCAAAATGAGACAAAGTAGTAACAAATCTCCTCCCAAGTCATGGATTACAGTGAAATATTAGCGTCAATAAGCCGAATTCCATGTAAAGCGAAGGAAAGTGAAACCCAACAAAGAATCATTTATGAAAACTTTATTCCAAGAGGAAGACAATGAAACATACAGATGATAAGAAACGCGAATCTCCATATAACAGGGTCTAGAGTAAAACTGTGGAGCGAAAAAAAAAAAAAACAATCATATCGAGAAGAATATTCTACACCTTCCTCCATAGGCTGGACTGATGTTTCAGCAAATATCGCTTTTTCTTTAATGAACCCTTTTTCCACGAGGCCACCTTCACCTGGTGGTTTCTTTATATGGCACCAAATTTTGAAACAAAACTGTTCTATTTTATGTATTTTTTTCAAACCCTATAGAGAAGCCGATGGGGAAAATGCCAGAAAAGATGCCATCCCCAGACATGCTGTGTCTTGAAAAAAATGGGGAGAGATCTGAAATTTGTCTGAAAGAGAACCGCTCTTTGTTGCCCATAGCGACCGATCACGAAAATCACAGCACAGCTTTTATTTGTCATAGTGCTCTTGAAAAAAAAATCAGGAATCTGTCATTGTGACATTTCACTTTAGAGTTGAATGTTTTGGCCAAAAAATGAAAAACATTTTGGTCACCAGTCCTAATAAATGTACAGCCGGAGGATGTGACAGACTATAATTCATGCCAGCCTCCTAGCTGGCATGAATAAAGGTAAATGTTCCGGCCCTGCTGCGCTGTCCCCTCCTCGCCACTTCAGACAAGTGGCGAGAAGGGGGTAAAGTCGCAGATTTTGCTGCAAATATGGCATGCAACAAAATCTGCATCTTTTTTACGCCACTGTTGTCGCATAAATAGCATAATAAATGTCCCCCTGATTTTTCACCATGATGTGTGTGAAACCAGCATAAAATTTAAAGAAAGGCTGAGTTTTCTACTCTAAGGGCTCCTTTGTCCCTGGGTTTGTTTTTTCTTTTAAAAAAATAAATAAAAAAACGCCTGTCATTCTGCAGAAAAAACAAACAAAACACTGGAAGTCTATGGGAGTAAAAACGTCAGACCCATGCTGCGATTTGAAAAAACAAACAAAAAAAAAAAAAAAACACACACACACCAGGAATTCAAATGAAAATACCTTTTGTCTAGGGAGCAATCATCAGGGGAAATAAAATGTCCACCGTCCTATTAGTACACACAAAGCCTGTCCTAATCACACAGCAGAACAAGTTACTTCAGAACACTGAGGTAAAGAGCTGCCTCATCCTCCTCTCTGCTCTGCTTGTCAGGGATTATTATCCTGTCTCCTCATGAATTCTATTCCTACAGAGATTCGGATTATCATTTAGGCTACTTTCACATTAGCGTTTTTCTTTTCCGGCATAGAGTTCCATCACAGGGGCTCTATACCGGAAAAGAACTGATCAGAATGCCGAAATGGAGAGCAATCCGTTCAGGATGTCTTCAGTTCAGTCATTTTGACTGATCAGGCAAAAGATAAAACCGTGGCATGCTACGGTTTTATCTCCGGCGAAAAAAAAACTTAAGACTTGCCTGAATGCCGGATCCAGCATTTTTTTCCATAGGAATGTATTAGTGCTGGATACGGCATTTAAAATACCGGAATGCCAAATCCGTCCTTCCGGTCTGCGCATGCGCAGATCTTTAAAAATGAGAAAAAAATAAATATATAAAAGGATCCGGTATTGCAATGCCTTTTTCTGACTGATCAGGCTTTTTTCAGACTGATCAGGATCCTGATCAGTCTGAAAAATGCCTGATCAGTCAGAAAAAATGACATCCGTTTGCCTGATCAGTCAGTTCAGGCAACGGAACTGCCTGCCGGAATCAAACAACGCAAGTGTGAGAGTACCCTTATTCAGAATCATAATCGCTGACAAGTAGGAGAGGAGGATGAGGCAGCTCTTTACCTCAGTGTTGTGAAGTAACTTCCCCTGCTGTGTGATTAGGACAGTATTTTTATTTCCTTACTTCCTGGAGAACCCCTTTAAGACCCCATGCACACGGCCATAAGGCCGCCATGCCTGTTGCGAACCGCGGGTCCGCAAAACACGGGGAGCGGGCAAGTGCACCTCGCATCGTGGGGTGGAGCCATTGACTTCAATGGGCCCGCCATGCGAAAGATAGGACATGCCCTAGCTTTTGCATTGCGGAGGCACGGCCACTGCTTCCTTGGGCTTTTGTGTCCATCCCTCTTCATCGCAAAAGAGTAAAAATCGCATGATGGTGCCTATACACATTGCGGATTACGTGCGTTTTTCCCATGTGGATTTTCATGTGGAAAAACCACAGCATAATACAGTACCAGCAAAGTATGATATTAGACAAATCTCAGTACACTTTGCTTTTTTCTTAGGACTCATTTACACGAACGTTTGGCCTCCATGCCTGTGTTGCGGACCCCAAACAGCGGGTCCACAATACACAGGCACCGGCAATGTGAACTCTGTATCACGGATGCGGACCCATTGACTTGAATGAGTCTGCGAAACGCAAGATACAGCAAAGTATAAGACAGGTCATCTCTTTTGTGGAGCGGAGGCGTGGATCGAAAACACTTCTGTGGGCTTTTGGGTCTGTGCCTCCGCACCACAAAGGATAAGACATGTCCTATCTTTTGCGGATGGCGGACCCATCAAAGTCAAAGGGTCTGCACCGCAATACGGTTCACACGGCCAGTGCCAGTGCCGAAGCCATACATTCGTGTGAATGGAACCTTAGGTGCGGATTTTGAAATCTGCAGTATGTCAATTGTGTTTTTCTTGTGCAGATTTCTCTTTTCTATGGAAGAGTGAGATCTGCAGTAAATCCGCATCAAATCTGTACCAAAAAACAAAAACTGCACAAAAAAATTTGGCAACACTGATAAAAGTGCAGATTTATGTGCATTGTTGTCTGGTTTTGGTGCAGATTTTCCACACACAAACCTGCACTGTGCGTCATCACCCTTAAAATCCACAAGTAACACATGCAGATTTTGGTGCAAAAACAGCGAAAAGTGCACAAAAATACACACTGAAAGTCTGCATAAACTACACCCTAGAGCTGGCCATACACATTAAGGGCCCGTTGCCTTATTGCGGGCCGCATTTGCGGATGTGCAATACACGGGCACTGTTCCGTGGCCATTCCGCATCGCGGATGCGGACCCATTCATTTCAATGGGTCCGCAAATCCAGAACGGTGCCGTGCTTCTGCACCGGAAAAAGATAGAACGCGCTCTATCTTTTTGCGGAACGGAAGGATCACGGACCCATTAAGGTGAATGGGTCTGCGATCCCCATGGATGGTGCCCGTGCATTGCGGACCGCAGCAAGGACTTCACACGTTCGTGTGAATGTGCCCTAACTATCCGATTCTTTTCTGAGGGCATTCGGCTGAGAGCTACCTCATGTGAACAGCAGACCTAAGGGTGCTTTTATTAGTTTTTTTATGTCGTTTCTCAGTTTTTTCACTTTTGTGCTTCTAGTGGCAGCTTCATTTTTAGTGTATTTTTTTTTTGCGGCAAATGTTATCTGAAGGTCTATAGGACATATGAAATGCAGGGCACACAAGCAAAACTTTTGCTACAGCAGTTTTTGTTCATTAGGTGTTTTTTTTTTTTTTTTTTATGCAGCGTGCTGGAGCGCTTGGTTTGCTTTCAGGCATTTTCAAATCAGCTTCTTTATAGGTGAAAATAAATCGCTAGTGGGCAAGCACATTGGGGGTCATTTATGAAGACCGGTGATTTAGACACCGGTCTTCATCCTTCCTGCGCTGGTGGTTCAGCCGCCTAAGTAATTTAAAAGGTGCCGACACTACGACTAAGGCCGAATGCACACGGCCGTGTTCCGCGGGCGAGAGCGGTCCGTGGTATGCCGGGCTGGATTCCTGTTCAGAGCAGGAGCGCACGGCGTCATTGGTTGCTATGACGCTGTGCGCTTCATGCCGCCGTTGCTGTACAGTAATACACTCGTATAGTGTATTACTGTACAGCAGCGGCGGCATGAAGCGCACAGCGTCATAGCAACCAATGACGCCGTGCGCTCCTGCTCAGAACAGGAATCCAGCCCGGCATACCACGGACCGCTCTCGCTTGCGGAACACGGCAGTGTGCATTCGGCCCAAAACACACGTAGAAATTATAAATGTCCCTGTCCACTTTTTTAAACCTGCCGAAAGCGGTGAACAAGGGGAAAAAGTAACAGATTGCAGTGCAAATAACCTTTGCGCTGCAATCTGCGACAGATATACGCCAAAATATCTGTTTGTAAATGACCCCCAATAACTGCTGAAAAAGTATGTGCCATATTAAAAGGAAATGCATGCTGTTATTCTGCTATATTTAACTGGCAAAAAATGCCAGTGCAAATCTGCATGTGTAGGAACCCTAAGTGTTCCTTTAGTAGACAGATACTTGGCAGTGTATCCCTGTACTAACCTACATTGACTACCTTCAGTCAGCTAAACTTAACTTCATTTCAAGATTCTGATTTGATGAAGGATTAAAAAAAAAATTTCCTAACACATTATAGGTTCTCCAATCCATCTAAGACATCTAACTGAAATATTTTAAATCTAATGCATGCATTTTCCATTTGCAAATATTACCACCTGCCCACAGCATAGCATATTCATGTCTTACAACATAGAGAATGAGGCCCAAACCGTCTAGAATCTAGACCTGCTTCCTCCAAGGCAAAAGATAGGACCCTGCTGAACTGGAACTGAGTTAGAGGCGTTCCATTTTCATGGATAAAAAAGTTTTTACCCCCATCTGGCCTCACCTCCAAGAATTTCTTAATTCTGTTTAAAGGACATAAAAATTTGTCATCTCGCTTTTTAACCTCCACCCATTGGCTTTTGTTGGATCGGGCTTTCTGCATCTTGCAATATACAGAATTTCGCTCTAAGATGACATCTTTGAATGCCAGTCCTGTGCCGTCTTCATCTTTGCTTCTTGCCGCCAGCTCTTCCATGTCAAAGGGCCCATAAAATGCCAATGTGAAGACCGCAGAAAACAGTCGGCTCTCATTGTTGTCAAAGCAAACCTTTTTGGTGGCGTAGAGCACAGAACCAAGCATCTCAGGGGTCAGGAGCTCGCCATAGTCACCGTTGCTCTCTGTCTCCACGGTATCTTCCATCTCCCTGTTTCTCCAACTTGTCAGCATTTGCTGGATAATAAACAGTTTGGTGACATCTTTTTTTTCCATGATCTGCAAGCAAAAGGAGATCCCGGCCAGGGTGCCCACCACTTTGCCTCGACTGTACCCACTGGCTATTAGATGTTCAAAGAAATCCACCATAATTTTCTCTGCCCGACACCAACCTCTTTGGCGAGCTGCTTTCTTGAACTGCATCCAGGATTTCCAGGAGGCCAGATACTTCTCCCAGGTCCTAGGGGATAGTATTGAGTTGACAAGATCCTGGGCTGTCTGGTTGCAGCCTGGTCTGAAGTCCAACGTTCCCTCGTCAGATATCGTAACAAAGTCAGGATGTTTCCCAACGTCCTCACGTTCTCGGGATGTTCTGTGGTAACTTGAGGATGAGGCTTCTGAGCAGGACATGTCTTTGGAATCACCGGGCGCAGGTTATTAGAAACTGGTTTTAAACTTTCTGGATTCAATCCTTGATTGTAAAAATCCACACACCCAGTCACTTCACCTATACCAAGGGTTCCCATAAGCATTGAGGTCCCTGAAACAGAAGGACAGACAGTTTACTTATTGTCTGTGGTAATCTCTAAATGACTAGGAAGCAAATGACAGTGTAAGATTAGACGCTATAATGATAATGCAGATGGCCATGATGTCAAATATCATTTCACTTTAAGACACAGGGTTCAATGCACAGGGTTTCAGTGAAAAACATCACTTTTTATTTTGTTTGTTTTTTGTGTCTCTCTCTTTTGGGCCAGAATGCTGCAGATGTACAAGTAATAGTAAAATATAAACTACATACAAAGAGTTTTGCTTTGTGGCTTTTTTTTTTTTTTCAAATGCAGCATTCTCTGCATATGGCGTTTCTGTTGGACTTGAAAAATAGCAGGAAAAGTGAATGTACGAAATATCAATAAAAAAAATTTGCACTAAAGATGATATGAAAAAATACGTTTAAGAACGCCAAAACCAGAAATAAGGCCACTTGCACATAAAACGTTTTTATTTTTTTCCGTTTCGGTTCCGTTTACATTTCAATGTATCCACAAAAAAAACAAAAAAAAACAAAGGTACTCCCTATGCCTTCTGTTTACATATTTCCGTTCTGCTGAAAGATAGAACATGTCCTATTATTGCCCGCAAATCACGTTCTGTGGCTCCATTCAAGTCAATGGGTCCGCAAAAAGATGGAATGCATACGGAATGCATCCGTATGTCTTCTGTATCAGTTCCGTTTTTGCAGAACCATCTATTGAAAATGGTATGCCCAGCCCAATTTTTTTTATGTACTTACTGTTTAAACATTATTTTATGCTTCAGTTTCTGTTTGCAATCCGCAAAAAACGGATCACAAACAGAAACCAAGCGGCAAAACAGAACGAACACAGAAACACTTCTGAAACAAAAAACGGATCCGTTTAAAACAGACCGCAAAACCATATGGTCATGTGCAGGAGGCCTAAGGCTGTGTGAATGAACCCCAAAATCAAGAAAGACAATCAAGTGGAAAGAACTTATTGGATCTAAATTAACAGCTACTGAGGTATCCGCTGGGTTAATAGTTGGATATCGAAAAGTTCCAAAGATAATTGGGTCAGAGGTCTGTTCTATTGGGCATATTATGCTTTTGATTTGCCAATGGCAAAAAAATATTTTGGGGTATAAAAGGCAATATTCAAAACCTGAGATCTGAGTAAAGGTGGTTTTACAAGGACTGATATTTCAGGCAATTATTGGGAACAAACCAAAGGTTCCCTTATAATTGCTTGCTTGTCAGTGGGAAAAAGAACTTCATTTACATGCAGAAATCACCTTTGCTGTTTAGGGACAAGAGATCAATACAAATATCACTTGTCCCCATACAAAATCATTGTATACGACCCGTTTTTGGGCAGAGATTACAGGTAATATAGAGGGAAGTGACTTTAGCGAAGATCCCTGGTTGTATTTATTTCGCAATGAAGCTCGGTCAGGTTGGCAAGGGAGACCTTTACCCAAGATTGTCCATTTAGTCTAATAGTCGCCAGAAAGTGTATTTTGAAGAAATGGGTTGAACAACCGATATTGCCAATGTTTTTGAAAAGGATGGAGAAGCTGATACTTCTTAAAAAAAACTGCATACGACAAGTTCATGGTGATGTGGTCTGTATGTTGAGAAGGTGTTGGCCTAGGGATAAAGATGGCATGGAGGAATCTGAATAATAGAGGAGTTATCTATATTGTTAGTATGAATGAGGGTGCCGGTCTGGACTGACACCTGGGGAAGGGCGCAGTTGAGGGAGATTTTGAGCTATTATTAAAAGGGGCTGTCCGGGCTTTTACGAATGATGACCTATCATAAGGATAGATCATCAATATCAGATCGGCGGGGTGGTCTTTTGTCATATACAGCAGCGGACAGTAAGAGAGAAGGGAGACAGCACGTACGCACCTCGTGCCGGGTCCTCATACAGCTGATCGGCGGGTGTGCCGGGTGGCAGACCCCCACGGATGTGATATTGATGACCAACCCCTTTAAATGTTGTCAGTTAAATTCAATTAATAACTAGTATGTATTTTGGAAAACAAATGAAATAAAATATATTATTAAAAAAGGACAATGGATGAGATTTATCACACTGGTGTAAAGGAAAACTGGCTTAGTTGCCCATAGCAACCAATCAGATTCCACCTTTCATTTTCCAAAGGAGCTGTCAAAAATGTAAGGTGGAATCTGATTGGTTGCTATGGGCAATTAAACCAGTTCTGCTTTACACCAGTTTGATAAATGAGCCCAAACGAGTCTTGCAGTAGCACAAGAGTTACGCTGGAGACCTCCAGCAGGCGCTTTACACGAGTTGTGGCCCCTTTGCTTACATATGTTGTATGGCCACTAACCCAGCGTGGAAGCATTGTAATAAGAGCGGCTGATATCAGTCAATATCTCTGCACTGGACACCTAGGACATAAAGTAGTCATCATGGGGGCAGGTAGGTTTCTACACTCCCCGAAATGACTGACAACAGAGAACCTCAGATCACATTCACCTGTCCTACACCAGCCCCTCCGCAGCCTGGAATGGCTGGTAACAGGGAACAAATAATTGTATTGTCCTGACCTACAGAGCGTCTACAATAACGGATACCAAGGAACGATAGTTTGCATCGACTTGTCTTATAGTCAACCTTCCCCAGTCTGAAATGGCTGATAACCAGAAACAACGGGGGAGATTTATCAAAAGAAAACTGTCTTAGTTGCTCATAGCAACCAATCAGATTCCACCTTTCATGTTCCAAAGGAGCTCTGAAGAAATGAAAGGTGGAATCTGATTGGTTGCTATGGGCAACTAAGCCAGTTTTGATAAACCTCCCCCAATAAATACATTTATAGACCCTGGCTAACAGAAGCTATAGCGCGAGATGCTGCACAACCAGCCTTAAGACCATGGCTGACACTGAATTGTTCCCTGCAATGATGGCCAATCTATTTACCACCGTCCTCTGAGACTCCTACTCACATTATTTGGTGAGCTGTTACATCAGCGCAATGGGAGGTGGCCGCAGCGTAAACTCCGGATGACCCGTCAGACTGAATTCAGAAAAGCGGGCGTCCACGACTGATGACTTCGACACAATGCAAGAGTATTGTTGATGAAGAATCCTGCCAGTGTGTACGGTACCCTTGGGGCAAGACGACCAATGATGTAACAATACAGTATCCTACGGGAATTACAGAGAACTTAACCCCTGCCGAGCTCAACAGCATAATATACACAGCGTGTACAGTATATACATAGTGCGATTGAGATACAATAAATCTAATAAAATAGTTGTTGTACTAATATTGTTCACGGCATAAAATACATTTCCAGCCACGAATAATAGGGAAAAGCAAAGCAGCTGTGACCTGCGTCTATAAATAGGGAGAGTTTTCCCATGAAATGCGTTGGGCGTGCCTTCACCATGGAGAAATGTGAAACCTAACATTAACGGAGAAGAGTGGCGGCCATTATTAGATGGGTGGTTACATACATGTATGCCGCAGCCTAGCACCACATTCCGCCTAACACGTTAGCACTACATTTTTTAACCTATATCTCAAAATGTAAGGCCCCTTTCACACGAGCAAGTATTCCGCGCGGGTGCAATTGGAACGCATTGCGCCCGCACGGAATCCGAACCCATTCATTTTAATGGGTCTGTGTACGTGAGCGTTGGTTTTCGCGCATCTCTTGTGCGTTACGTGAAAATAGCAGCATGTTCTATATTCTGCAATTTTCACGTTGAAAAGTGAATGGGGCTGCGTAAAAAAAAAAACGGATGGTTGCTAAGAGATGTTGTTTGTATACCATCAGTTTTTTATCACGCGCATGCAAAATGCATTAAATCGAATTGCACCCACGCGATAAAAGCTGAACAACTGAATGCAATCGCATACTAAGGCCTATTGCACACGGCCGTTTTTTTTTTACCGTTTACTGGCCGTTTTTTGCGTTCCGTATACGGTCCGTATACGGAACCATTCATTTCAATGGTTCCGCAAAAAAAACTGAATGTACTCCGTATGCATTCCGTTTCCGTATTTCCGTTCCGTTTTAACATAGAACATGTCCTATTATTGCCCGCAAATCACAGTCCGTGGCTCCATTCAAGTCAATGGATCCGCAAAAAAAACGGAACACATACGGAAATGCATCCGTATGTCTTCCGTTTCCGTTCCGTTTTTTCCTGAACCATCTATTGAAAATTTTATGGCCAACCCAATTTTATCTATGTAATTACTGTATACTGTATATGCCATACGGAAAAACGGAACGGAAAAACGGAACAGAAACGGAAACACAACTGAAACAAAAAACGGAACAGCGGATCCATGAAAAACGGACCGCAAAACACTGAAAAAGCCATACGGTCGTGTGGAATAGGCCTAAACTGAATGCCCTTGCTTGCGAAATCGCGCATTTTTCACTGAACGCATCCGGAGCTAATCTGCTCACGCTAGTCTGCAAGGGGCCTAAAGCAATGGGGACATCATTCGTTTACATTAATTTCAATGGGTCTGAATTTGGCATCAATTTTAGGTAATTCCAAAGGATTTTTTTCTGGTTGGGGGGATCCCTTCAATATTGAAGTTAAGTGCCGCACTTCATTTATATACACTGTATTATAAAGCTAATGGTGCGTTCTGCAGAAAGCACAAACAACAGAGCCCTGTTTGCTCAGGAGACGATTATTTCAGCAAAGCGCCGCGTTCTCTTGGGAAGCGTTAGTGGTGACAATGCAAACACTAGAAGTAAAAATCACCTAGGACTGAGTATATTATTATTTGTATTATTATAATTATTACTACTATTGTATTAGACTACTTTTACACTGGCGTTTTAGCTTTCCGTTTGCGAGATCCATTCAGGGCTCTCACAAGCGGTCCAAAACGGATCAGTTTAGCCCCAATGCATTCTGAATGGTAAAGGATCCGCTCAGAATACATTAGTTTCCCTCCGTTCCGTCTGCATCCCGCTTTGGAAGTGGACACAAAAACGCTGCTTGCAGCGTTTTTGTGTCCGTCTGATGAAACTGAGCCAAATGGATCCGTTCTGACACACAATGTAAGTCAATGGGAACAAATCAGTTTTCAATGACACAATCTGGCACAATAGAAAACGGATCTGTCCCCCATTGACTTTCAATAGTGTTTCAAGATGCATCTGTCTTGGCTAGGTTACAGATAATATAAACGGATCCGTTCTGAACGGATTCAGACGGTTGTATTATCTGAACGGATCCGTCTGTGCAGATCCTAGACGGACCTGCACCAAACGCAAGTGTGAAAGTAGCCTTACCTGTTAATGCGCCATCAACAATATCTGCTAGTTGCCAGAATAACAGGTATTCTAGATTATCAGACAGTTACAGATACATGTACAAGTGTTCGCAGACTCTTAACGAGGAGGATATGCAGCCATATGGTAGTTCCCTATGCTCTATTCAGCTGAATTAAACCCTCAGCTGTGTGAGCAGGAGCAGTGATGGTCAGTTCGCCAGCGAACACACGCGGGCTGCCATCTTGACTCACCCGTCTGGCGATGCACAGGTAAGCCCTTACCTGTGTCGGGAGCCGGTCTGAAATCAAATGCGGTCACCGGGAGCAGGCAGTTCCGAGAACAGCCCGATGAAGGCCCCCGGCGGCTGTTCTCAGAACTGCCTGCTCCCGGTGACTGCATTTGATTTTAGACCGGCTCCCGGCACAGGCAAGGGCTTACCTGTGCATCGCCGGACGGGTGAATCAAGATGGCAGCCCGCATGTGCTCGCTGGCAAACACTGCGAACTGACCATCACTGAGCAGGAGTAGGGCAGGACTGGTTTTCAGTCTCTGGATGTAAAGAAGAATGATAATATTCACTGACAGGAAGCAGTCTAGTTCCTAAAATGATGATGATACCGGCATGGTGACATAGAAACATTGGAAAAATGTACTAGTGTGGTTGTGCCTACACCTATGCGCCAAATTTTGGAGTCTTCCTGGCGCATAGTGTTTCATCAAGCTTTAAACCTATTTATGAAGCAAATGCACCAAAAATAAAAAAGAATCCAGCACACCTAGCCTGCCCGATTTAGTTTTCCAGTTTGCCAAGGGAGAGTGGCATAGCAAAAAAGTAAGCCAACCAATGGCTGGTCTAAAGCCTAAAATGTCTGCTCCATTTATATCATCCAGCCTGGGCTAGGGAGAATTCACATCACCGTATAGTTTTCCGTTCCTCTGATCCAAAAAAAAGAAAAAACCGCATCCTGTATTTTAAAGCATGCACATTTTCTATCTGTATTGGCCATTTCCATCTGAGATCCGTCATTTTGGACAGGAAAAAATAATACTTCATGTAGGTTCCCCCCCCCCCCCCCATCTAAAATAATGGATCTCAGATGGAAATGGCTAAAACGGATGCCAAATATGCATAACGGATGCTTAAAATACAGAATCCGTTTTTCTTTTCTGTTCTTCTGACGGATCAGAAAAACTAAACAGTGATAAGAACCTGGTCTTAGGGCTCAAGAACTTAAGGGCTCCGTGCTCGTCCGGTGGTTCCACAATATATGGGCACTGGCCGCGTGCACTACGTGCCGCGGACTCATTGACTTGAATAGGTCAAACACGGCCAAAGATAGGACATGGAGCGGAGACACGAATCAGAGGCCCACGGAAACACTACAAAGCGCTTCCGTGGGCTTTCGGGTCTGTGCTTCCACACCACAAAAGATAAGATATGTCCTATCTTTTTCTGTATCTTCATTCAAGTCAATGGGTCCACATCTGCAGCACGGCCAGTGCCCATGCATTTTTCACCGCTACGTGGGCACGAGCCCTTACTAGGATTCATCCCTTTGTGACTGTGGAAGTGTTCCCCTGCAGTGCACTGCCTTTATTTACTGGTGCACTGGGGATGCCCAGATTTGAGAAAAATGAAGCATGCCCTGGTAATTTCATGGCAGTTCCAGTCTTTTAATTATACTTGTGATAAACTGGCATGCTGAAGGCTGACTGACATCATCTGTACTACCTGAAAAGTGTACGCTATGGCTCTACATCTAAAGGAGGACTACAAGTCCCAGCAGTCATTCATATAAAAGTAAGGTTTATTTCTACAGCAGTAGCTCAACCTCCTCAGGCAGCCTGACCGGATCCTTACCAGCCACCAACACTCAGGCAGGCTGAGGGGATGGTCACACAAATAAAATCCGCTAACAATAGCTTTCCATTAACTTGTGCGTTTGTTTCCGCCACTAAATTGAGATCTGCTTCTGAAGTGGCATGTTACTACTTAGGCCTCATGCACACGGCCGTTGTTTGGGGTCGCAAAAGATGTGGACAGAAAAAAAAATAGAACATGTCCTATTCTTGTCCGTTTTGCGGCCAAGAATAGGCATTTCTACAATGGGCTGCCTGTTCCATTACGCAAATTGCGGAAGGGACACGGGCGGATTCAGTTTTTTTTGCGGATCCGCAGTTTGCTAGTGAATTTTTTTTTAGAGTCAATGGGGAAGCAGAAAAAAAATGCTAGCAGTTTTAGATCTCATGCACACGACCGTTGTGTGTTTTGCGATCCGTAAACCGCGGATGGCGTCTGTGTGCGTTCCACAATTTGCGGAACGGCACGGACAGCCTTTAATATAACTGCCTTTTCTTGTCCGCAAAAGCGCGGACAAGAATAAGACATGTTATATTTTTTTTGCGGACCACGGAACGGAGCAACGGATGCGGACAGCACACGGAGTGCTGTCCACATCTTTTGCAGCCCCATTGAAGTGAATGAGTCCGCATCCGAGCTGCCAAAACTGCGGCTCAGATGTGGACCAAAACAACGGCCGGCTTCTGTTTTTTGCGGATCCGCGGTTTGCTAGTGAATTTTGTTTTGGAGTCAATGGGGAAGCAGAAAAAAATGCTAGCAGTTTTAGATCTCATGCACACGACCATTGTGTGTTTTGTGGTGCACAAACCGCGGATGGCGTCCGTGTGCGTTCCACAATTTGCGGAACGGCACGGACAGCCTTTAATATAACTGCCTTTTCTTGTCCGCAAAGCGCGGGCAAGAATAGCACGTTATATTTTTTTTGTGGACCACAGAACTGGAGCAACGGATGCGGACAGCACATGGAGTGCTGTCCGCATCTTTTGCAGCCCCATTGAAGTGAATGGGTCCGCATCTGAGCCGCCAAAACTGCAGCTCAGATGTGGACCAAAACAACGGCCGTGTGCATGAGGCCTTAGGGCTCATGCACACGAACGTTTTTTGCGTTCCGTATATGGGCCGTACTTTGATTCCGTATACGGTCCGTATATGGAACCATTAATTACAATGGGTCCGCAAAAAATGCGGACAGCACTCTGTGTGCGGTCCGCATCCGTTGCTCTGTTCCGTGGCCCTGCAAAAATTATGAGGCATATCCTATTCTTGTCCGTTTTGCGGACAAGAATAGGCATCTCTATAATGGGCCTCCTGTTCCGTTCCGCAAATTGCGGAAGGCACACGGGCGGCATCGTTTTTTTTTGCGGATCCGTGATTTGCGGACCACAAAAAAACGGCACGGTCGTGTGCATGACCCCTTAAGAAGCGGTTTTAGGCCTCATGCACATGACCGTTGTTTTGGTCCGCACCCGAGCCGCAGTTTTTGCGGCTTGGATGCGGACCCATTCACTTCAATGGGGTCGCAAAAGATGCGGACAGCACTCCGTGTGCTGTCCGCATCCGTTGCTCCGTTCCGTGGTCCGCAAAAAAAATATAACCTGTCCTATTCTTGTCCGTTTTGCGGACAAAAAAAGGTAGTTATATCAATGGCTGTTGTGTGTTTTGCACCGCAAAACACACAACGGTCGTGTGCATGTCTTAGAAGCATTTTAATGGCTTTTCCATGACCAAGCGTTTAGGCCACTTTAACACAAACTATACGGATTGTGTCAGGACGCAATCAGTGAAATTCGCACCATTTCGCAAGCAAGTTCAGTCACTTTTGTCTGCAATTGTGTTCAGTGTTTCTATTTTTTCCTCGAGGGTGCAATCAGTTTTGATGCGTTTTTCATGCGAAGAGAAAAAAAACTGCAGACTTAGGCCTTATGCACACGACCGTTGCTTTGGTCCGCATCCGAACTGCAGTTTTTGCGGCTTGGATGCGGCCCTATTCACTTCAATGGGGCTGCAAAAGATGGGGACAGCACTCCGTGTGCTGTCCGCATCTGTTGCTCCGTAAAAAAAATATAACCTGTCCTATTCTTGTCCGTTTTGCGGACAACAATAGGCAGTTATATCAATGGGGCCGCAAAACACACAACGGTCGTGTGCATTAGGCCTTAAAAACAACATCTCCTAGCAACCATCAGTGAAAAACACACTGCATCCGGATACAATGCGCTTTTCACTGAAGCCCCATTCACTTCCATGGGGCCAGGGCTGCAGTGAAAAACGCAGAATATAGAACATGCTGCGATTCTCGCGCAACGCAGAACGGAAAAGGCTCATGTACATAGACCCATTGAAATGAATGGGCCAGGATTCAGTGCGTGTGCTGTGCGTTTACTTCACGGATTGCACCCGCGTGTGAAAGAGGCCTTACAAGCATTTTAGAAGAGTATTTGGTTGAGGATTTACTAGAGGTTTTGCCAGCGTTATCTTATTCAGCCCTCGGTTGTGATAAAATTCGGAAGCATTTTTTATGGCAGAAACAAAGCTAAAAACGCTTCTAAAACCATTAGCGTTTTTTTTTCCACTTCTCTATTAACTTCAATATAAAATCCTCTATCAATCCGCTTCTAAAGCCTCTTGCACACGGCCGTTGTGCTCCCGTGGCCGCATACGGCGGTTCCACAATACATGGGGCACCAACCGTGTGCACTTCCACATCACGGATGCGGACCCATTCACTTGAATGGGTCCGCAAATCTGTAGATGCGGTGCGGAACGGAAGCATGGAAAGGAACCCCACAGAAGCACTACGGAGTGCTTCCGTGGGGTTCCTATCCGTGTTACCGTTCCGGAAAAAACTAGAACTTGTTCTATCTTTTTGCAGAACGGACGGATCAGGGACCCATAAGTTGAATGGGTCTGGATTAGTGTTGAGCGAACTTGTGTTTTAAGTTCGGCATCTAAAGTTCGGGTTATCGAAGTATCCCGTTATAGATTCCGCTACCACGGACCAGAACGGAATTTAGAATCCATACGCGATTCTTCGATAACCCGAAATTTAGACGCAGAACTTAAAACACAAGTTTGCTCAACACTAGTCTGGATCCGTCCTGCCGCCGCATGGACGTTGCCTGTTCTTTGGGGATGGCAAATAACGCACAGAATGGAACCACAACGGCCGTGTGCACGAGGCCTGAGAAGTAACATGCCACTTCACGTGTGCGTCTCAATTTAGGAGAAAAAAGCCATTATGTGCACGTGGTGTCAATGGAAAGCTAGTGACGGTGGAAAATGGCCATGGAATCCACTGTGGAATCACCAAAAATGACCCAATTTCAGCTACGAATCTGCTACGGGTCTCCCTGCCGCTCATGTTGCTGTGTTCCTGTGAGAACTGATCCCAGGCTAACACTTGTAGGGCCCGGGAATGCATCCGTTACCAGGGGCGTCACCAGGTTAAAGCGTTCGGGGCCTGGGCCCCAGATGTTTTGTCCCAGGCCCCGAATATTCTGACTGCAAATGGGAAAAAAAGGGGGACTACTAACCAGGGTCGCGGCTAAACTCCAAGCAGGAAACGAACCTCCTGACGTCACTGGGTCACGTGACATGCTCTTGTCACGTGACTCTGAATGGGCAGCGTCGGAAGCTGGAGAGCTCAGGCTGCTGATCACTCATAGAGGGCGGAGAGAGAGAACTGTATGCTGGGGGATTCTGTGTGAGACTGTATGCGGAGGTGGGGGCCATGTAATATCGTGTGCAGAGGGGGGGTTGTCATGTAATATTGTATGCAGAGGTGGGGGCCATGTAATATCGTGTGCAGGGGGGGGGGGGGGGGTTGTGATGTAATATTGAAAGTACTGGGGGGTGCCCTGTAATATTGTGCGCAGAGGTGGGGGCCATGTAATATCGTGTGCAGAGGGGGGGGGGGGGCATGTAATATCGTGTGCCAGGGGGTGGTTGTCATGTAATATTGTAAGTACAGGGGGGGGGGGTGCCCTGTAATATTGTGCGCAGAGGGGGCAGGGTGGGGTGCCGTGTAATATTGTATGCAGAAGGGGGGTGCCGTGTAATATTGTATGCAAGGGGGGGGGGGGGTGCCGTGTAATATTGTATGCAGAAGGGGGGTGCCGTGTAATATTGTATGCAGAGGGGGCGGGGTGGGGTGCCGTGTAATATAGTATGCAGGGGTGTGTAATATTGTATGCAGAGGGGGCAGGGTGGGGTGCCGTGTAATATTGTATGCAGGGGGGGGGTGCCGTGTAATATTGTATGCAAGGGGGGGGTGCCGTGTAATATTGTATGCAGAACGGGGGTTGTTGTGTAATATTGTATGCAGAACGGGGGTTGTTGTGTAATATTGTATGCAGAGGGGGTGGGGTGCCGTGTAATATAGTATGCAGAGGGGGGGGGGGTGTAATATTGTATGCAGAGGGGGCAGGGTGGGGTGCCGTGTAATATTGTATGCAGAAGGGGGGTGCCGTGTAATATTGTATGCAAGGGGGGGGGGGTGCCGTGTAATATTGTATGCAGAGGGGGCGGGGTGCCGTGTAATATAGTATGCAGGGGGGTGTAATATTGTATGCAGAGGGGGCAGGGTGGGGTGCCGTGTAATATTGTATGCAGAAGGGGGGTGCCGTGTAATATTGTATGCAAGGGGGGGGGGGGTGCCGTGTAATATAGTATGCAGGGGGGTGTAATATTGTATGCAGAGGGGGCAGGGTGGGGTGCCGTGTAATATTGTATGCAAGGGGGGGGGGGGTGCCGTGTAATATTGTATGCAGAGGGAGGGTGCAGTGTCATTTTGTATACGGGGGGTGCAGAGACCACGTTGTATGTGACATCTTCTCCGTACCTGATATTTATTCTTATATATTTTGTACAAGTCGAAGTGAAAGCTGCCAGTTTTACTGTTTTTAATAAAAACTTATTGATGAACCAAAAAAATAAAAATGTTTTCTATATATTTTTGTTCGTTTCTCTATTTTTATTTTTTTATTAATTGTCGTTTTCTAGGCGCTTGTAGCTGTGCGTAGAAATGGACGCAGACGTCTAGAATGGCTGCAGATGAGGGAAGTGAGATTCAGATGCTTCAACCAAAACTTTGGAATAATACTGTTTGGAGATCCGTCTCCGTACAGTATTAGAATGTATGGGCTCCGAGGAGCCGAAGTTAGTTAGGATACTTTCACACTAGCGTTTTTATTTTCCGATATTGAGTTCCGTCCTAGGGGCTCAATACAGGAAAAAAACTGATCAGTTTTATCCTAATGGAGAGCAATCCGATCCGGATGCATCAGTTCAGTCCCTCTTACGTTTTTTGGCCGGAGAAAATACCGCAGCATGCTGCAGTTTTCTCTCTGGCCAAAAATCCGGAACACTTATTTTCCATTGAAATGCATTAATGCTGGATCCGGCCTCAAGTGTTCCGGAAAAATGCATCCTGTTTTGCGGTCTGTGCATGTGCAGACCTTTTAAAAATGTGAAAAAGATGACAACCGGAAAGATGGATCCGGTATTGCAATGCTTTTGTCAGACGGATCCAGATCCATCTGACAAATGCATCCGTTTGCGTCCTGATTGCCGGATCCAGCAGGCAGTTCCAGTGATGGAACTGCCTGCCGGAATCATCTGCCCCAAGGGTGAAAGTACCCTTATTCACGAAGTCGCGCGAGACTCCATTGAATAACACAGGTGGTTTATTTTTTAAAGTGGAAAAACACTTTAAAACTTGAAACCGAACTCTGCTTCGGGTCTGAGGTACAAGTCTGGTTTTCCACTTTATAAACCGAAGTTATTCAATGAAGTCCCGCGCGACTTCGTGAATAACTAAATTTGGAGCTTCGGAGCCCATACCTTCTAATACTGTACGGAACTCCGTACATTATTATTGTGAAGTTTTGAACAAAGCGACTTCAGATGAAGCATCCTAAGCTCACTTCCCTCGACACCAACAATGGCCTAACAGACGCGCACATTACACCGCCCTGCAGATCAGCGAGGAGCCGCATTTACTGTAAAATGCTTTAACCCCTTCGTGACCACCCAACGTAAATATACCTTGGAGGGTGGGTATTTAAATATGGCGGCCACTCGCGAGCACCATAGCTGCTGGGTGCTGTTTTAAACAGCAGACACCTGGGGCTCATGTATGTGCTCCTGTATGTGATTGACGATAACATTTAACCCTTCAGGTGCCTTGGTGACATGTGTCCTCCTACTGACCCTTGGTGCTCCAATGATCCAAGGCAGCAACAGCTGACTTCTTAAGACCCTACTTGTGCATCGGAGACTATTGGGGGGAACAAAAAAAAAAAAGTGTGAATATATATATATATATATATCTTGTGTGTGTGTGTGTATATATATATATATACAGTACAGACCAAATGTTTGGACACACCTTTATCACATGACCTAACCCCTCAGGTGAATACCGTAAAAAAAGAAAACTGTAAAAAAAAGCAATTTTTTGTCACCTTACATCACAAAAAGTGTAATAGCAAGCAATTAAAAAGTCACACGCACCCCAAAATAGTGCCAATAAAACCGTTATCTCATCCCGCAAAAATCATACCCTACCCAAGGTAATCGCCCAAAAACTGAAAAAAATATGCCTCAGATTATGGAAACACTAAGACATGATTGATTTCTTTTTTGAAACAAAAAATTTGTGTAAAACTTACATTAAAAAAAAGTATACATATTAGGTATCGCCGCATCCGTGACAACCTGGTCTATAAAAATACCACATGATCTAACCTGTCAGATGAATGTTGTAAATAACAAAAAATAAAAACGGTGCCAAAACAACACAAAAAGTGTAATATAGAGCAACCAAAAATCATATGTACCCTAAACTAGTACCAACAATACTGCCACCCTATCCCGTAGTTTCTAAAAAGGGGTAACTTTTTTTGAGTTTCTACTGTAGGGGGGCTTCAAATGGGACATGATGTAAAAAAAAAAACAGTCCAGCAAAATCTGCCTTCCAAAAACCGTATGGCATTCCTTTCCATCTGTGCCCTGCCGTGTGCCGGTACAGCAGTTTACGACCACATATGGGGTGTTTCTGTAAACTACAGAATCAGGGCCATAAATATTGAGTTTTGTTTGGCTGTTAACCCTTGCTTTGTTAATGGAAAAAATAGATTAAAATGGAAAATTTGCCCAAAAATTTAAATTCTGAAATTTCATCTCCATTTGCCAATAACTCTTGTGGAACACCTAAAGGGTTAACAACGTTTGTAAAATCAGTTTTAAATATCCTTGCGGGGTGTAGTTTCTTAGATGGGGTAACTTTTATGGAGTTTCTACTCTAGGGGTGCATCAGGGGGGCTTCAAATGGGACATGGTGTCAAAAAAAACAGTCCAGCAAAATCTGCCTTCCAAAAACCGTATGGCATTCCTTTCCTTCTGCGCCCTGCCGTGGGCTGTTAACCCTTGCTTTGTAACTGGGAAAAAATAATTAAAGTGGAAAATCTGCCAAAAAAGTGAAATTTTGAAATTGTATCTCTATTTTCCATTAATTCTTGTGGAACACCTAAAGGGTTAACAAAGTTTGTAAAAATCAGTTTTGAATACCATTTTTGGGTTGTTTCTATTATGTAAGCCTCGCAAAGTGACTTCAGACGTGAACTGGTCTCTAAAAATTGGGTTTTTGAAAATTTCTGAAAAATTTCAAGATTTGCTTCTAAACTTGGAGGTATTACTATGTATTATAGAAGTAGAGTAATTGAAATTTGGAAATTTGCAATTTTTTAAAAAAAATTGCTAAATTTTTTATTTATTTTTTTGTAAATAAAAATTACAATTCAGGAGCTCACCCCGATTTCACACTTGGCTAGATACTAGTAGTTGTACCTGGTGAAGTTCAGGTTTCTCTTTACATATCCCTCCCCCTAATAGGCAGTTATATTAATGGCTGTCCGCGCCATTCTGCAAATTGCGGAACGCACACGGACCTGCAATTTGCAGACCGCAAAACACACACCGGTCGTGTGCATGAGGCCTAAAGCATCCCCGAAAAAAAGCCACAAAAACCCCCCCACAAAAGTGTGTCTGGTCAGAAAAAGTGGGGTTAAACGGCACAGTCTGGAACTGGTTAAAGATTAAAGTGGGGGCTGACTTTCCAGGTCTCTGCTTTCTCTATTGAGCAGTGCAGTGTCTCTATTTATTGTGCTACTGCCCCATCTAGTGACCAGATCTCACCACTATGATGTAGTGCCTCTTGGTTTCCTGACAGGGGTGGCACCATGGCGCTTATAAGTGCTGATGTACATGAAAGTATTTATTTTCCGTTTCCACTCCTTTTTTTTTTTTTTTTTGCAGCCCGTATGTGGAACCATTGACTTCAACAGGTCTGCAAAAAAATGCAAATTACTCCGTATGGCCGCTCCATTTTGCAGACAAGGATAGGATTGCTACAATGGATCCGGAAAAAGAACGGATGCAATACGGATGTCACAGACGTATTTTTGATGGATCCATGTTTTGCAGGACCACAAAATACATATGGTCATGTGCATAAGCCCTAGTTAAACAGACCCCTTCAAGTGCTTGTTAGCAGTACGACATTGGAGTAGCAGCTCCCAAAAACTCTCGGCGGCATGTAGGTATCTGGGAGGTGTAGTTTCCAGCCAGAACTGACCACTGAATCAATGTAAGAGACAGCAGTGTCACTTCAGATTCAATACTAAGTCAAGGCAGGAAGCCATTCTACGTTACTTTTAGTGATGAGGGGCATTCGGATTGAGGAGGGAATTGCTTCCCTGTGGAGGTACTTACTATAATTGATGATTTCTGATGTAAATCGAGGATTTACCAGATCTCAGTTTATAAATCTGTATACACTGCCTGTCCAAAAAAAAAGTTGCCACCTGGATTTATATAGGCAAATAGTTATGAGCCTCCTATTGGATAATTACTGCATTGGCGAATATCTTTCAGCTGGCAATAAGTTATTTAACCCCAACTGGTGCAATGAGTTGCTTCTCATTTCCTAAACAACCACGTCGAAAGACATCTCGTGGTCATGGATGTTAGTCTGTATAAGAAGGGTCAAATCATTGGCATGCATCAAGCAGAGAAAACATCTAAGGAGATTGCAGAAACTACTAAAATTGGGTTAAGAACTGTCCAACGCATTATTAAAAACTGGAAGGATAGTGGGGACCCATTGTATTCGAGGAAGAAATGTGGTGGGAAAAAAATCCTGAATGATCGTGATCGGCGATCACTTAAATGTTTGGTGAAATCAAATCGAAGAAAAACAACAGTAGAAACTCAGGGCTATGTTTAATAGTGAAAGTAAGAGCATTTCCACACGCACAATGCGAAGGGAACTCAAAGGATTGGGACTGAACAGCTGTGTAGCCGTAAGAAAACCACTAATTTGTGAGGAAAAACAATAAAAAAGGCTTCAATTTACTAGGGAGCATACAGATTGGACTCTGAAGCAATGGAAGAAGGTCATGTGGTCTGATGAGTCCAGATTCACCCTGTTTCAGAGTGATGGGCGCATCAGGGTAAGAAGAGAGGCAGATGAAGTGATGCACCCATCATGCCTAGTGCCTACTGTACAAGCCTGTGGGGGCAGTGCTATGATCTGGGGTTGGTCAGGTCTAGGTTCAGCAACAGTATGTGCTCCAAGAATGAGGTCAGCTGACTACCTGAACATACTGAATGACCAGGGTATTCCATCAATGGATTTTTTTCTTCCTTGATTGCGTGGGCATATTCCAAGCTGACAATGCCAGGATTCATCGGGCTCAAATTGTGAGAGTGGTTCAGGGAACATCACAGAGTCCAGACCTCAACCCCATTAAGAATCTTTGGGATGTGCTGGAGAAGGCTTTGCGCAGCAGTCAGACTCTACCATCATCAATCCAAGATCTTGGTGAAAAATTAATGCAACACTGGATGGAAATAAATCTTGTGACATTGCAGAAGCTTATCGAAACAATGCCACAGCGAATGCGTGCCGTAATCAAAGCTAAAGGCTTTTTTTTGGATAGGCAATGTATATAATGAAGGACATATGTATGTATGTTCTGCGATCACTCAAAAACGCAACCATCGATTTCAATGAAACTTGGTATACACATCCCTTGCTACCTGAAAAGAAATCTTGTGGGGTCACAGCTCTCTAGGACGTACCGTTCCTGAGAGATTCCCAAAAAATGACCTGCATTAGCCAATACAAGCCTGCAAGTCTTTCTTTTCATATCCCAACTGCTATTACACACGGTCACATGTCCCTTATCAGCCAATAGCAGCTTGCAGGCCCTTAGTCTCCACATACACACAGTTTTACTCCAGATTTCCATAACAACCCACCCATTTTTCTTCACTGCTGTAGGACAGCTTTAGGCTAGGGCTACACGACGACAATAAGTCGCACGACATGTAGAGCACCAATGTTGTGCAATTTTGGATGGATTTTTTGCAGTCGCAACATGTCACAGTGCGACACCATAGCGGAGCCTATCATTATAAAAGTTGTTCAGACAAAATGTTGCGTGACGTGTCGTCGTATAGCCCTAGTATTAAAGGGGCAGGGTGCTGTGGAGGTCACTGTTAAAGGGGCAGGGCGCTGTGGAGGGCACTGTTAAAGAGGCGTTCACTGTAGATGTTACTGTTAAGGGGGCTGTGGAGGTCACTGCTTTTAAATCAGATAAATTTTTATTATTTTGTAAAAATATCATTTTACAAAATTCTTGTGTCATATATTATGTTCAACACAGTGCAAAAATACTCATTGTACAAAGTAGGATAGTCAATAAGCAGGATCCTTAACATAAAGATCCAACAACCAACCCCCCCCCCCCCACACACACACACACACACTGTGAGACCTTGTTGTGAGTAGGAGTAGAGAAGCATAAACATGTGTAAGACCTATTATTTTTAGTAACGGACCATGACATCACCTATGCACTATAAAGCTTCAGCACACTAGGCTTAAACAAACACAATCAGCCCCATCTCTCCCCTCCCGGGCTAGCCCGAGAAGATCCTCAGACTAGATAGCCATGTACTACAAGCTCCAGATCTGTCAATCCAGGGGCCCCAAACGGTATCAAATTTTGACATGCTATTACGCTTCATGTATACTCCTCTTTCCAATCTCATGACTGTATTCATTCTGGTAATGAATTCCGATATGCTTGGGGGAAGCGGCTGTATCCATTTAGCAGCTAGGGTTTTACGTGCCTGATATAAGATTCTGTTGATTCCGATTGTAACATTTAGTGGCAAGTTATCCGAATCTAACATACCAAGCAAGCAAAACCTAGGATACAGTTTATAATTAGCGCTATAAATTTTGTTTAATAAATTGATTATATCTGTCCAATAGCCCTGTAGCGCACTGCAATGCCACAGCATATGGAGCAATCTTCTTTCCCACATTTCGGACACTTGGAGTAAGATCTACAGTATATCCCACCTTCCATAAGAAGTGGAGGTCACTGTTAAAGTGGCAGACACTGTGGAGGTCACTGTTAAGGGGCCACTATTAAAGTGGCAACTGCTGTGAAACTCGCTGTTAAAGGGGCGGGCTGCTGTGAAGGTCATAGTTAAGGGGATGGGCTGCTGTGGAGGTCTCATTTTAAAGTGGGGGGTCAGTGTTAAGGGGTGGGGACTGTGAAGTTCACTGTTAAGGGGGCGGGGTACTGTAGAGGCCACTGTTATGCGGGGATACTGTCGATATCATTTAACGACACACACAACCATTAAATGAAATACACCTGTGCAAAGCCGGGTCCTTTTGCTAGTATCTTTATAAAGTGGCCTGCTTGTAGAGTGTTGAACTCAATGGGGAGATTTATCAAAAGTAGTGCAAAGGAAAACTGGCTTAGTTGCCCCTAGGAACCAATAAGATTCCACCTTTCATTTCTTCAGAGCTCCTTTGGAAAATGAAAGATGGGATCTGATTGGTTGCTATGAACAACTCAGCCAGCTTTCCTTTACACCAATTTTAATAACTCTCCATCACCAGATTTTGGCCAAATATCTCTATGATTTTTATTTGTAGAATACATTTCTTCTTTAGTGAATGACTTGTATAATTGACATAAGTCATATATAACTTCTATTGCATATCAGATGTTTTAGGGGTAGGGGCAGATGGAAAATTAAAGTGGCCCTGGAAAAAAAAAAAACTAAAACTGTCCCCATGTTGTAGGCAGGTCCAAAGTGACAGAAGGCTGGGCAACATAACTAGGTTGGGCAGGCAATACCACAATGCGGCACAAAATAACACCCCAACAAAGACAAATGCCACCCCAACAAAATTCACAGCAAAAAACGGTACTATGGTATACGTTCCACACCTGAAAAAAGTATCACTGCCTTAAGGAACGTTAAAAAATAAAACAATAATTCTTTATTAGGTATCTTGATAAAACTCAAAGCGGGAAGGAATAAGCCTATATCAGTACAATAAGTCAAAAATGTCAAAAATACAATGATAACTGAGGCACCGAAGGGGGTATTTATCACTGCCGAGGTATTCAATCAAACAACCCCGCAGGTGTTCCCCTCCTATAATAATTGATCGAACCCCAGATAACTGATACTTTCACACTAGCGTTCGGGGCTCCGCTTGTGAGTTCTGTTTGAAGACTCTCACAAGCGGCCCCGAACGGATCCGTCCAGCCCTAATGCATTCTGAGCGGATGCGGATCCGCTCAGAATGCATCAGTCTGGCACCGTCTGTCCTCCGCTCCGCTCAGTAGGCGGACAGCGTTCGGGTGCCCGCCTGGCCGTGCGGAGGCAAACAGATCCGTTCAGAGTTACAATGGAAGTCAATGGGGGCGGATCCGTTCGAAGGTGACACAATATGGTGCATTTTTCAAACGGATCCGTCCCACCATTGACTTTCAATGTAAAGTCTGGACGGATCCGTCTGAATACAAATTGCACTTAGACTTTTTTAGTGAAATATAATGCAGACGGTTCCGTCTGAACGGATCCCATTGTTTGCATTATAGGAGCGGATCCGTCTGTACAGATACTAGACGGATCCGCTCCGAACGCAAGTGTGAAAGTAGCCTAAAATGTATAGCTATCTACAGTTGATCATCATCTTATACTGTATATCAAATGTAGCAGACTGAATAATATTTAATGTGACTGGTCCACTGTAGCGCTATTGGGCAAGTAACTAATCAGTCGCTACTATGTGTAAAAAATCAGCTGTAGATGCTACTGGAGTATCCAAAATTCGAGCATAGGGAATAGGCTATTTAATAGGCACCATTAACAAATGGCCTAGTGGTATCCCATTAGAGGTGCATATGTCCCAATCCCCTATTCACGCTCATACACCATATTTTATGGCTCCAGTAGCAATAGCGGCTGCTGCGCCCTCTTTTAAACACTGATGTAACTAACTGTGTATGTATAGCTCTACCCTAACATATGCTCTACGCGTTTCGCAATATAGGCTCATCAGGAGCTGCGGGTATCCAGAGCACAGACAAACACATACAACGCCATCTGCCTCGTGTGGTGAGGCGGCATCGGCGCTATGGTCGCAGTGACGCGGCCGCCGACATGCGCTGATTATAAGGAGGAAGACCCCTCCCACCTAAGCTAGCGAATAGGAGGCGCAGATAAGCCGTGATTCACCACCGCCCCCTATGCAAGCTCACTCTATGGGGCGATCATGCGAGTGTTAAAACACTCCATGTTAACAGGGACTGAAGTGGCGGTGTGTGGTAACCAAAGCAACAATATGGCATCAAAACAATAATGGTAAAAGAGGCTTAAAATCTATATCAAGGAGACTGAAGGTGCATAAATAGCAATGCTGGTTAAAGAGGCTTAATTCATACAAAAAGAAGGCGGCAAATGCATAAATGAAGGGGGTCCACATAAAGGAGATATGATGACCACCTTGGGGTATATCAATCTATATACATGATGGAAATGCATATACCCAGAGCAGAAGTATATACTAGGAGATGTTCAAGCATAGAGGGGAATCAAGAACTACCTGAGGGACAATGGTTCAGTGATATACATGTATGTATCAAAATGTCCCTGACATAGGAATGGACATACAGGGTTAATCAACAAGATTAACCCAAATGACCTGAACTTATCTTAAATAAAGCATACATAGGAAAGGTGCTCATTCAGGCCCTCCGGACACACAGTTCGCACTCTGAAAATCCACTGTGCCTCCTTCTGGAGTAATTTTTTTTATTAAAGTCACCTCCTCTTGGAGACCTTCTAACCACCTCTATACCCTGAACTAGGGATCGACCGATATTGATTTTTTAGGGCCGATACCGATAATTTGTGAACTTTCAGGCCGATAGCCGATAATTTATACCGATATTCTGGGAATTTTATTTTTTTTAAAAAATAAAAAATTCCCACAAATCTGCTGAAAATTAATGTTTATTGTTAATGTGTAGTTTTTTTTTGGTAAATCTTTCTTTTTCATTTATACTTAATATTTTTTTTTACTAACTTTTAGCCCCCTTAGGGATTAGAACCCTTGTCCTTTTCACCCTGATAGAGATCTATCAGGGTGAATAGGAGCTCACACTGTCCCTGCTGCTCTGTGCTTTGTGCACACAGCAGCATGGAGCTTACTATGACAGCCAGGGCTTCAATAGCGTCCTGGCTGCCATGGTAACCGTCAGCATTACACTGCTGGGGCTCCGATCGGAGGGAAGAGGGGATCCTGTGGAGGGGCGCACTGCGCCACCAATGCTTAATACTGGGGGGGGGGGGGGGCGCACTGCGCCACCAATGTCTAATGAAGATTAAAGGGGTTGTCCAAGTTATATTTCTTGATGACCCGGCACCCCCTCCGATCAGCTGTTTGAAGAGGAGACTCGCACGGTGTCAGCGCTGCCTCCTCTTCACTGTTTACCTTCTAGCCGTTGCATCTGCAGTGGTGAGCAGGTGTAATTACACCCAAGTCTTCCTATTGAAATGAATAGGAAGGCTTGGGTGTAATTACACCTGCTCACCACTGCAGATGCAACGGCTAGAAGGTAAACAGTGAAGAGGAGGCAGCGCTGACACCGTGGAGTCTCCTCTTCAAACAGCTGATTGGAGGGGGTGCCGGGTGTCGGACCCCCTCCGATCTGATATTGATGACCTATCCTGGGGATAGGTCATCAATAAATATAACTTGGACAACCCCTCTCTCATTTATTCATATACAGGAGGCGGGAGCTGGCTGCAGAATCACATAGCCGACTCCCGACCTCTATGAGCAGTAGCTGCGATCCGCGGCACCTGAGGGGTTAACTACCGCAGATCGCAGCTACCGCTCATAGAGGCCGGGAGCCGGCTATGTGATCCTGCAGCTCCCGCCTCCTGTATATGAATAAATGATAGATTAATCTTCATTGGTGGAGCAGTGGCCATAGCTCCTCCCCTCCTCCTGTCCCCTCTCTCCTCATTGGCGGCAGCAGCAGCAGCACAGGGGGAGGAGACGCTGCTTCCTTCTCCCCTGTGCTGCTAAGGGGAACACGGAGAGCGCTGTCAGCAGCGCGATCTGTGTTCCCCATACACTATCGGAATATCGGCAAAATAGATGCCGATACCGATAGTGTTCAAAATCCTGAATATCGGTCCGATAATATCGGTAAATCCGATAATCGGTCGATCCCTACCCTGAACCTTCACAACATCTGCATTGTTGTCCTGAACAGTGGCTATATGGCGTGCAATGGGGTATCTGAGCACTTGCGAATATCATTAAGGTGCTCGCCAATCCGTCTACGAAACTCACAACTAGTCTTTCCCACGTATTGTTTGCCGCATTTACGTGTGGCCAAATACACGATACCCCTAGTTTTGCAATTGATAAAAGATCTAATTGCAAACCTCCTCTGAGTAGTAGTGCTGGTAAAGCTATTTCCTACCCCAATGGCATTACACGCCACACAGTTCCCACATTGAAATGTACCCGTGAGATTCGTACTAAGCCAGGTGGTTGCCACTAGGGCTGCAGTAAACGAGTTTACGATTACTCTAGTAAATTAATAAGAAAAAATCTATTAATAGACTGTTTTCCTTTATAAAAACTCATAATACCCCCTGCCATCAGTCCCCAACACCCTTCGTTCCCCACTGTGCGATCATCCCAAGTGCATCAGTTCCCCCCAGTGTCATCAGCTCCACTATCCCCCAGTGCCATCAGCTCTCTCCCATCAAGTGCCATCAGCTCTCTCCCACCCAGTGCCTTTAGCACTCCCCACCCCGTGCCATTAGCTCTCCCCCACCCCATAGCCATCAGCTCTACTCCCCCAGTGTCATAATCTCTCCCCCCTTGTGCCATCAGCTCTCCCCCCTTGTGCCATCATCTCTCCCCCTTGTGCCAGCAGCTCTCCCCCCCATTGTACCATCAGCTCTCCCCCCATTGTGCCATCAGCTCCCCCCTTGTGCCATCATCTTTCCCCCACTTGTGCCATCACTTCCCCCCCTTGTGCTATCAGCTTTACTCCCCCAGTGCCATCATCTCTCCCCCATTGTGCGATCATCTCTCCCCCCTTGTGCCATCAGCTCTCCCCCCATTGTGCCATCAGCTCTCCCCCCATTGTGCCATCAGATTCCCCCCCCATTGTTCCATCAGCTCTCCCCCCATTGTGCCATTAGATCCCCCCCCATTGTGCCATCAGCTCTCCCCCCATTGTGCCATCAGCTCTCCCCCCATTGTGCCATCAGATTCCCCCCCCCCATTGTTCCATCAGCTCTCCCCCCATTGTGCCATTAGATCCCCCCCCCCATTGTGCCATCAGCTCTCCCCCTTGTCCCATCATCTCTCCCCCCTTGTGCCATAGTCTCTGCAGCCCTGCTCCTGCTGATACCCGGATTGCACAGCGTCATTGGTTGCTATGACGCTGTGCACTCCGGGCGCCCAGCCTTAGTCGCGCCCCCACCCCTTTGGTTTCACCAACTTACCTTTCCAGCAGGGGCGCCGCCGACACTCCATCGTTCCGTGCTGCTCTGCGCCTGACGTCACACAGCGTGCTGTGAAGTGTCCAGAGGCTCCCTGCTGAAAAGGTGAGTATTCCAAGCGCAGCGGGAGACCACGAAGCGGGAGTAATAGCAAGCGCTTCACTCCCGCTCCGTGGTCACATGACACAAACGAATCTTTGATGCAAAAAATTTGCATTGAGTATTTTTTGGTGTCAATTTAATCGAGTAATCGCTTCAGCCCTAGAGGAGCAGTAATGACCACAAGCTACACCTGAGACAAGAAGTGTGGTCATTACCAACAACAACACTGCAAGAAGTAAAAACAGACAGGCTGTCTGATGACCTAACGTGCAGCCAGTCTCTCAGATCTTCTAACCTCTGTCACAGGAGGGACCGTGACAGGTATGTGCGGCAGTCAAGAAGGAACACACTGTGTTCCAAGATAAATTGGAGGAGTTCCAGCACAAAATCATTGTGCAACCATAAATGAGTACCTCGCTGCCTCAAAACGGCCGCCACAGCTCCACATCCTTTGTCATGGGGTATGGAGCTGTATAGCGCCTCTACATCAAGACTGGCCAGCATGGTTCGGTTCTCTAGCTGAATACCCTCTAATTTCTTTATCACGTCCATTGAATCACACACATAAGACGGGAGAGCCAAGACTAATGGCTGAAGGATTTTATCCACATAGGTGCTAATGCCAGATCTGATCCTGATGTGGGACACCTTATTGAAGACAAATTGGCAATCACCTATTGCCGTGGACGTAACCTGAGAGATAGGCTGGTGCATAGCTTTCAACAATCTCCAGTGGCAACCACCTGGCTTAGTACGAATCTCACGGACGGGTACATTTCGATGTGGGAACCGTGTGGCGTGTAATGCCATTGGGGTAGGAAATAGCTTTACCAGCACTACTACTCAGAGGAGGTTTGCAATTATATCTTTTATCAATTGCAAAACTAGGGGTATCGTGTATTTTGCCACACGTACGTGCGGTAAACAATACGTGGGAAAGACTATTTGTGAGTTTCGTAGACGGATTGGCGAGCACCTTAATGATATTTGCAAGTGCTCAGATACCCCATTGCACGCCATATAGCCACTGTTCATGACAACAATGCAGATGTTGTGAAGGTTCAGGGTATAGAGGTGGTTAGAAGGTCTCCAAGAGGAGGTGACTTTGATAAAGAATTACTCCAGATGAGCACATTTCCTATGTATGCTTTATTTAAGATAAGTTCAGGTCATTTGGGTTAATCTTGTTGATTAACCCTGTATGTCCATTCCTATGTCAGGGACATTTTGATACATACATGTATATCACTGAACCATTGTCCCTCAGGTAGTTCTGCTTGAACATCTAGTATACAGTCGTGGCCAAAAGTTTTGAGAATGACACAAATATTAGTTTTCACAAAGCTTGCTGCTAAACTGCTTTTAGATCTTTGTTTCAGTTGTTTCTGTGATGTAGTGAAATATAATTACACGCACTTCATACGTTTCAAAGGCTTTTATCGACAATTAGTGGATGTATATAGTGGGCACTCAATATCTGGCACTACATATTGGGTCCAACATATTTATTCCAATAAAACAAAATAAGTATTAGCAATCAATTACATACATTAAAAGATATTAATCCCAATTATATATGACAATATACCAAATATTAAATATTAAAAATAAGTTGAAATATGATTCCTGGAGGTATTAATCACATAAATTTCATAAAAAATCTCATAAAACTTTTAAAAGCTTCCACATTTAAAAATAGTGCAATTGATACAGTATCGTAGATAAAGTGCGATATATGCAGTGCACTTGTTCAACGAACATTGAACAAGTGCACTGCATATATCGCTTTTTATCTACGATACTATATCAATTGCACTATTTTTAAATGTGGAAGCTTTTAAAAGTTTTATGAGATTTTTTATGAAATTTATGTGATTAATACCTCCAGGAATCATATTTCAACTTATTTTTAATATTTAATATTTGGTATATTGTCATATATAATTGGGATTAATATCTTTTAATGTATGTAATTGATTGCTAATACTTATTTTGTTTTATTGGAATAAATATGTTGGACCCAATATGTAGTGCCAGATATTGAGTGCCCACTATATACATCCACTTATTGCTATTCATTATTGTGGTTAGGGTGAACCACAACTTAGTGAGAGCACCTGTCTGTGCTAACAGGAGGGGTGAGCCACTATATACACCTTTTTTTATCGACAATTACATGACATTTATGCAAAGAGTCAGTATTTGCAGTGTTGGGCCTTCTTTTTCAGGACCTCTGCAATTCGAGTATGCTCTCAATCAACTTCTGGGCCAATTCCTGACTGATAGCAACCCATTCTTTCATAATCACTTCTTGGAGTTTGTCAGAATTAGTGGGTTTTTGTTTGTCCACCCGCCTCTTGAGGATTGACCACAAGTTCTCAATGGGATTAAGATCTAGGGAGTTTCCAGGCCATGGACCCAAAATGTCAACGTTTTGGTCCCCGAGCCACTTGGTTATCACTTTTGCCTTATGGCACGCTGCTCCATCATGCTGGAAAATGCATTGTTCTTCACCAAACTGTTGTTGGATTGTTGGAAGAAGTTGCTGTTGGAGGGTGTTTTGGTACCATTCTTTATTCATGGCTGTGTTTTTGGGCAAAATTGTGAGTGAGCCCACTTCCTTGGATGAGAAGCAACCCCACACATGAATGGTCTCAGGATGCTTTACTGTTGGCATGACACAGGACTGATGTTAGCGCTCACCCTTTCTTCTCCAGACAAGCCTTTTTCCTGATGCCCCAAACAATCGGAAAGAGGCTTCATCAGAGAATATGACTTTGCCCCAGTCCTCAGCAGTCCATTCACCATATTTTCTGCAGAAGATCAATCTGTCCCTGATGGGGTTTTTTTGGAGAGAAGTGGCTTCTTTGCTGCCCTTCTTGACACCAGGCCATCTTCCAAAAGTCTTCGCCTCACTGTGCAGGCAGATGCGCTCACACCTGCCTGCTGCCATTCCTGAACAAGCTCTGCACTGGTGGCACTCCGATCCCTCAGCTGAATCCTCTTTAGGAGACGATCCTGGCGCTTGCTGGACTTTCTTGGACGCCCTGAAGCCTTCTTAACAAGCATTGAACCTCTTTCCTTGAAGTTCTTGATGATCCTATAAATTGTTGATTGAGGTGCAATCTTAGTAGCCACAATATCCTTGCCTGTGAAGCCATTTTTATGCAACGCAATGATGGCTGCACGCGTTTCTTTGCAGGTCACCATGGTTAACAATGGAAGAAAAATGATTTCAAGCATCACCCTCCTTTTAACAGGTCAAGTCTGCCATTTTAACCCAATCAGCCTGACATAATGATCTCCAGCCTTGTGCTCGTCAACATTCTCACCTGAGTTAACAAGATGATTACTGAAATTATCTTCAGCAGGTCCTTTAATGACATCAATGAAATGCAGTGGAAAGGTTTTTTGGGTATTAAGTTAATTTTAATGGCAAAGAAGGACTATGCAATTCATCTGATCACTCTTCATAACATTCTGGAGTATATGCAAATTGCTATTATAAAAACTTAAGCAGCAACTTTTCCAATTTCCAATATTTATGTAATTCTCAAAACTTTTGGCCACGACTGTATACTTCTGCTCTGGGTATATGCATTTCCATCATGTATATAGATTGATATACCCCAAGGTGGTCATCATATCTCCTTTATGTGGACCCCCCTTCATTTATGTATTTTCCTCCTTCTTTTTGTATGAATTAAGCCTCTTTAACCAGCATTGCTATTTATGCACCTTCAGTCTCCTTGATATAGATTTTAAGCCTCTTTTACCATTATTGTTTTGATGCCATATTGTTGCTTTGGTTACCACACACCGCCACTTCAGTCCCTGTTAACATGGAGTGTTTTGACACTCGCATGATCGCCCCATAGAGTAAGCTTGCATAGGGGGCGGTGGTGAATCGCGGCTTATCTGCGCCTCCTATTCGCTAGCTTAGGTGGGAGGGGGCTTCCTCCTTATAATCAGCGCATGTCGGCGGCCGCGTCACTGCGACCCTAGCGCCGATGCCGCCTCACCACACGAGGCAGATGGCGTATGTGTTTGTCTGTGCTCTGGATACCCGCAGCTCCTGATGAGCCTATATGGCGAAACGCGTAGAGCATATGTTAGGGTAGAGCTATACATACACAGTTAGTTACATCAGTGTTTAAAAGAGGGCGCAACAGCCGCTATTGCTACTGGAGCCATAAAATATAGTGTATGAGCGTGAATAGGGGATTGGGACATATGCACCTCAAATGGGATACCACTAGGCCATTTGTTAATGGTGCCTGTTAAATAGCCTATACCCTATGCTTCGAATTTTGGATACTCAAGTAGCATCTACAGCTGATTTTTTTATACATAATAGCGACTGATTAGTTACTTGTCCAATAGCGCTACAGTGGACCAGTCACATTAAATATTATTCAGTCTGCTACATTGGATATACAGTATAAGATGATGATCAACTGTAGATAGCTATACATTTTAGTTATCTGGGGTCCGATAAATTATTATAGGAGGGGAACACCTGCAGGGTTGTTTGATTGATTACCTTGGCAGTGATAAATACCCCCTTCGGTGCCTCAGTTATCATTGTATTTTTGACATTTTTTAATTTGATATAGGCTTATTCCTTCCCGCTTTGAGTTTTATCAAGATACCTAATAAAGAATTATTGTTTTACTCTATTTTTCAACCACCCCAAAAAAGACAAATGCCAAAGTGCAGCACAATATACTGCCCCCTTATGTGCCGCTGGTCCCCAGTGAGTAGCCGTGTCTGTGACCGTGACCCATTGACGTAACACATGGATGACATGTCACCACTGTGGACAATCCCAATGGCTGCGGTGGTCATGTGACCTGCATTAAACAGGATGTTGACGCAGGTACACCCGGGCGCAGAAGGGGGAGCAATGGAACTGGGACACAGTGGCGGGAATCAGGTAAGTATGCTCACCTCTGCAAGTCCAGTATTGCTAGGTGGTGCTCTGAAAAAAAACTCTACCAAGGTGGACAACTCCTTTAAAATGTGCCTTTAGACTCTGGGAGACTTGGTCACTCTTACTTGCAATCCTTTGTTTCATAAGTCTTTTGTATATTGCAGGAGGATTGTCAAGTGAGATTTACTGGAGAATCAAAACTTAAGCTCTCTATATTATTTTAGAGCTGCCCATTCACATGGCAGCCGACCCTAAAACACTTGGGTTGGTAGTTGGAGAGCATTTAACTGGTCAAAACTGCACCAAATTACTCCTGAAAATTGCATGTATTACTGTACATGTCATTTACACTGTTAGCCATGTGGGGGCAGTGTTGCACTCTGTACTTGATCTATCTTTCTTGCTGATTTTTATTAATAGAAAAATAACATTTAACCCCGTAAATCACTGAAAACTCCAGATAATAGTAAATCACATTTATATTCTCTAATATTTCAGCCACACCAGCCACTAGATGAATGTTAGCTAACTATCTGATGTGTATGCATGTATACGGCAGATTTAGGCCCCTTTCACACGGGCGAGAATTCTGCTCGGGTGCAATGCGTGAGGTGAATGCATTGCACCCGCACTCAATCCGGACCCATTCACTTCAATGGGGCTGTACAGATGAACGGTGATTTTCACGCATCGCTTGTGCGTTGCGTGAAAATCGCAGCATATTCTATATTCTGTGTTTTTCACGCAACGTAGGCCCCATGGAAATGAATAGGGGTGCATGAAAATCGCAAACATCTGCAAGCAAGTGCGGACGCAGTGCGATTTTCACACATGGTTGCTAGGAGATGATAGGGATGAGCAACCCCGGACCCAATTAAAGTCTATTCACTGTATTATTTTCCCTTATAACATGGTTTGAAGGGAAAATAATAGCATTCTTAATACAGAATGCTTACTTAAATGCCGATTGAGGGGTTAAAAAAATAAAAATTCACCTCATCCACTTGATCGCGCACCCGGCATCGTTTTCTTTCTGACGTAATCGTGCTCACCACGCTGTGAGCGTGTTGATGTCAGCGCAGGTCCTGCTGAATGGAGATAGAAGGATCTTCTATCTTTATTCAGCAGGACCTGCGCTGATCCTTCTATCTCCATTCAGCAGGACCTGCGCTGATGTCACCACGTGGTGAGCGCGATTATATCAAAGGTCCTTTTGCAGGTCCTGAGAGAAGAAGAAAGAAGACAATGCCGGCTGCGCGATCAAGTGGATGAGGTGAGTTAATTTTTATTTTATTTTAACCCCTCAATCGACATTTTACTAAGCATTCTGTATTAAAAATGCTATTATTTTTCCCTTATAACCATGTTATAAGGGAAAATAATAAAATATACAGCGCGCCAAACCCAAACCCGAACTTCAGTGAAGAAGTCCGGGTTCAGGTCTGGGTACCACATTCAGTTTTTTATCACGCACATGCAAAACGCATTGCACCCGCGCGATAAAAACTGAACAACGCAAAGCAATCGCAGATAAAATAGCCTGTGCACACTCGGGCGGGTTTCCCACAATGCACACGTGACGCATCCGGAGCAAATCCAGGATGCCCGTGTGAAAGAGGCCTTAGGGAAAAGAACAGTCAGGCATGTTGGACTTCAACATGCCCATTTCCTTGTTCTTGCAGGAAATAAGCCACCACCAGAGGTGACTGACAGTAGTTTATTCTCCTTTCCTTTATCACAATGCTGCATGCTCGGCCCAACTGAGTATGCATGTGCATGGGGGAGTTGGGAAGAATAGCTGTTTGACTGACACCTTCTGAAAGTTTATGGACACCTTTAGAAGCAAAGAAAATTACAAGAGAAAGAAGAGGACACTTAACGATTTGTTAAATGAGTCCAGACCCAATACTCAATAGACAATTCCAAGTGAAGAGAAAGACAGGGCGCAAAGAAGGAATACAGATCAATGAGTATACGTGAAAAAATTAAAAAGTTACAAATCTGGGTACAGAAAGTGGTCAAACACTGTGGCAGGGTAAGGCTGCGCACATGGTTAGGAACAAAAGAAATTACCACAACCGGGCATATAAAGCCCCAAACTTAAGGGGTTTTGTGAGATATTTTTTTATTAATGACCTATCCTAAGGATAAGTCATCAATATCAGATCAGTGTGGGTCCGACAAACCCCGCAGATCAGCTGGTTGAAGAGAATACCATGCGCCATACCAGCGCAGCCTTCCCTTCATTGTTTACCTGATCAGCGGTGAGCCGGTCAATGGGACAGTTATTTCCTATACAGCCCTTTAAATGGGCTGTGCAGGATTAAAAAATAAATAAAATAAAAACATGGCTGCTTTCTTCCATAGACAGCACCATCCCTGTCTACAGGTTGTGTACGGTATTGCAGCTCTGACAAATTGACTCCAATTGAGCTGATGTTACCAGACACAGCCCATGGTCAGGTGGCACTGTTTTTGGTAGAATGTAGCCATGTTTTTCTGATCCTGGAAAACCCTTTTAATATAAAACTTGCAAATTTGGTCCCACAAATATAGCACCATAAGGAACGTACATGGGACAAACATTACAATATATATATATATATATATATATATAAAAAAAAAAAAGGGTCACAAAAACAGGTGTCCAGCAAGAGCATTCACAAGCATACCAGTTAACCAGCCTCAGGAGACCCCTAAATATGGTGATATATTTGGGAACAAATTTTTCACCATGGTTATGTTAAATTGTGTCTTCATTTCAGCATCAAAAGTATTGGAGGTATTATAGAACTGATCATGGGGTGTTACAGCATTTACTATTGTGGCCCCCTCAAGAATTCTGGCTTTATTCATCAAGCCCCCTGAGCTAGACGCCCCCTTTTACACAAAAATGTCCAACATTTTTGCCCATTTAGACAGGGCTTCTCTCTTTTCTAGAAAAAAAAAGTTGTCAGGGCGTGGGCGAGAGGTATGTGGTCCAAGAAATGTACTTGTATTTTACACTGCACGAGATTTGTAGATACCAGTTTTGTGTCAAGATCCATTCTGGATAGATTGGAGGTGTGGGCAGAGAAGTGGCAGATGAGGTTTAAAGGGTTTCTACCACTTCAGTTTCACCTATTTAGCTGTCAGACACTAGCGATCCGCTAGTGTCTGCTGTGCCCAACCATCCTAATATAATTGCTTTTGGGGCAGCCGTTTTGCTAAAAAAAGAACTTTTATTAATATGCTAATGAGCCTCTAGGTGCTATGGGGGCGTCAGTAGCACCTAGAGGCTCCGTCTACCTTCAGAAACTGCCGCCGCCCAGCGCCTCCCTCCAGCCCGCCCATCTCTTCCTGAATGCGATCCTCCTTGTGAGCGTATGTATTCTGCGCATGCGCAGTGAATGTCTGACCGCTTCCTTGCTCAGACATCTCCACTGCGCCTGCGCGATGACGCCATAGGCTCCGAGGAACAGGCGCAGTGGAGATGTCTGAGCAGGGAAGCTGTCAGACATTCACTGCGCATGCGCCGAATACAGGCGCTCACAAGGAGGATCGCATTCAGGAGGAGATGGGCGGGCTGGAGGGACGCGCTGGGCGGCGGCAGTTTCTGAAGGTAGACGGAGCCTCTAGGTGCTACTGACGCCCCCATAGCACCTAGAGGCTCATTAGCATATTAATAAAAGTTCTTTTTTTAGCAAAACGGCTGCCCCAAAAGCAATTATATTAGGATGGTTGGGCAGAGCAGACACTAGCGGATCGCTAGTGTCTGACAGCTAAATAGGTGAAACCGAAGTGGTAGAAACCCTTTAAGGCTACTTTCACACTTGCGGCAAAGTGATCCAGCAAGCAGTTCCGTCACCAGAACTGCCTGCCAGATCCAGTAATCTGCATGCAAATGGAAAGCATTTGTATACGGATCCGGATGCGGATCCATCTTACAAATACATTGCAAAAACGGATTCGTCTCTCCGTATGTCATCCGGAGAAACTGATCCATTATATATATTTTTCACATTTTTACCGGTCTGCGCAAGCGCAGGCCGAAAGGACAGATCCAGCATTGCGTTATATTTTATGCACTAATACATTTCAATGTAAATTAATGCCGGATCCGGAATTCCGGCAACTGATCCTGAATTTTGGACGGAGATATTACCGCAGCATGCTGCGGTATTTCCTCCGTCCAAAATGCCATTCAGTGACTGAACTGAAGACATCCTGATGCATCCTGAACGGATTTCTCTCCATTCAGAATGCTAGGGGATGAAATTGATGAGTTATTTTTCCCCTGTGACGGAATTCAGTGCCGGAAAAGAAAAACGCTAGTGTGAAAGTACCCTTACACTGACCAATGGAAGGTTATGCACATGGGAAGGAATAATGCAAGTCACCCGTACATACAAAATGGTAAAACACTGGGTAACACTGACATGGAAAAGGACCTAGGAATTTTGGTGAACAGCAAACTAAGCTGTAAAAACCAGTGTCAGGCAGCTGCTGCCAAGGCCAATAAGATAATGGGTTGCATCAAAATGGGCATAGATGCCCGTGATGAGAACATAGTCCTACCACTTCACAAATCACTAGTCAGACCACACATGGAGTACTGTGTACAGTTCTGGGCTCCTGTGAACAAGGCAGACATAGCAGAGCTGGAGAGGGTTCAGAGGAGGGTGCAGTGACCAGGAACGGGTACGCTGATGCCACTTATGCAGTGGGTCAGGATATGGGCGGATAATAGTTTGTAGTTTGTTTGTGATGCCAATTGCAGCGTGCGCAGGGTACTACCCCAGGGCCCTTTCAAGGTGTTATAACGCAATCCCAGATTAGGAATGCCAGAGTGGTGTAATGGCCTATAATGTCTCTGTAGAATGGTGGTAGTAGTGTCAACGGTGTCTCCTACCTGGGTACGTCTGGACTCCTGGCTCACTTGCAATAAATTTGAGTGTAGTGATAAAAGGAGTAATAGAGGAATTTTGCAGCAGAAATTATGTCCAGACCTTTAGATGAAGTTCAAACTTTTCTTTACTGAAGATAACTTGTATCCAAACAGTATACAGCTTTTGTCTCTGGTCCCAGCAGGTTTTAAAAATCATTGGCAGAAATAAATGCATCTGCTTTAATGTGAGCTTGCAGGATAATTCGTCTGCTTGTTAGCTCTGTAACTGGGGCAGGAACTAATCTTCTGCTTTGAACTGTACCTTCTGCTTTGTGGGGACAGACTAGCTGAGGAGGAATGGCTTCTCCTAGGTCTCTGGACTTGACTCACAGATATATTCTCAGGGGATGCTTTCTTCCTGGAACTGGAGGTTGTCTGCAACTTTCTGCTTTCTTTTCATTCAGATGACCTGCAGGGCTCTGACTGGGAATTTTATCAAGTCTAAGACCGAGACTTGGTCCTTGCTGTCTTCCCTATACAGGGGGCAAACTAGATCTGGTTCTAACAGTTTTTTTCCTCCCTTGCTGCAGGAAGATGGAAACCTCCTACTTCTATTTGGCAAGGGGCAGAATAGAACAGGATCGTTCCACTCTGAACGGCCATAACATTAAAACTATCTCTACCAATGATGCTGCCACCTGCTGGTGGACCTGTAAAATTGCAAGGAAAAAATTACATTTAACATGGTTTTACATGCACATTTGTGGAGACATAATACAAATTATATCAGATGACAATATAAAAGCTCTTAAAGGGCAGTAGCGGAGTAGAGGAGTGTAGTAACACAACTCTGGGGTGTTACATTCCCCCTTACTTTGAGTTAAGCCGCCCTCAGCTTATGCTTGGGATAAGGGGAATAAGCTCTGGGGTACCCAAATAAATACAAAGTGCTGCATGTAGTACACATAAAGACATACAAAGAAAAACATGAAACGGCTACCCTGAGGTTCCTGCCCGCATAAGTAGGGTGTCCTATGTAACAGATTCCCTCTCGGTATAACCAGTGAACCAAAGGTCTGCACAAAGCAATCGCTACTGACTAACTTTGAAGTGTTCTGGATCCTCTAAACACCAAAGAAAGCATGGGGGTGTCTTTACTCTGTAGTCCCAACATTATGTAATGAAATGCTCGCAAATGGAAGGATGGCTTTATCCTGTATTCCCTTCCCTGCACCAAAGTCAAAATATAAGGCTTATAGCACGATCACTATGGTTACTATGGGTAGCTAAAATAGCTCTAAGGTTGAGGCCTACACTTTAGGCAAAGGCACAGAAGGGGGAGGTATCAGCTTCTCCATGCGCTTCTGGCAATGTCACAGGAGGAGGGCATAATAATCCCATGAAACTCCTGGAAGACACCTCAGGATGGGAGCAATCCTGAACAAATAACAAACGGGAAGGAGGGGTCAAAAACTCGTCTAACCATTCCCGAAGCAGCGGGGTTACTGCGTGTAGTTACTAGACCTGTCAGGACTTACCACTTGGTCCTACCCTGGGTACCTATGGGCATATAACACCGGGTGTAGGCCATTAGTATTAAGTGTCCAGATAGGCAGTCCATGTGAATGGGGGAGAGACAAGAGCAATGGGGGAGAGACAAGAGCTCTAAAGCAAGGCACACAGAAGTAAGGTACTACATATCTGGCTAAGTGCAAAAGTAAGTGCAATTTCACAATAAGTGCATGAAGGTCACATTGCGACACCTGGAAAAGAATACACACAATGGGCATATGATACTTGAACGTTGCTTCACCTGTAAAGATTAGTGCAAAAATATCACAATAGAGATCACAAAGAGCTCAGGTACATGTTTGAGTCCTTTCTTTGGTCGCAAGCTTGTAATGTTGCATAACTTGTAGATATATTGGAAAGACAGTGCAAAAACATTATGCATTTATTAGTGCAATAATACGCTCAAATATAGCTTGGGTCCTTTTTCTTGAAGTGCTTTATGTAGAATCCTCTGGAAACAGGTAAAAGTCACTTGTAATCCACGGCAAACAATAGAGTTAATTGTAATCTAATGGAAGGTATAAAATGTCATATAAAAGCACATAAAATAGCAGCATAATGAGAACCATAGTCCCATGAGGCTCTCAAGTAACCTGAGAAAGGGGATAAAACAATGTAAAACTTGGAGGTAAAAGGGTTAAAGTAGTTGGGGGGAGTCCTCACAAACCATGTCCATCCTGGTGAAGAACAAACAAGGGCAACGCACACTGAACAAATGGCCAACAGCTCTTCACCCTTCAAGTATAGTCCAGGTTGTGGCTCCCATAAGTCCTTTATTTTAGTATGAAAAGGGCATTTAGAGAAGAACTTCCAAGTCCTCCTCGTTGCTGGAGCTACTAAAGCTCTTTAGGGGGCATGCTTGCCTTTGATAACTCAGCTTTGCGGCTGTAGTGGTGCGCCACTGCCCTCTTGTGGTGTCTTTTGGTAATGGCTGGGCAGTCAGCCTGGTGAATGCAGCTGTAACATGCTGTAAGCCGGGATCCCTAGCCGATGCAGAGGTGGATAATACCTCCGGCTGAAGGGGCTCTGGCAGACAAACCGAGGGTGCCTGCGGTAGCTTCCAAGGCAAAATGTAGGGTTGCATCCTGGGGTTGAAGGTCAGGACAAAATTATATATTTGGCCCACCCGTAGTGTTGGGGGTGCGGCCAGATCAGGGATGAGGGGCTCTGGTTCTGGCTGGGCCCGTTCCCTGAACCGCATCCGGCCGTCTATGGTCTCCTATAGACAACGGGCTCTCCCTGCAGAGCCTGGGTCCTCCTGCCATGACTCTCGGGTTAAGGCAGAGGATAACGGTTTGGTGAGTAGAGTCACTCCTGCGGCAAAGGGGCCTTGAAGGGACCGCATTGGAGTGTACTCCACTTGATAGCCCACATACAGGCTGTGTCAGGCCTGCTGCAAGTATGGGGCGCTTAACGGAGCGACAGCCCACAAATATTTCAGCTCCAGAATAGTTGTCCTGGAGGAAGCCCACTACTCGCTGTACCTGTGAACCAGAGGACGGTCCCTGTCCATCTGGTCAGCTTAGGGTCGCCAGGCTGGGGGTCATCTAAGACTTGTTTAACCCATTCCTTTATGGCAGTCTTATATTCCCACGGGGTCTGGGCATGACCGGTAATCTGTAGCTGGACCTCTGGATTAATCTGGCCTGGGGCTATCTCTTTTGGGCAACGGAGTGGAAATTCCAGCCGCCTCCGCCGCACCAGCAAGCGTGCAGAGCAGGGCCGGTTTGGACCTAGTAGCAGTGTCGGGACCCACTGGGCGCGGTGCAGGGGCAGCTATGAGCTGGACAGGGGCGTCAGGGAGCGAGACTGCTACTACCCGTTGTCACGGCCGGGCAGCCGGTTTCGGTGCTTCTTGCTGGTGCGCTGGGACCTCTGTGGTAGGTGACGTCTTCGCAGCTGTCTCTGAAGCTGTAGTCCGCTCTGCAAAAGTCGCAGCTTGCCTATGGGCCAGGACGTCAGTCGATGGTACGGACGGTAAGGTGGTTGATGTAGTCGTCTCTTCCAGTGTCTTGACAGGGGTGGCAGCCATCTTGGGTGCAGATTCAGCCACCGCGGGGCCTCCTGGATCGTAGCCAGCATCGATGGACCATTCTTCCAGACCAGCTGGGACACGCGGATCTCCGGTGGGTACTGTTCGTAGACTTGCTCCCCGTTGACGAGCATCTCTCCCCTGAAGTGCCGATGCGCACTGTGTAGCGCTTTCTGGCACCGCAATAAAGCAACAAAGTCAATTCTCAGGGTTTTGGAACAGTTCTTGGATCTTGCAGTAAGGGATAGGCATACAATGCAATCCTGTTGTAGCAGTGTTAGGCACACAATTTAATCCTGTTCGTGACGCCACTTTTGCAGTGACCAGGAACGGGTATGCTGACGCCACTTATGCTTCATCAAGATCCCGCGCGTGCGCACTAGGTTGGATGACTGGGATGGGCTGTAATAGGGCAGTCAGTGGAGGTTCGAGCGAAGTGCGCCAGCCATTCGCTATACAAGGCCATTGCCAGTAGTCCGCATGGCCGCATCAGGATATACCTAGTGCGCACGCGCGGGATCTTGATGAAGCGAGCGGTGGTTAGAGAAGCAGTGATGACGTGAGGTAGGCGGATCACATGAAAGGGAGGGCTCAGAAGGCGGCGTTGGGCATCTAAACGAGATGGATGCAGCCAGGCACCTTTCTCCATGAGACGTCCCCTTGGAAACATTTTAAAGTGATTGACAGGTGATATAAATCGCTTTTTTATGAATATAGAGCCACAGGAGCATTAGATAAACCCACTTTAGGATTCTGTGTTTTACAAGGGACATCGCCATATGTTTAGCTTATAGGGCTCATTTCTGATGACAGAATCCCTTTAAAGGACTTCACCAAATAATATATAATGAAATCCAAGATAGAGGATTGCCGAGATTCTACTAATGGCAGCTCTGAGGACAGTAGATGTAGTACTGTACTGTACCTGAGAGAGGCGCTAATAGACAGCCATTTAGCAAAGGGTTCTTCAGCAATATAGTACAAAATGATCGGCTCTTAATAAAGTTAGAGGGAGTTTGGAATTTGAAGTGACTTTCTTCTTGTAACATGCATCCTGATAAATAAAAAATTGATGTTTGAAAAAAAAAAAAGATCGGCTCTACTCTACCCTACTACTACTTGATTTGACTGTGTTCACTGTGGCCAAACACAGGCATTTCACAGGTTTTCTATAAATTAAATACAATGGAATCTGAGAATGCATTGTATAAATAATCATTAATTTGTATAAATAGTGGAATTATTACATAAATACTTATCCTGTATTTTACTCAGGAACTGCACTCACTATTCTGCTGGTGCAGTCACTGTGTACATATATTACTTATCCTGTACTGATCCTGAGTTACATCCTGTATTATACTCCAGAGCTGCACTCACTATTCTGCTGGTGCAGTCACTGTGTACATACATTACTTATCCTGTACTGATCCTGAGTAACATCCTGTATTATACTTCAGAGCTGCACTCACTATTCTGCTGGTGGAAACACTGTGTACATACATTACATTACTTATCCTGTGCAGATCCGGAGTTACATCCTGTATTATACTCCAGAGCTGCACTCACTATTCTGCTGGTGGAGACACTGTGTACATACATTACATTACTTATCCTGTACAGATCCGGAGTTTTACATCAAGACACGGAGGCTCATATTGCTATCTCCTTCTTTACTTTCCACCAATAGCAGCAAAGAAGAAATTTACATAATCATAACAATAAAGGACCCTCCCCTGACAGATCCTATAATAAGCAGTGTCCTCTTCAGTAACTTCCTCTTTCTTTGCTGCTCCACCAAAGATAAGTGGTTTTTCTGTGTCTTATGACGGTTTATTGCTTGTTTGATGTGTCACAGTGAGTTTTATTAACCTGTGATTTATTGCTACTCGCTTAGGCGCTCATAGATTGCTGCCTGTAGTTGCATGTTTTCTTCCCCTCGTTTTATTATTGCGCTTACTGGCCGTTTGTTCCCCTAACGCATGCGTTTCTCCTTTGGGGGTCTCCCCCCCCCACCTTTTGTCTCCCCCATTTCTCCCTGTGCTCATCCCCTGCTTCTTCTAATCGCTTTACCTGCGATCCTCTGCTCGGTTGGTATAGTGTTGTTACGGGTCCCGCTTGCGCTTCCCGCGGCTCCGAGATCTCGCGAGATCTCGGCGGCCATCTTGGGGAGCTCCCGCCCGTACTCTCGCGGGATTTCAGACGTCGTTCCCTTCCTGGTTGTTCGGATGGTCGGTCGGCATCTGCTTCTGCTCCTGCTCCGATTCGGCGGCGTCTGGGGTGACTAACCCCTGTTAGGTTAGGTGCTCTTTATCAGTTTCTCTAGCCATCTTATATTAGACCTCCCTATTAGGTTCGGCTTTCCGGTCATATTATAAATAATTTTCAAAAGCCCATATAATGTCTTCTGATCGCTCCCCCTCTGGGTCTCATCCCCCCCCATCCACTGGAGACCCCAGTATTCCAGCAATGAGTGCGCAGGCCCTAGAGCTTCAACGCTCGGTCTCCAGCGCTATAATTGAGGCAATGGGATCCATGTCCTCTATGATATCTCAAACCATCTCTCAGGCCCTAGCTGCCCATGCCCCTGGCCCCTCTGCTCAATCGCCTGTGCTTACTAGCCCGCAGCCTACCATTGTTGAACCTCCTGCACCCCAGGAGACCATGATTGGTGTGATCCAAGCCACCCGTGATAGCGCGCTTAGATCGCGCAAAAGAGCCTTGCCGCGCCAGGCAGAACGTGCGCGAACGTGGAAATGTGCTAGAGCACAAACTAGCGATGTGGATTCGGATATTGAATCCGATATGGAGGCTTACGCGGAGGCGAGCGGCCACTCTGAAGGGGAGATTGAGATGGAATATGAGTTGCCAGGTACCGCTGGCCCTAGGCCGTCCACCTCTGGGTCCGTGGGCGCGTCCGCCACTGCCCCTAACACGGCTTCTACCCTGATGGATCCCTCAGGCAACCCGTTATTTGATCCTGATGCCCTCCACCACCCTAGGTCGGCTGAGTGGCTGCCGGTGGCTCATGTGAGCGATTACCTTGAACATTGGGTGCGCCGTCCTCTGAGTAAAGAGGCGCGCAGTAAACTCTGATCTGAATGCCCCAGACCATTGATCCCAAATAAGGTCTGTGAAACGCCATCTGTGGATCCAAAAATGACACCGTTTTTGGCTAAAACTGGCTGGAATCCCCGTAAGGGGCTAGATTCCGCGCTTAAGAGTTGTCAGGATAAACTCCTTGACATCTTTGGGCCCCTCGCCAAAATATTTGAGATGGCCGAATCGGCCAGAGCTGACGGCTCTCCGGTAGATCCGGAGGAGCTTACGGGCTGGATTCAGAGGGCTATTTGTATTGCGGGCAGCTCCAACTCCTCCCTGGCCATTGAACGGCGTAAAGCCATACTGTTTAAGATTGACCCAAAATTGGCCAACCTGGCACTCACTGAGGCAGGGAAGGACGCACGAGGTCTGCTCTTCGGGGATTCCTTCATTAAGGACCTCAGCAGATATGTGGGAGCATTTACTGCCCTGGACAAGGCCCAGTCCTCAATGCGTAGGGTCTTTCAGGGACGGGTCTCCACTAGGGCCGGCAGTAGTAGGGGCCGTCTGTCCGGCCGTTCCAGTTTCCAGGCCCGCTGTTCGGGCAGAGGCTCCTTCAACCAGCGACCACCCTTCCAGGACCAAAGGAATCCTCCTCCGTTCTTCCCGGCCAGAGGCGGCCAATGGCGTTCGAGGTCTGTTCGAGGAAACCCCAATTTCCGAAAGTCCTTCGTTAAGTCTTTCCCCAATGGGGACTTCTTTGGTTCCTTGTGTAGGGGGCAGACTCCGTCTTTGTTTCCACGTTTGGTCCAACATTACATCAGACCCGTGGGTCCTGACCACTGTACAGGGGTTCCATATAGAACTCACGGGATCGCCAAGCCTCATCCCTTCTCCCCCACCACTGCCCCTAGCCCTACCAGACAGAGAGCTCGTGGACGATAGAAAGGGCCCCTCCCACCCAGAGGGGCGTCCTCAGCAACATCTTCCTGGTTCAGAAGAAAGGTGGGCAAATGCGTCCGGTGATAAATCTCCGGGCCCTGAATTCCGTGGTGCGCTATCGCCACTTCAAGATGGAGGGTATTCACCTCCTTCGGGATTTGCTGGTCCCAGGGGACTGGATGGTGAAACTGGACCTCAAAGATGCCTATCTGACAGTCCCAATTGCCGCTTCGTCCAGGGATCTCCTGCGTTTCTGGTGGAAGGGCGAAGTGTGGCGCTTCACTTGCCTCCCGTTCGGCCTCTCGTCGGCGCCATGGTGCTTTACCAAGCTCCTGCACCCGGTCGTTGCCTGGGTGCGGAGTCGGGGTGTACGTCTGGTCATCTATTTGGACGACATCCTCATTTTGCATCAATGTCGGACGGCGCTGCTTCAGCACCTTCGCTGGACATCGGACCTCCTTTCGGCTCTTGGTTTTCTACTGAACCCCGAGAAGTCCTGCCTCACCTCATCTCGACGGATGGAATTCCTGGGCTTCACGGTGGACTCGGTTGCGGAATCTCTCAGTCTCCCATCAGAGAAGTTGCGGACGATCCGCAAGGAATTGAGACATGCCCTTTCAGCAACGTCCCTGTCCCTGCGTCACCTGGCTCGCATTATTGGCCTGTTGGCCTCCTCCATCCAGGCGGTGTTTCCAGCCCCCCTCCATTATCGGGCCCTCCAGCGCCTGAAGATTGCTCACCTCCGTTCCGGGGCCTCGTTCGCGGACATGGTGTTTCTGGATCAAGAGGCTCGGGAGGAACTTCGTTGGTGGATAGGCAACTTGGAAGCCTGGAACGGCAGAGCGATCTTCGGATTTCAACCAGAATTCACGATAGAGTCGGACGCGAGTCTCCAGGGCTGGGGTGCCCACTGCGAAGGTGTCTCCACAGGGGGTCGGTGGTCGGAGACCGAGAGCCATCTTCACATCAACGCTCTGGAACTCCTGGCGGGCTCGTTTGCCATCCGCAGTTTCTCCAATGGCATTGCGCATGCATGCATCCGACTACGCATGGACAATGTGTCGGCGGTTCGCTATGTCAATCACCTGGGCGGCACCCAATCGGCTACCTTGGCTCGACTGGCGAAAGAGTTCTGGTCCTACTGTCTTTCCAGGGACATCATGGTGCAGGCGGAGTACCTTCCGGGTCTACACAACGTCCGGGCGGATCGGAGTTCCCGATGCTCTACGGACGGCAGCGACTGGAGGCTAGCACCGGAGATGTTCTCCACGATCTCGGATACCTGGGGTCCTTGCGCCATAGACCTCTTCGCGTCGCGGCTCAATACTCACCTTCCCAGGTTCTTCAGCTGGCGCCCGGATCCGGAGGCGGTGGATGCGTTTCTCCAGGACTGGTCATCGGCTCTACACTACGCGTTTCCACCCTTTGCCATGATTCCGAGGATGCTGCTGCAGGCTCGTCGTCAAGTTGCGGAATTGGTGGTGGTGATCCCCTTCTGGGGGACTCAAGCATGGTACCCGATCCTCCTGGAACTCCTGACGGACGTGCCTCTCCTCCTTCCGGGTCGGACGGATCTCCTCCAGGGCCCTCTGGGTGCTCCTCACCCCCTGCTGCTCGACGGCTCCCTTCAGCTTCTGGCGTGCCGGATCTCCGGACTCCCGGAGAGGTCGAGGGCATTTCGGAGGCAACTAGACGCCTCCTGGACAACGCTTGGGCTCCCGGCACCCGGAAATCTTACCGGGCAGCTTGGGGTTCTTGGGTTAGCTGGTGCGTGGAACGAAACCTTGATCCCGTTTCGGCGCCTGTGACCCATTTACTGCAGTTCCTTACATCCCTTTTTGAGGCGGGAAAGGCTTATCGGACCATTAATTTGTTCCGTTCAGCGATTTCTTCTACTCATCAAGGTTTTGATGGCGTGCCGGCGGGTCAACACCCTTCGGTGTCACGCCTACTACGTGGATCGCGCTTGGCTCGGCCTCCTCGGCCACGCTTCACCACTACGTGGGACGTCTCCCTGGTCCTCTCTTTTCTCTCTGCGTGGCCTGAGAACACGGCTCTTTCTCTCCGGCAACTGTCTGCCAAGTTGTTGACCCTCTTTTGTCTCATTTCTTTTAAGAGGGTTTCCGATGTCAGGGCTTTGGATCATGACGCTAGGTCCTTTTCTCCCGAGGGCGTCACATTTAACATTACGCGGCGCACTAAGACTAATATTCGGTCTGTCTCTTATCCCTGTTTCCCATCTTCCCCGGTTTTTCAGCTGGCGTCCGGATCCGGAGGCATTAGCAGTGGATGCGTTTCTTTAAGATTGGTCGGTATCCCGCCTGTACGCGTTTCCTCCTTTCTCGATGATTCCGAGGACACTCTTGCAGGTGATTCGTCATCGGGCGGACCTGGTTCTGGTGGTCCCATTCTGGGGGTCTCAGGTCTGGTTCCCCTCGTTGCTGAGGATTCTAGTGGAGGTTCCTGTTCTTCTCCCGACCCGGTCGGATCTCCTCCGCAACCCTCTGGGTCAACAACTCCCCCTACTACTGGACGGATCCCTGCGGCTGCTGGCATGCCGGATCTCCGGACACCTGGATCGTTCGAGGGAGTTTCGGCAGCAACTCGACAGCTATTGGACAGTGCATGGGCTCCCGGCACCAGGAAGTCGTACCGGGCAGCCTGGAGAAATTGGGCTAACTGGTGCGTGGAACGGGACTTGGATCCCGTTTCGGCTCCTGTAGGCCACTTGCTAGAATTTCTCACCTCTCTCTTTGAGGCGGGGAAGGCATATCGGACCATTAACCTCTTCAGGTCCGCTATTTCTTCTACCCACGCGGGCTTCGAGGGCGTCGCGGCTGGCCAACATCCTTCGGTGTCTCGCCTCTTAAGGGGGGCTCGTTTGTCTCGTCCCCCGCGGCCTCGTTTTTCTACTACATGGGACGTTTCCCTGGTCCTTACCTTCTTGGCCTCTTGGCCCGGGAATTCTGACCTCACACTTAGGCAGTTGTCAGCGAAATTGTTGGCGTTATTTTGCCTTATTTCATGCAAGAGGGTCTCGGATGTGAGGGCGCTTGATCATGATGCACGTTCCTTTACCCCGGAGGGGGTTACCTTTAACATCTCGCGTCGCACCAAGACTAGCATCCGTTTCGTATCCTACCCCAGTTTTCCTTCCTCTCCGGTCTTATGTCCCGTGGCGTGCCTTAAGGAATACGAGTCCAGGACTCTGGCGCATCGGTCCCCGGCCAGTTCTCAGTTGTTCATTTCTATGCGTCATCGTTTTGGACCGGTTTCTAGCCCTACGCTAGCACGCTGGCTTAAATGGGTCATGTCGTTGGCGGGTGTTGACGTTTCTGTCTTCACGGCCCATTCTGCGCGTGGGGCCTCTGCCACCGCCTTGGCGGTTTCGGGGGCCAGATTGGAGGATGTTATGCGTCTGGCTGATTGGTCCAATGTTACCACGTTCAGGGAGTTCTATTTCCGTCCTCCACCTAATTTGTTTTCTTCAATCATAGACTGGCTTTGAACTTGCAATACGAAGCCTCCGTGTCTTGCTGTAAAACTAAATGATTTTCCTATTTCATGACGTAAAGTCATAGTTTTATTAAAGACACGGAGGCGAGTATTGCCCACCCTATTCCCTCCCTTGGGGTTTTTATTACAGGGGTCATGTGTCATTGCCTCTAGGTATTATTGACCTTTTGTGTTGTTGTATTTAGGTTTTATTGTCCTAATGTTTCTTTCATTGCCATTGTATTGCATGTTATTTATTACAATTCTTATTGTTTTCTGTCCCTTGTCGCCTGTTGAGTCAGTGGCGTAAATGGCGTCCGGACATTCTGTCCTGATATGTTTGTTTCACCTAGGCCTATGGTCTGTTTTATTTTCCAGGATGAAGTCGTTACGTGACAAGATGCCGTCTTACCGGTGGATGTGTTCTACAGTTTAGCCAGGTTGGCTAGTTGATTGCGCTTCATGGGCGTTGGACTTTCCGTTCCAGTTAAAGTTCGGAGTTATCGTTGGGATGTTCGGGATGTCAGCACCAGAGTTTCAAAGAAAGAGGAAGTTACAGAGGAAGAGCGGCCTATTATAGGGGCCAGTGGGGAGGGACCTTGGTTGCTATGGTTCCTTGTATGTAAATTTTTTCTCTTTGCTGCTATTGGTGGTTCAGTAAAGAAGGAGATAGCAATACTCGCCTCCGTGTCTTTAATAAAACTATGACTTTACGTCATGAAATAGGAAAATCATTTAGTTACATCCTGTATTATACTCCAGATCTGCACTCACTATTCTGCTGGTGGAGTCACTGTGTACACACATTACTTATCCAGTACTGATCCTGAGTTACAGCCAGCATTATACTCCAGAGCTGCACTCACTATTCTGCTGGTGGAGTCAATGTGTACATACATTGCTTATCCTGTACTGATCCTGAGTTACATCTTGTATTATACTCCAGAGCTGCACTCACTATTCTGCTGGTGAAGTCACTGTGTACATACATTACTTATCCTGTACTGATCCTGAGTTACATCCTGTATTATACTCCAGAGCTATACTCACTATTCTGCTGGTGGAGTCACTGTGTACATACATTGCTTATACTGTACTGATCCTGAAGTACATCCTGTATTATACTCCAGAGCTTCACTCACTATTCTGCTGGTGGAGTCACTGTGTACATACATTGCTTATACTGTACTGATCCTGAGTTACATCCTGTATTATACTCCAGAGCTGCACTCACTATTCTGCTGATGGAGTCACTGTGTACATACATTACTTATCCTTTACTGATCCTGAGTTACATCCTGTATTATACTCCAGAGCTATACTCACTATTCTGCTGGTGGAGTCACTGTGTACATACATTGCTTATACTGTACTGATCCTGAAGTACATCCTGTATTATACTCCAGAGCTTCACTCACTATTCTGCTGGTGGAGTCACTGTGTACATACATTGCTTATACTGTACTGATCCTGAGTTACATCCTGTATTATACGCCAGAGCTGCACTCACTATTCTGCTGATGGAGTCACTGTGTACATACATTACTTATCCTTTACTGATCCTGAGTTACAGCCTGTATTATACTCAAGATCTGCACTCACTATTCTGCTGGTGGAGTCACTGTGTACATACATTACTTATCCTGTACTGATCCTGAGTTACATCTTGTATTATACTCCAGAGCTGCACTCACTATTCTGCTGGTGGAGTCACTGTGTACATACATTACTTATCCTGTACTGATCCTGAGTTACATCCTGTATTATACTCCAGAGCTGTACTCACTATTCTGCTGGTGGAGACACTGTGTACATACATTGCTTATCCTGTACTGATCCTGAGTTACATCCTGTATTATACTCCAGAGCTGCACTCACTATTCTGCTGGTGGAGTCACTGTGTACATACATTGCTTATACTGTACTGATCCTGAGTTACAGCCTGTATTATACTCCAGAGCTGCACTCACTATTCTGCTGGTGGAGTCACTGTGTACATACATTGCTTATCCTGTACTGATCCTGAGTTACATCCTGTATTATACTCCAGAGCTGCACTCACTATTCTGCTGGTGGAGTCACTGTGTACATACATTGCTTATCCTGTACTGATCCTGAGTTACATCTTGTATTATACTCCAGAGCTGCACTCACTATTCTGCTGGTGGAGTCACTGTGTACATACATTACTTATCCTGTACTGATCCTGAGTTACATCCTGTATTATACTCCAGAGCTATACTCACTATTCTGCTGGTGGAGTCACTGTGTACATACATTGCTTATACTGTACTGATCCTGAAGTACATCCTGTATTATACTCCAGAGCTTCACTCACTATTCTGCTGGTGGAGTCACTGTGTACATACATTGCTTATACTGTACTGATCCTGAGTTACATCCTGTATTATACTCCAGAGCTGCACTCACTATTCTGCTGATGGAGTCACTGTGTACATACATTACTTATCCTTTACTGATCCTGAGTTACAGCCTGTATTATACTCCAGAGCTGCACTCACTATTCTGCTGGTGGAGTCAATGTGTACATACATTGCTTATCCTGTACTGATCCTGAGTTACATCTTGTATTATACTCCAGAGCTGCACTCACTATTCTGCTGGTTGAGTCACTGTGTACATACATTACTTATCCTGTACTGATCCTGAGTTACATCCTGTATTATACTCCAGAGCTGTACTCACTATTCTGCTGGTGGAGACACTGTGTACATACATTGCTTATGCTGTACTGATCCTGAGTTACATCCTGTACTATACTCCAGAGCTGCACTCACTATTCTGCTGGTGGAGACACTGTGTACATACATTACTTATCCTGTACTGATCCTGAGTTACAGCCTGTATTATACTCCAGAGCTGTACTCACTATTCTGCTGGTGGAGTCGCTGTGTACATACATTACTTATCCTGTACTGATCCTAAGTTACATCCTGTATTATACTCCAGGGCTGTACTCACTATTCTGCTGGTGGAGTCACTGTGTACATACATTACTTATCCTGTACTGATCCTGAGTTACATCCCGTATTTGGGTACTTTCACACTAGCTCTTTTTGATTCCGGCAGGCAGTTCTGGCAAGCCATGTACAAACGGAAAGCTTTTTTTTCCGGATTCGTTAGTGATTCGGATCCGGTATTTAAATTTTTCAAAGATCAAAAGCCCGGCGCACGCGCACACTGGAAAATCGGATCCGGCGATGTGGCAGTTTCCGGAACACTTGGTACCAGTTCCGACATTAATACATCTCTATGGAAATTAATGCCGGATCCAGCAAGTGCGGTATTGTTCTGGGATTTTGACCGGAAAAAATACCACAAGTCAAATACCGCACAAAGGGACGGAACTGAAGACATCCTGATGCAAACTGAACAGATTGCTTTCCATTCAGAATGCATTAGGACAAAACAAATGCTTTTTTCCCCGGTATTGAGACCCTTTACCGGATTTCAATACCGGAAAAGAATAACGCTATGTGAAAGTACCCTTGTACTCCAGAGCTGCACTCATTATTCTTCTGGTTGTTGTCAACATCATAAAGCTAATGGAAGACACTCCTCTAACAGCTGGGCTCCTATAATGCAGTGTTTTCTACAAGGGGTGTCACCCCCAATTGTCATCCACAAATGACGTCACAGGAGGGGCATGAATTAAAGTCCACATAGAAATAGACGGGCAGTGTGTGAGGTAGGAGAGACGCAATGAGGAGGCGGCGGCGGTCTGGGGGGAGCACATGAATCACCCCCTCCCCCTCGCTGTGTGATCAGACGGGGAGGCCGGGGCTTTGTTGCGGTGGTGGCCGAGCGTATACCGCCGCTTCTCCCGCGGACAGGACACGATGGCTCGGCCGTGAAGGGGCGCAGCCCGGGGGACCCCGTCTTCTCCCCCCGGCTGGAGGATGCTGAGTAACAGGCTGCCCATACAAGAGCGCACAGACCTCACAGCTGTGGGCCGGTAAGTGCACATGTATGTAGCATCGGAGGAGGCTCTTATTGGGGCACTACACTGCCCCCCACCCCAGGAGACCCCCACTGTGCAGGCGCTGCATGGCCTGCTAGAAAGCAGAGGAGGGGGCAGACATGAATGACTGATGGGGGCAGTAATGTGTGATATATAAATGATTGGGGGGGCAGGAATACAGTAAGGGGGCAGTAATGGGTGGTATATAAATGATTGGGGGGGGGCAGGTATATAGTAAGGGGGCAGGAATGGATGATATATAAATGATTGGGGGGGCAGGTATATAGTAAGGGGGCAGGAATGGATGGTATATAAATGATTGGGGGGGGCAGGTATATGGTAAGGGGGCAGTAATGGGTGATGTATAAATGATTGGGGGGGCAGGTATACAGTAAGGGGGCAGGAATGGATGATATATAAATGATTGGGGGGGGCAGGAATAAATACAGGGGGGCAGGTATATAGTAAGGGGGCAGTAATAAATTAAGGGGGCAGTAATGGGTGACATATAAATGATTGGGGGGCAGGAATAAATACAGGGGGCAGGTATATAGTAAGGGGGCAGTAATGGGTGATATATAAATGATTGGGGGGCAGGAATAAATACAGGGGGCAGGTATATAGTAAGGGGGCAGGAATGGATGATATATAAATGATTGGGGGGGGGCAGGTATATAGTAAGGGGGCAGGAATAGATGATATATAAATGATTGGGGGGGCAGGAATAAATACAGGGGGGCAGGGCCAGGTATATAGTAAGGGGGCAGGAATAAATACATGGGTGCAGGTATATATTAAGGGGGCAGTAATGGGTGATATATAAATGATTGGGGGGGGCAGGAATAAATATAGGGGCAGGTATATAGTAAGGGGGCAGGAATGGATGATATATAAATGATTGGGGGGGGGCAGGTATACAGTAAGGGGGCAGGAATGGATGATATATAAATGATTGGGGGGGGGCAGGTATACAGTAAGGGGGCAGGAATGGATGATATATAAATGATTGGGGGGGGCAGGAATAAATACAGGGGGGCAGGTATATAGTAAGGGGGCAGTAATAAATTAAGGGGGCAGTAATGGGTGACATATAAATGATTGGGGGGCAGGAATAAATACAGGGGGCAGGTATATAGTAAGGGGGCAGGAATGGATGATATATAAATGATTGGGGGGGGGCAGGTATATAGTAAGGGGGCAGGAATAGATGATATATAAATGATTGGGGGGGCAGGAATAAATACAGGGGGGCAGGGCCAGGTATATAGTAAGGGGGCAGGAATAAATACATGGGTGCAGGTATATATTAAGGGGGCAGTAATGGGTGATATATAAATGATTGGGGGGGGGCAGTATTAAATATAGGGGCAGGTATATAGTAAGGGGGCAGGAATGGATGGTATATAAATGATTGGGGGGGCAGGTATATAGTAAGGGGGCAGGAATGGATGGTATATAAATGATTGTGGAGGGCAGGTATAGATAATACAAGAAATACAGATGGAAATAATATTGGGGTTAATCAATGATCTGTGGGAGGCAGGAATATATAATATAAACATTATGGGGAGCAGTTATAGATAATACAAGATGTACAGATGTGAATAATATTGGGGGCGATGAATGATGTATAGGGGTGCAGACATGGTTTATAGGGAGGCAGAATAGATGATACAAAGAATATGTACAGTATAAGGGGGTCATAAAGAAATGACTATGGGGTGTAGTAATGGAATATACAAAGAATGGCGCCTGTTAATAGGAATTATTATACAGACATGGATTATAGAGCCGGTGCAGGAATGGATAGTATTGGGGTACAGACAGGTGTAATACACAGAGTACAGCAGCCAATGCCTGGATGATGAGGCTCGGGTACAGAGAAAATGTGGGCCGCCAGCTGCTAGAGGCATTCTGTATGTGCTGGAGGGGGGCATGAGGCGGCTCTGGGTGGTTGTTACTTTTGGGGATCTTTTGTAATACTGACTACAATTCCATACATCTACAGGCAGGTACTGCTTGCCTGGTTTGTTACATTGTATCCGGTGTAGACCATCTTTCTCTTGTCAGTTTGCTACAAGGTATCAGCAGGTCAAATGTTTCATTCTGGATTGTCTACTCTGGATACAAAATTTCTAGAAAGCTGCAAAAATTCTCTTTATACTATGATTACGTTTTTTCCCCATCTAACACATCCTTTACTCACGATATAAGGGAATGAGTGTCTGCTGTGGGTCCAAAAGTTGGGACCCTCAGTGATTGTGAGAATGGAGGTCCCCGAAGTCCCTTATGTGAATGGAGCAGCAGTTTGCATGACCACTGCCTCATTCACTCCTGTGGGACTGCAGAGTACAGAATGGGCACCATCTCTGACGGTCTCCACTCTATTCCCATAGGGATCTCCAGACTCCCACTCTCATGATTGCCGGGGGCCCAAGGATTTGACGTATGCCCTATGCTGTGGATACGGTATTAGTGTTTGTTGGAAAACCCTTTTATGGGTTTTCTTGGAGCACGATATTGATTACCTATCCTCAGGATAAAGCCTCATTCACACATCAGTGATTGGAGACTGCACAGACATGAGGTATAAGGGAAAGGTCTGCACCTGTTCTGTGTTTAGAGACGCACCTGGTTTTGGCTCAAAATCACTGACTAAATACAGATGTGTGAATGAGGCTTGGGGCTCATTCACACGACCGTGGTTTGGTTCTGCATTCAAGCTGCTTTTTTGCGGCTCGGGTGCGGACCTATTTGCTTCAATGGGGCCACAAAAGATGCGGACAGCACTCCGTGTTCTGTTCGCATCCGTTGCTCCGTTCTGTGGTCCTGCAAAAATTATAAATGAGTTTTGTGGACAAGAATAGGCATTTCTATAATGGGCCGTCTGTTCCGTTCCGCAAATTGCCGAAGGCACACGGGCGGCATCCGTGTTTTGCGGACCGCAAAATGCGGCACGGTCGTGTGAATGAGCCCTAAAGTCGTCAATGGGTGGCAGTCTGACTTCCGGCGCCCCTCCCATCAGCTGTTTGAAGAGACCACTGCACTCTGGTGAGCACCACAACCTCTGCATCCATCCTGAGGATAACACTAAACGAAGTAGACTGCAGCATGTCCTCGAGGGATTCTTTATTCAGAATGGGTCCATAAAAATTACAAAGTGCCAAAAACAGTGCAACGTTTTGACTCTAACATATAACAAGCTTGCACTGTTCTTGGCTTTATTGTACATTTTTCTGGCCCCATTCTGAATAAATAATCCTTGGAGGACGTGCTGTATAGATGGAGTGATCGCTAGGGAGCTATGGTTGCTGACAGGCTGAGGCATTCCAGAGGGAAGTCTGAAAGGGATGTTGGTGCTGCTTTTAGGCTACTTTCACACTAGCATGTAAGATTTTCCGCTATTGAGATCCGTCGTAGGGTGAATAGGACTTTACACTCTCCCTGTTGCTATGTGCTTTGTACACACAGCAGCAGGGAGCTTACCATGGGAGCCAGGGCTTCAGTAACGTCCTGGCTGTAAGCCCCGGGACTTTACTGCTGGGGCTCCGATCACAACTGCCACTGCACCACCAATGAGGAGGGCGGAGGGGACCCTGTGGCCACTGCCACCACTGATTATGATACTGGGGTGGTTGGGGGGGGCACACTGCGCCACCAATGAGGAGGAGGGGAGGGGACCCTGTGGCCACTGCCACCAATGAATATACTACTGGGGGGGGGCACACTGCACCACCAATGAGGAGGGCGGAGGGGACCCTGTGGCCACTGCCACCAATGATTATAATACTAGGGTGGTTGGGGGGGGGGGAGGCGCACTGCGCCACCAATGAGGAGGAGGGGAGGGGACCCTGTGGCCACTGCCACCAATGATTATAATACTGGGGTGGTTGGGGGGGGGGGGGCACACTGCGCCACCAATGATATTAACCCCTTAGTGACCTCACACATTTTTAAAAATCGCATTCCAAGAGCTATAACTTTATTAGTTTTTTTAATCAATGTACTTGTATGAGGTCTTATTTTTTGCAGGACAAGTTATAGTTTTTAATGCCCTATATTGGGTACATGTAATGAGACAGTTGTTTAGACAAAAGCCCCTTTGTTTACGTCAGTAAAAAGGCGTATTAGTGGTCACTAAGGGGTCAAAACTGGGGTGGGGGAATGAACTTATGGATTCAGACAGTTTTACGGGGAAAGGGGGTTTGATACAGTTTGTGAACTTGAGGTTTTTTTTTGTTGTTGTTTTTTGAGTGCCTTGTCATTTCAAAGAGATCATAGGGGTTAATTTGTACAATTGGGATTCTGTCGGCTTAATTAATACAACCTCTCCCCCCATCATCCATACGGTCCCCAAGGTCGCATAATGACCATGGCTCTCTGCAGCATTCAGGCTGCACCATGGTAACTGGGACGTCAGAGATGCTGATCATACGGAGAGAACAGGACATTTCCTCCCTGGGTGCCTGAGCTCCTGCACCGCACAACACACTAGATTGGGATGAGGGTCTGACGATCCTACTGAGCTGGATTTATTGCATTCTTGAAGGCTTTTGTCATGTTTACCAAAAATCAAGAAATCCCCAGTAAATATAAGTCCTTAAAGCGGTTGTCCAGCTTTTGCAGCTGCCTTACTGGACCTGTGGAGCAAAGTCTTTACCTGCTGCTGGGTTGTGGTCCCTGCTTGTCAACTTCTAGACTGGACAGGAGTCGCAAGTGCCGCTGCAGCCAACAACTGGCTCCAGCGGTGATGTGTGCCCAAGACAAACATCCCAGGGTCACAAGACTCTTGGGGGACTTGTCATCTCATTGGCTGCAGCGGCACACGTGACTCCCGTCCACTTGACAAGCGGGGGGATTGGCACACCAAGACAGCAGCGGTGGATGGAATGAACCAGAACCCAGCAGAGGTGAGCATGCCAGAAAGGCTACCAAAACTGGACAACCCTTGCTCTTTTGCTAAGTGGTTAAAATTCGGATTGAGCTTACAATGGCATATTCTCAGTTGCTGCATCTACAGTGGTTGTCATCCAACCTTCCTAGGTTCCTAAATGGCAGATCTTACTCGCTGCATAGTAAGGTAGTGGCGTGGGATGTTTTTTGGCTGTGGATACACGGTGATGAGCATTGTGTGACCTAAGATCGCTGTGTAGCACAGTAGTCTCAAAACATAATGGAACTGAATGAGGTTGCAGCATGACCCCAGAATCGCCAAAATCCAATACTGCTGGATTATTATTTTTTTGTAATTTTGAGGTTGCATCCACTTGCAATTTGTGTGCGACCCGATTCAGCTCCATTATGTATTGAGGCTGCAGTGCTACGCATCACAGCCAAAGTTGCCATGCAGCCCCAGTCTTTGGGCTTAGTCACACATATGAGTCATGTCGGTGTGCAGTACGGGGCCCATTTATCAAACAGGAGTATTTTATTTGTCTTTCTTTTGCTGAGTATTTATTAGAATCCTCACAGCTGTTGATGAAGTAGACTCGGTGTATTGTTATTAGTCTGACCTCGGGTGGTTGTTTTTTAGTTAGGTTCATATTCGCTTAGGGTACTTGCACACTAGCTTTAGAACAGTGGTTCTCAACCTTTCTAAAGCCGTGACCCCTTAATACAGTTCCTCATGTTGAGGGGACCCCCAACCATTACATTTTTTTTCCTTGCTACGTCATAACTAATTTTGCTACTGTTATAAATTGTAATGTAAATATCTGATATGCAGGATGTATGCGTCTATTACAAGGTGTTAGGTAGTTCTGTAATTGGCGCTGTGTTGTGGGGGATCTGTGGAGGACGCTGTTATGTGGGGGGGACCCGTGGAGGACGCTGTTATGTGGGGGGGGACCCGTGGAGGACGCTGTTATGTGGGGGGGGACCCGTGGAGGACGCTGTTATGTGGGGGGGGGACCCGTGGAGGACGCTGTTATGTGGGGGGGGGACCCGTGGAGGACGCTGTTATGTGGGGGGGGACCCGTGGAGGACGCTGTTATGTGGGGGGGGACCCGTGGAGGACGCTGTTATGTGGGGGGGGGACCCGTGGAGGACGCTGTTATGTGGGGGGGGGACCCGTGGAGGACGCTGTTATGTGGGGGGGGACCCGTGGAGGACGCTGTTATGTGGGGGGGGACCCGTGGAGGACGCTGTTATGTGGGGGGGGACCCGTGGAGGACGCTGTTATGTGGGGGGGGACCCGTGGAGGACGCTGTTATAGGGAATGTGTGCTATGACACATAGGGCCATGAGGGGGGCCAGCATAAGACATATAGCATCTTATGCTGGTCCCCTTCATGGCCCTATGTGTCCCCTCATGTGTCCTAAACTGCGCACATAACTGTCTTTGCGTGTAAAGTATGTTACTCCTGTGTGAAATAATCTCTCTCCTATTTGTAGCGTTATACTACCCTACCTCGTGAGATTTCCCTACCTCCTGACTTCCTGTCGCACTGCATGCGCAGTGTCCCGGTGTGAAGCTGAACTCCGCTGAGATTTTCCATAAACTGTCGGTTTGCGCATGCGCAGATCGTCAAAACTCAGGAACGCCTCCTCACGTCATTAGCACTGCGACGGGAAGTCAGGAGGTAGGGAAATCTCACGAAGTAGGGTAATGTAACGCTACAATCGTGCAGCCCTAATAGGAAGCCTCAGGCGACCCCCCCCCCACCCCCCGGAAAGGGCCGATCGACCCCCAAAGGGGTTGCGACCCCTAGGTTGAGAACCGCTGCTTTAGAAGAATCCAGCAGGCAGTTCCGGAACTGCCTGCCGGATCCGGAAATCCGTATGCAAACGGATATAATTTGTTTCCGGAACCGGCTGACAAATGCATTGAAAAACCGGATCTGTTTCTCCGGTGTCAGCTGAAAAAACGGATCCGGTATTTATTTTTTTCCACAGTTTTAAAGGTCTGTGCATGCGCAGACCGTAAAAAAACTGTTGCGTCAATGCAGCAATTTCATGAACACTTGGTACCAGATCCGGCATTAATACATTTAAATTAAAATTAATGCTTAATCCGGCAAGTGTTCCTCCAGAATTTTGGCTGAAGAAAATACTGCAGCATGCTGTGGTATTTTCTCCGGCCAAATACCATAAAAGGGACGGAACGGAAGACATCCTGATGCATACTGAACGGATTGCGTTCTATTCAGAATGCATTAGGATAAAACATATGCAGTTTTTTTCCCCTGTATTGAGCGCCTGTGACGGAACTCAATACCGGAAAACTTTAACGCTATGGTGAAAGTAGCCTAAGGCCTCATGCACACGACCGTTGTGTGCATCCGTGGCCGTTGTGCCGTTTTTTTTCACGGACCCGTTGACTTTCAATGGGTCCGTGGAAAAATCGGAAAATGCACCGTTTGGCAGCCGCATCCGTGAGCCGTGTTTCCTGGCCGTGAAAAAAATATGACCTGTCCTATTTTTTTCACGGCCAACGGTTCACTGGCCCATTCAAGTCAATGGGTCCGTGAAAGAACACGGATGCACACAAGATTGGCATCCGTGTCCGTGATCCGTGGCCGTAGGTTTTAGTTTCATACAGACGGAGGCCTCCTGCACACGAACGTTTTTTTACACGGTCCGCAAAAACAGGGTCCGTAGGTCCGTGATCCGTGCCCGTTTTTTCTTCCGTGGGTCTTCCGTGATTTTTGGAGGATCCACGGACATGAAAAATGAAAAAAAAATCTAAGTCAAGTTTGCCATTAAAATGATAGGAAAAAACGGACACGGATCACGGACACGGATCACGGACACGGATGACAATCTTGTGTGCATCCGTGATTTTCACGGACCCATTGACTTGAATGGGTCCGTGAACCGTTGGCCGCGAAAAAAATAGGACAGGTCATATTTTTTTCACGGCCAGGAAACACGGCTCACGGATGCGGCTGCCAAACGGTGCAGTTTCCGATTTTTCCACGGACCCATTGAAAGTCAATGGGTCCGCGAAAAAAACGGAAAACGGCACAACGGCCACGGCTGCACACAACGGTCGTGTGCAGGAGGCCGGATCCGAAGATCCGTCTGCATAAAAGCTTTTTCAGAGCTGAGTTTTCACTTCGTGAAAACTCAGATCCGACAGTATATTCTAACACAGAAGCGTTCCCATGGTGATGGGACGCTTCTAGTTAGAATACACTACAAACTGTGTACAAGACTGCCCCCTGCTGCCTGGCAGCACCCGATCTCTTACAGGGGGATATGATAGTGCGGCACCTGAAGGGGTTAATTGTACTATCATATCCCCCTGTAAGAGATCAGGGCTGCCAGGCAGCAGGGGGCAGACCCCCCCCCCCCCCTCCCCAGTTTGAATATCATTGTGCGGCCCCCCCCTCCCCTGTTAACTCGTTGGTGGCCAGTGTGCGCACCCCCCTCCCTCCCTCCCTCTATTGTTTTAATACATTGGGGCCAGTGTGCGCGCGCCCCCCCAACCCCCCCCCCTCCCTCCCTCTATTGTTTTAATACATTGGGGCCAGTGTGCGCACCCCCCCCCCCCCTCCCTCCCTCCCTCTATTGTAATAATAGCATTGGGGCCAGTGTGCGCACACCCCCCCCCCCCCCCCCCCGATCATCGGTGGCAGCGGAGTAGAAGATTTTCATACTTACCTGGCTGCTGGCTGCTGCGATGTCTGCGTCCGGCCGGGAGCTCCTCCTACTGGTAAGTGACAGCAATGCGCCGCACAGACCTGTCACTTACCAGTAGGAGGAGCTCCCGACCGGACACAGAGATCGCAGCAGCCAGCAGCCAGGTAAGTATGAATCTTCTACTCCGCTGCCACCGATGATCGGGGGGGGGGGGGGGGGGCACACTGGCCCCAATGCTATTATTACAATAGAGGGAGGGAGGGGGGGGGGGGGGGTTGGGGGGGCGCGCACACTGGCCCCAATGCTATTATTACAATAGAGGGAGGGAGGGAGGGGGGTGCACACACTGGCCACCAACGAGTTAACAACAGGGGAGGGGGGGCCCACTGGCCACCAATGAGTTAAAAACAGGGGGGGGGGGGGTCTGCCCCCTGCTGCCTGGCAGCACCTGCCAGGCAGCAGGGGACAGTCATGTACACAGTTTTTTTGTATATTCTAACCTGAAGCGTCTCCATCACCATGGGAACGCCTCTGTGTTAGAATATACTGTCGGAAATGAGTTTCACGATGTAGCTCATATCCGACAGTATATTCTAACATAGAGGCGTTCCCATGGTGATGGGGACGCTACAAGTTAAAATATACCATCGGATTGGAGAAAAATCCAATCCGATGGTATAACAGAACTCCAGACTTTACATTGAAAGTCAATGGGGACGGATCCGTTTGAAATGGCACCATATTGTGTCAACATCAAACGGATCCGTCCCCATTGACTTGCATTGTAATTCAGGACGGAGCCAAAAGCACGGCCAGGCGGACACCAAAATGACTTTTTTTTCATGTCCGTGGATCCTCCAAAAATCAAGGAAGACCCACGGACGGAAAAACGATCACGGACCAACGGAACCCCGTTTTGCGGACCGTGAAAAAAAACGTCCGTGTGCATGAGGCCTAAGACTGGTCTAATTTATTTGAGCATGAGAAAAGTCTCATGTCTCCAGGAAAAAAGTCACATCGCCACTGAAAACGGATAAGGAAAGTACGCCAGCTCTCGGGTGCAGTGGGAATTACACAATTTCAGTAGTAAATGCAAATTTAAAAAAATAAGACCGTCTAAAACAGCATTTTTACGCCTAAAACAGGCACAAAAACTTTATCAAGGGCTTCTGCACACAAACATCATTTTGGTCCGCATTTTTGCGGGTCGGATAAAGACCCAGTCACTTCAGTAGGGCTGCAAAAGATGCGGACAGCATGGGGGTGTGCTGTCTGCATCCGTATGTCCGTTCTGCAGCCCTGCAAAAACAAAAAAACATGTCCTGTTCTTGTCCGTTTTACGGACAAGTATAGGACTGTTCTATTAGGGGCCGGACGTTCCACAAAATGTGGAAAGCATACGGCCGGCATCCATATTTTGCGGACCTTAAAAAAAACGGCAGTGCCTGTGTGCATGAGCCCTAAATGTGCCCCTATGTGTTCTCCACTAGCAACATATGGATCCGTTAAATTCTACATGTGGTTCAGATGTGCTTTTCTTTTTTCCGGGGTATGTATCTTTGGTTTGTTTTGCAGACAGATTGTGTCCATTCTATTCAACGGGCCAAATTAAAACCATGGAGATCATACAGATGCCATCCGTCTGAGGTCTGCTTTTCACTGATCCACTGGAAAGATAATGGGGGGGAAAAAAAAACATCAACCGTGATGAAAAAACTGAGTGAGATGTGTCCTCAACTGGGATCATTGCTGATGCAAAATTCAAATGCAAAATGGTTTAAGTTTTTGCACCTGTGTGAATAAGCCCTTATGCCACTTTCACACGGGCGAGAATTCCGTGCGGGTGCAATGCGTGAGGTGAACGCATTGCACCCACACTGAATCCGGACCCATTCACTTCAATGGGGCTGTGCACATGAGCGGTGATTTTTTATTTAATATTTTTTTTTCACACATCACTTGTGCGTTGCGTGAAAATCGCAGCATGATCTATATTGAGTTTTTCACGCAACGCAGGCCCCATAGAAGTGAATGGACCTGCGTGAAAATCGCCAGTATCCACAAGCAAGTGCGAATGCGGTGCGATTTTCACGCATGGTTGCTAGGTGACGATCGGGATGGGGAATGCAAATAATAGCATTCTTAATACAGAATGCTAAGTAAATTAGGGATGGAGGGGTTAAAAAAATAAAAATAAAAAATTAAACTCACCTCATACACTTGTTCGCGAAGCTCGGCTCTTCTTCTTTTGAGGACCTGGGAGGAAAAGTACCTTTTGGTGACGTCACTGCGCTCATCACGTGGATGGACCATAAGATGAGCGCAGTGACGTCACCAAAGGTACTTTCCCTCCCAGGTCCTCAAAGAAGAAGAAAGAAGACGAGCCGGGTTTCGCGAACAAGTGCTTGAGGTGAGTCTAATTATTTTTTTTTTAACCCCTCCATCCCTAATTTACTTAGCATTCTGTATTAAGAATGCTATTATTTTCCCTTATAACCATATAATGGGCCTCCCTGTTCCATTCCACAGATTGCGGAAGGCACAGGGGCGCCATCCGTTTTGCGGACCGCAAAAACAGCACTGTCGTGTGCATGAGCCCTTAGAGAAAGGTGAGAAAAATAACAAATTTGAGTATTCAGGAGGCCTGACATCAGGAGAGGGAAACGGAGGAAGAAAGGAGTGTTTATGATTGTGAAAAGAAGGAAAAAGACAACTTCAAGGGATCACGAGAGACTGGCAGCTTTGTCATGGTTACGTTATACTTTTTCCAGTCACTAAATGTATTCTGGACGGTGCCCTAATGACCCACTCTCCACCACCTAACCTACTGTCTGATGACTCCTTTTCCATTTTTTCCACGCTTGGGGCCACCACATTTTTGTTGTGGGAAGTAATTATAGGAATGTGTGGATACTCAGTCATCGGAAGCTGGTTCATACATTTTACCTGTACTGATACATTGTAGTAAACCCTCAGGAGAGAAACATGCACTGCTGAAATCGCCATTATTAATCTATTTGCCGACAGTGATCTCTGCTTGCTGACAGTGAATTGCTAAATTCCTGTTTACATCGGGCCCGACAATCAGATCGAATACTCCTCACTGCTGAGAAATTGTACCACTTGTATCCAGTAGGTAAATCCACTGTCTGCAGAAGGATTTGTCTTTAAAGCTCGTCAGTATCTGGATGTAAAGGAGAATGCTCCCATTCACTCACAGCAAGCAGAGATCTTGACACTAGTAGAAAATAACAGCCTATTTGAATGTGGCAAAACTTTTCATTATACAATGATGAAAGGGGTTGCCAAAGGTTTTTATATATTGATGGCCTATCCTCAGGAATGTGAGGATAAGTGAATAAAAGCAGCACTGCTGTAACCAGTTCTGTCCACTACACACGCTACTTGGTAAGGGTACTTTCACACTTTCACGGCAGAGGATTCCAGCGGGCAGTTCCGTAGCCGAAACTGCCTGCCAGATCCGGACACAAACCGATGCATTTGTGAGACGGATCCGGATGTGTATCCTTCTCACAAATGCATTGCAATACCGGATCCGTTTTGCCAGAACACTTGGGGCCGGATCCAGCATTAATGCATTTCAATGGAAATTAATGCCGGATCCGGCATTCCGGCAAGTGTTCAGGATTTTTGGCCGGAGAGAAAACTGCAGCATGCTGCGGTATTTTCTCTGGCCAAAAAATGTAAGAGGGACTGAACTGATGCATCCTGAACGGATTGCTCTCCATTCAGAATGCATTAGGATAAAACTGATCAGTTTTTTTTTCCAGGTATTGAGCCCCTAGGATGGAATTCAATACCGGAAAACAAAAACGCTAGTGTGAAAGTACCCTAACCACTGATTGGTGGACTATGCAAGGTGCCCCACTGATCAGATATAGATGGTTTATCCTGATGGTAGGCCAGCAATATACAGATCTCAGACAACTCCTTTAAATGTCATTCTCCTTCAAATTCAGAAATCTCCTTGTGTAGTCCTTATGTGGCTATTCAATATACCATTCAGCCATACCTTTAAAGGGGTTCTCCGAGAATTAAGAAAATACGTAAATATTACTTAATTATAACTATATTCCCGAATACCTTTCATTAATTATAATGGCTGGTTTTGTCTAGGGAGCAACCATCAGGGTAAATAAAATGTCTGCTGTCCTATTAGTACACACAAAACCTGTCCTAACAACACAGGAGGACAAGTTACTTCACAACACTGAGCTAAAGAGCTGCCTCATCCTCCTCTCTACGCTATGATATTTAGCTGAATCTTTGTGGGAATGGAGTTCATGAGGAGACATGAAGTACAAAGAGGATGGACAGGACAGACTGTGGTAATGTGGGGCTGTGGTAATGGAGACTGTACACAAGTTCTGCTACTCATCAGCCACATCTGCTCATGAACTCAATTCCAACAGAGATTCAGCTAAACGGACAAGAATAGGACATGACTCATAATTTTTGCGGAGCCACGGAATGGAGCAACGGATGCGGACAGCACACAGTGCTGTCCACATCTTTTGCGGACCCATTGAAATGAATAGTTCCGTATACGGAATCAAAATACGGCCCGTATACGGAACACAAAAAACGTTGTGTGCATGAGCCCTAAGGGTACTTTCACACTAGCATTGTTTGAATCCCACTAGCGTTGTTTGAATCCGGCGGGCAATTCCGTCGCCAGAACTGCTCGCCGGATCCAGAAAAAACTTGTGAAAACGGATTACATTTGAATCCTGATCAGGATTCTGATCACTATGAAAAAAATGCATTGGAAAAAACTGATCCGCCATTTATGGAAATTTTTCGGGTTTAACATGCAAAAGCTGGATCCGGTTTGACGGAACACACGGCGCCGGATCCTGCATTAATGCAAATCAATGGGAAAAATGCTGGATCCGGTGTTCTGGATTTTTGGCCGGAGGTAAAAATACAACATGCTACAGCTTTATGAAAAGCCTGATCAGTAAAAAAGACTGAACTGGATGCATCCTGAATGGATCGCTCTCCATTCAGAATGCACGTGGATAAAACTAATCGGTTCTTTTCCGGATTTGAGCCCCTAGGACGAAACTCAGCGCCGGAAAAGAAAAACGCTAGTGTGAAAGTACCCTAAGGCTACTGTTCCCATGTGATTGATTCCAATGTTTTCATCTACTGAATGTTCATCACTACCCCCCTCACAATACCCCATTCACTCTATCCCTCATTGACACTTTTGATCCATCTTATCTTGCTAATATTGGTCCTTGTACCTATGGTGCCCCTAATCTCCTCCTCTTTTGTTCTCCAGAATTCCATCTTGGTGTCATCTTCGAAATCTTTTCACCTTCAGAAATTTCTAAAGCCCCTACATCTGTGGATAAAGATGGTGTTTGCCCATGGAATGGATGTCCAGAGGCCTCGGCTCATCCTACCTACCCTCCTCTATCCGATGCCAAATAATAGTCTGACCACCTGTCCAATCTCAGCTGGAGAACCATGGATCCCAGGACTTTACAAAGACAGCACCATGGGGCAGAGGAACATTACTGGTCCAGTCCAACTTCTATTTCCTGGGGAGGTAGCAACGGCTGGTTTGATCTTTGGGATTATATGGATCCTCTCAGTGTTTGGCAACGCTTTGGTTTGTCTCGTCATTCACCGGAGCCGTCGGACCCAGTCAACAACTAATTACTTTGTGGTGTCTCTGGCATGTGCAGATTTGCTGCTTAGCCTTGGTAGCGCCCCTTTCACACTATTACAAATCACGTCTGGTCGATGGGCATTGGGCAGCGCCATGTGTAAATTGGCACGTTATTTCCACTACCTGACACCAGGAGTCCAGATCTATGTACTTCTGTCAATCTGCCTTGATCGTTTCTACACCATCTTGTATCCTCTGAGCTTTAAGGTCTCTAGGGAAAAAGCTAAAAGGATGATTGTGGCTTCGTGGCTCTTCGATGCCGCCTTTGTTTCTCCAGCATTCTTCTTTTATGATGTTGTGGACGGACACTGCAACTTCTTCCCACCTCCGTCCTGGGATGGGGCAGTGTATGGTGTGGCCCATCTTCTGGTGGGCTTCCTTGTGCCCTCTACTCTCATCCTCCTCTTTTACCAGAAAGTAGTGAAATATATTTGGCGCATTGGCACTGACAGGCTGAGTGTCAGACGCACCATGAACATTGTGCCCAGAACCAAAGTCAAAACAATCAAAATGTTCTTGATGTTAAATACAATATTCCTGGTATCATGGTTGCCCTTCTATGTTGTGCAGTTGTGGCATCCGGAAGAGAGTGACCAGCGCCAGTGCTGCCTTGCCTATCTAGCAGTTTCCTGGCTCTCCTTCGGTTCCTCGGCTGCCAAGCCAACCCTGTACTCTGTATATAATGCCAACTTCCGACGTGGCATGAAGGAGACCTTTTGTATGTCATCCATGAAGTGTTATCGGAGCAATGCTTACACTATCACCACCAGTTCCCGCATGGCAAAAAGGAACTACGTTGGCATATGTGAAATGCCCATCCCGGGCAAAACTGCAGTCAAGGAATCAGTTTATGATTCATTTGATCGGGAAGCTAAAGAGAAAAAACTGGCTTGGCCCATCGATTCCAACCCTCCGAACACATTTGTGTAATTGTTCCTTTCCTGTACCAAACAAGATACCAATACAATGCCTGCAGTTCTGTGCTTGACACAGAAATGCCAAAACTGGAGATCAACTCCCAGAGTGGCAATTATTGGACTCCAGGTCTTACTGGGTTATATTTTTGTTTATTTAATAAAATAAAAAAGGAAATAATATAATAAGTATTTTAAGTGAAGCAATATTTATTTTATCACACTTGGAAAATTGAAAGAGAAAAGAAAAATTGACTTCTGAAAATTCCGGATTTTGGTTCTGTAAATAAAATATATCTGAGTATAGGAAGTCACATACAGACCCAAGGTTTTTCCACGGCTCGGTCTGGTCTGCATTACAGTGTTGCATTGTAGTCTCATTTGCTGTTGTCACGGTAACATTGTATCATGTTTATTTTTGGTGCAATATATCGGAAAGGAGCCCCTAGGAAATGAAATGACTGTTCTTTTGTAGTAAACAACCTGCTGTCATAATTGTCGTGGTCAGTCTAGATTTCTGGAAAGAACGTCGCCTGACCAGAATGAGAGCGAGAGGCAACGTCCTGTTCAGATCTCCCTGTTCCTTGTCTTGTAAGATCATCACTTGTTTACAAAAGGGCTAAATTTCAACAAAATAATCCATACCATTAGACAGATTCTTGCCATAGTTTAACTCGGTTCTTTTGTGTTTTTTATTTTAGTTTATACTTTATTTTTTAAATCATTCTATGTGTTTATCGGATAATAGGATGCTCCAAGGTTAGGTGGAAGAACATAATTAACATGATTGTGATAATTAAAGGGCTTGTCCAGGGTTCTGCTGATAATGGTATGGCTACATGCCGACGCTGGCCGCGGCCAGGAACGCAGGGGGATCAAAGTGTAGCAGTGACCCCATAGGAATTAATGGGATTGCAGCACGACTCGCATGTTTGCTTTGATCCTAACACGCGAGTCACAAAAAAATCCAACACTCACCGAGGCACTGTGGCCTTCTCACAGCTTAGCCTAGGCCAGTGATGCCACGTTCATTGGTCACGTGGCCTATGTGCATCTCAGTCCCATTAATCAGATACTAATGACCTATTCTGAAGATAGATCATCAGTATGAAGGGGCATTCACATGACCGTACCTATTTTGCGGTCCTCAAAACACACATACCGGCCGCGTGCATCACATATTTTCTCCTTACTTGGGCATCGTACTATGTAACAAATGCCTATTCTTGTGCACAAAAATGACAAGAATAGAACATGTTCTATTTTTGTTTGCGGGCTGTGGTACAGGCATACGGATGTGGACAGCGCACAACATGTTGTCTGCATCTTTTGTCTCAATGGGTACAGTCATGTGAAGCCTCCTAAAACACATGGAAAACCCCTGTAAATGGGTTTTCCACAATCGTAAGTGATGGCATTTTGCTAGACCCGTGCTGTGGTCCTGAACGCTGGTGGTCACAGCAATCACAAACTGATTGCATATCCTAACAATATGGAATCAATGTCTTTAAAGAGGACCTCAACCTTTACTGAAAGCACCTTCAGTTTGCATTGGCTCTGCCCTGCCTTACCAGCATGCATAGTATGGATCCCATATACTTTCTATGGATCCGTATTCCGAATGCTAGAAAAGCAGAGCAGAAGCCGATCCAAGCCGAAGGTGCAGCGCGCTCTGAGAAACACTGCTGCATCTTCCATGTTTTCAGTAATGCCCCTTGTAAACGAGCGTGAGCTGAGTAGGTCCGGATGCGTTCAGTGAAAAATGTGCGATTTCGCAAGCAAGTTCATTCAGTTTTGCCTGAGATTGCGTACTGTTTTTATCTCGCGGGTGCAGTGCGATTTAATGCGTTTTACACGCCCGTGATAAAAAATTGAAGGTATACAAAGAACATCTCTTAGCAACCATCCGTGAAAAACGCATCGCATCCGCACTTGCTTGCGGATGCGATTTTTCACGCAGCCCCATTCACACTTCTATGGGGCCTGCGTTGCGTGAAAATTGCAGAATATAGAACATGCTGTGATTTTTTTTTTTTCACGCAATGCACAAGTGATGCGTGAAAACCAACGCTCATGTACACAGACCCATTGAAATGAATGGGTCCGGACGGGCGCAATGCGTTCGCATTGCACCAGCGCGGAATACTTGCTTGTGTGAAAGGGGCCTAAAGGTTTAAGTCCCCTTTAGTTAAAGTTTCATAAAATATTCCCCAACCTTCTTAGGTTTCTGTTGCTTACTATTTTCAAGGTCTCTGCTTCTTGTCAATGAGTAGATCTAGTCCTCACACAACTGGGGGCTTTGTTATGGTGGCAGACACGCTGCTGATTTTGAGCTGTGGAATTGTGCGCAGAAAATCTACAACTTATACAGTGGCAATAAAGTGGATGATATTTTTTAAAATCTCATTCACACACCTGCGATTTTATATCTGCATCTCCATTTATGATGCAGATTTCAGCCTTTGCAATGCAGAGGGTGAAATTTACGCCAAATTATAGGCAACATCCATGTATAGCTCATGCGAATTTTAATGCAGATTTTCTACACTGAAATATGTCCTATGTGAACATATCCTTATACTGTATCAATGTAGATGATCCTCGGTACGCCGATCACAAGAGTAGCACAGATCTCCCTCCTGCTCTGATTCTTAAAGCGTATCCATCTGGAGTCCACGTGGTTTAGCTCGCAGACGGGTATGTCACTAGAAGGTGCTGGGCCTGATGCCAAACTTGTGAATGAACCCCTTCCATTAAAGGGGTTGTCTAATTAAATTAAATTGTGTCACTAAGCTTTCAAAAAGCTCAATCTGTCAAAGCTGCATATCAAAGTTTTGGATCACTGGGGGCTCTAAGTGCTGAGACCCCCACGATTGCTAGAATGAGGGTAGCGTGCGCTCTCTCCTCTCTGCAGGAGATGGGCTCAGTAGACTGACTCAAGTCTATGGGACCATATTTATTCTGTCTCCCAAGACAAGATCCCTAAATCAGACCCCAGATCAGATGAAAAAAAGAAAATCAAAACAAGCGTATACTTATCTCTTCTTGCTTCTCTTGTCTTTGGTGCCCAGCACACAGGTCTCGATACCTGATGCAAGAAGGTCTGTGGGACCCCTGGACTAAGGGGTCTGGTTGCTACTGCCATAATCCTTAGTTATGCCACTGTTCATACATGATTGTCTAGACTGCACACAGTTGTAACAAACCCTCAGAATGAGAGAAGTATTAGGGCAAAGCAAGTTTCTAGCCTTTTGGATGTACACAAGAATTCCCAGAGAATCAGAAATACAAAATATATGAGAGTTGTAGAATGCCTTTAAATTGCATTTTAAAGGGAACCGGTCATCACCTTCATGCTGCCCATACTAACGGCAGCATAAAGTAGAGACAGGTGCGTTGATTTCAGCGGTCTGTCATTTATAAGTTAAAAGTAAGTGGTTGCCGAGAACCAACATCACAATCCTTGCAGACCGGGCCTGGAGAAGAGTCACTGCCACCTGAGAAGAGTCCTGGTTATTCATGACTTCCTGCTCTCCCGCCCACCTGCTGGTGACTGACCGTCTTCTACCTAGTTTTCTCCCTTTCTCTCTAGGAGAGAACTGCCAATCATCAGCAGGTGGGCGAGGAGAGCAGGAGATTATGAATAACCAGGACTCTTCTCAGGTAGATGTGACTCTTCTCAGGTAGATGTGACTCTTCGAGGCCTGGCCTGCAGTGATTATGATGCTGGTCCTCAGCAAACACTTAATTTTAGGTCATGACTCATGAGTGACACACTGCTGAAATCAGCGTTTCTGTCACTATTGTATGCTGCCCACAGTGAGGTCAGTGAAAAGTTCATGATAGGTTCTCTTTAAAGTGGTTTTATGGATGGAGAAAACTTGTATTAAAAAGGGCCAGAAGGGGTTATAAAATAAAAAATTACAGTGACAATATGGTTCTGATCCTGCTCTAGTCTCTGGTACTCCTCACCTCCTGGTCCTGGATTGACACAAAGGAATTGACTGGAAATGCCTTCTTAGCCAGTTGCTGGCAGAGTCGGGTCACTGTGGCGACCACTCATTGGCACTAGTGGGCATTTCTAGCCATTTCCTGTGTCAAGCAGTGGGAACTAAAGCCGCATTTCAAAAAGGCATTGGCAGGGGATCGGCTAGCAATAATTCTTTTTTTTTAATTTGTAAAGGGGTTTTCCAGGATAGATAATCAGTATGTGTTTGAATGAGGTCCAACGCCTGGCTCCTTGCCACTGTTTGAAGAGGCTGTGGTGGTCCGGTAAGCACCACAGCCTCTTTCTAGGCCAGGGATGTCACGTTCATTGCTCACATGGCCAATGTGCGGCTCAGTCCAATTCAAGTGAATTGGCCTGGGCTGTAATACCTCGTACAGCTGTCAGACAGTTTTACAGAGCCGTCGGAGCACCTCACACTCTTCAGAAGGATGATCTGGAGTGGTTCTGGGAGTTGGGCCATCAATATTAAACTTCCTGAAAATCCTCTTCTGGATCTTTTTAAAATACATTTTATCACTCCACCCCCACCCAAAAAAAACAACCTTTAAAGTAATGGTGTAAAATGCCTGATACACAGAACTTATTCTGACATGATGTTGTAACCCATACATGACTGCACAGCCCTCTGTTGTTTTCTCAGTCAATTTATTTTTCACAAACTTATATCTCATCTCAAAAGCATCCCCCATGACTGTAGCCATCTGCCTTTTTTTTTTTTTTTTTTTTATAAAAATGCATCCAATAAATATATAGTGTATAGCTATCCTTTTTTTTTTCTGAATTATTTTTAGGGGATGTGGGGTTGGAAAAGCCTCTTTGTCTGGTATATGATACTCGGTGTTTATGGCAGAGACCATTTGGTGGCAGCTGGAGTGTGTGGGTGGGGTTCTATGGAAATCTATAGCACAGTCCTATTTTTACCTTTTTGTGAATCTGAATAAAAGTCTGAGCCCATGTAGTGAGAGAGAGAGATAGATAGATAGATAGATAGATATATTTTAGGGAAATTCATTGTTTTTCTCAATTAGCTGATATTGGCTATATACTGTCTTACCAAATACCATATTTTTTTTTTTCCCTAAATGACATACCTAGGTTGTAGAGGAGGAAAATAAGAAAAAAAAATATATTTTTCATTAGACCTCAGATCAGACCGCCAGTCGGACCCCTAATGTTAATCAGACCACACCTCAGACCGCCAATGTTCATAAGACCCCTAAACAGACCTACAGACCAGAGCCCCAATATGAATAGGACCTCCAATTCAGACCTCAGATCAGCCCCTCATGTTAATAAGAGCAGACAAAAAAAAAAAATCATCTTACCTTAAGATAAGAGAATATATATATTCTGTATATACTGTACTAAAATTTTAGACTGCAAAGTAAAAATACTTTAAAAATAAAAGTGTATTTTTATCAATTAACAAAATGCAATAAAAATCTAAATCCAATCAATATTGGGTGTGACCGCCCTTTGCCTTCAGAACAGCATCAATTCTTCTTTGTTCACTTGTACACAGTTTTCGAAGGAACGCAGTGGGCAGGGGCGGACACAGACAGCAGAGAGACCCTGTGCAAAGAATGTGCGCCCCCTTCCTCCCCCAGGCAAAATTCTCAACATATCCTATTCTGTCCTAACAGTACTTATAGCAATACAAAACATACAGGTAAGGCTACTTTCACACTAGCGTTCGTCGGTCCGCTCGTGAGCTCCGTTTGAAGGAGCTCACGAGCGGACCCGAACGCTTCCGTCCAGCCCTGATGCAGTCTGAATGGATGCAGATCCGCTCAGACTGCATCAGTCTGGCGGCGTTCAGCCTCCGCTCCGCTCGCCTCCGCACGGACAGGCGGACAGCTGAACGCTGCTTGCAGCGTTCGGGTGTCCGCCTGGCCGTGCGGAGGCGTACGGATCCGTCCAGACTTACAATGTAAGTCAATGGGGACGGATCCGTTTGAAGATGCCACAATATGGCTCAATCTTCAAGCGGATCCGTCCCCCATTGACTTTACATTGAAAGTCTGGACGGATCCGTCCGAGGCTATTTTCACACTTAGCTTTTATATGCTAATATAATGCACACGGATCCGTTCTGAACGGAGCCTCCGTCTGCATTATTATGATCGGATCCGTTCAGAACGGATCCGATCGAACGCTAGTGTGAAAGTAGCCTAAGGCAACTTTCACACCTGTGGCACTATGGTCCGGCCACCTGATCCGGCAGAGAATGCATGGAATTGGCCGGACACAAACTCGGGCATGCAGCGGTTTGTGTCCCTCTGATTCTCTGCATTTATGCTAGATTGTGGCCAATCTCTGCCAGACCCCATTATAGTTAATGTGGCCGGCGGGCATTCTGTCTGCATTCAGCAGCATTCCGGCAGGCTGTTCTCTGCTGGAAGGGCCTGCCAGAATCACTAACTCAGATGAGAAGGTAGCCTAATACAGGTCCACATACCTCTTACATCCAGTGATGTCTCATTGAATGTAGATGTTCTCTGTCCTCATCTTCTCAATTCAGACCAGACCGCCATGATGATTTCTTTCAGCCATCTCTTCTCTCTGCAGAGTTTGACAGACAGACATCTTAGTTTTCTAGTTTTCCATCATTCTCCCACCTTCTGAACACCCCATCTTGCCACCTCTAATACTGTGCCTGCTGTGCTCCCTATACTAGTTACACACAGATAGTTCCCCTTTAATAATTACTGGCACACAGTGTCCTAAAAAAATAACTGCCCCCAGGAAACAGTGTCCCCTAATAGTGTGAACATAATGTTCCCCAAAAATAATTGTGCTAAGCTGATACTGTGCCAGGGTGCCCCCCACAGTAACAGTGCTCCCCAAAGTCCCTCCAATTGAAATAATTATCTACCAGACAACACGTAGTAGTAATAGTGCCCCTACAGTAATAATGTCCCCACTGTGTCCCAGAAGTAATAATGCTCCCATAGTGCTCATACTAGTATTCAAGTTCCTCATAGTCCCTCAACTGTAAAAAGGCCCACCATAATGCCCCCGGTAGTAATAATTCTCTTTATAATGTGTAACAGTAGAAAAATGCCCCTTATAATGTGCGCCAGTACATAAAAATGCCCTGTTGTGTGGCAGTATAAAAAATACCTCCTCTTAGTGCCCCCTGTAGAGCCAATGTCCCCATAGTACCCTAATAATGTGTGCCAATGCCCCTACTGTGTGCCCAAAAAAACTCTTAGTGCCCCCAGTTGAGCCAAGGTCCCCATAATGCCCTATAATTTTGTGCCAGTATAAAATACTCCTATATCGTGTGCCTCCCCTTGTCCCCATGGTGCCTTACAATGTGCCAGTATAAAATGCCCCCCATATGTGTGCCAGTATATAAGATAGGGTCCCCATAGTGCTCCTCCCCCTCCATAGTCCCCCCCCCCATGTGTGCCAGTATATAAAATAGGGCCCCCATAGTGCCCCCCCATGTGTGTCAGTATTTAAAATAGGGCCCCCATAGTGCCCCCCATGTGTGCCAGTACATAAAATAGGGCCCCCAGTAGATACCCCCATGAGTGCCTGATAGGACCACTAGTTAAGTGTAAATAATAAAAATAAACTCACAAACTTACCTCCTTGCCGCTTTCAGTAATGCGATGCAGGCCTCTTCCGGACTGTGTCCCGCGCTGTACGGCTCAGTCATTGCGCCGGCCTCTGATAGGCTGCAGGCCTAGTGCCTGTAGCCTATAAGAGGACTGGGGAAGGGAGATGCCTCTCCCCTGCCCCGCGGCAGCATCCATCTGTATCGCTGTCCTAAGGACAGCAATACAGATGAATATAGAGAGATGAGCGCTTCAACAAAGGAAACGCTCATCTCCCCTTGCCACTGGTAAGAAGTGGCCCCTTCCTACACTGGGCCCCTGTGCAGTCCGTCCCTGGCGATGGGGAGTTTATTACAAACATCTTTGCGCATTAACCACAGATCTTCTGTGGATGTAGGCTTGCTCAAATCCTTTTGTCTCTTCATGTAATCCCAGACAGACTCGATAATGTTGAGACCAGGGCTCTGTAGGAGCCATATCATCAATTCCAGGACTCCTTGTTTTTAATGACATTGGCTGTATGTTTGGGGTTGTTGTCCTGCTGCAGATTACACTTGGAGACAATATGACCCGATATGCGACGTAATAGCACATCACATGTCGGGAAGGGGTTAATGATGTCCTCATTGCTGAGAAATACAGGCAAATACTTATACATACTATCAAAATATAAAAGTATTAATCCCATACGGAAAAAAGGTGAAACGAAAAAAAAGGGTCAACATGGCTGATTTTCCATTTTTTTGGGTTGCTTCTCCTCCCACAAAAAAAATTAAATAAAAAGTGAGCAAAAAGCTGTACACGCTACAGAATGGTATCAATGAAAAGTACACATCGCCCCGCAAAAAATGAGCCCTCATAAAGCTCCGCACACATAACTACAAAAAAGTTATAGGGGTCAGAAATTTTACAGCAAAAAAACTTTAGTCTTTAATTTTTTTTCAGCATCAAAACGCAAGGAAAAGTATACATATGTGGTATCACCAGATTCGTACTGACCTGGAGAATAAAGATCACAAGTCAGTTTTACTGCATAATGAACGCTGTAAAAAAACAACAACAAAAAAAAAAGTAAAACTGTGGCAAAATTGCGTTTTTTTCCCAATTCCACCACCTTTGAAATTGTATTTCCTACTTCCCACTACATTCTATGCAATATTAAATGGTGGCTTTGGAAATTACAACTTCTCACAAACAATAAGCCCTCATACGACTATGTGAACGGAAAAATAAAAAAAGTTATGGCTCTGGGAAGGCAGGGAGCGAAAACGCAAAGTCAAAAAAAATCTCCGGGGTAGAAAGGGTTAATCCTGACCAAATCCTCAATGCAATATTCTGGAACGTAGCCCTAATCTTGCAAGGAGCCTCCACTGTGCCTCATTGCCTGCAGACACGCATTATTGTATAACTCTTTCACATTTTTCACATTTTGATTAGGTTACATGCACACGAACGTTGTTTGTTTCCGTGTCTGTTCAGTTTTTTTTGCGGATAGGATGCCGACCATTTCAATGGGTCCTCAAAAATTGCGGACAGCATACTATGTGCTGTCCGCATCAGTATGTCCGTTCCGTAGCCCCGCAAAAAAAAATTTGAGCATGTCCTATTCTTGTCCGTTTTAGGTATTGTTACAATGGATCCGCAAAAAAAAACGGATGGCATATGGATGTCATCCGTTTTTGTTTTGTTCTTTTGTGGATCCCCAATTTGCGGACCGCAAAACCCATATGGTTGTGTGCATGTAGCTTTAATCAGTTCAGAGAACTGGCTGCCATTTTTCTGAAACCCAGTTGTGGAAACAAAACCAAACTATGTGTACAGTATACATACGAGACACTGACATCTGAGAACACAGCCTATCCATTCACTAGAGATCAGTGGTGACATCACTGAGAATGCAGCCTATCCATTCTCTAGAAATCAGTGGTGACATCACTGAGAATGCAGCCTATCCATTCACTAGAGAGCAGTGGTGACATCACCGAGAATGGAGCCTATCCATTCACTAGAAAGCAGTGGTGACATCACTGAGAATGCAGCCTATACATTCACTAGAAAGCAGTGATGACATCACTGAGAATGCAGCCTATCCATTCACTAGAGATCAGTGGTGACATCATTGAGAATGCAGCCTATCCATTCACTAGAGAGCAGTGGTGACATCACAGAGAATGCAGCCTATCCATTCACTAGAAAGCAGTGGTGACTTCACTGAGAATTCAGCCTATCCATTCACTAGAGATCAGTGGTGACATCACTGAGAATGCAGCCTATCCTTTCACTAGAGAGCAGTGGTGACATCACAGAGAATGCAGCCTATCCATTCACTAGAGAGCAGTGGTGACATCACTGAGGATGCAGCTTGTCTATTCACTAGAGAGCAGTGGTGACATCACAGAGAATGCAGCCTATCCATTCACTAGAAAGCAGTGGTGACATCACTGAGAATGCAGCCTATCCATTCACTAGAGAGCAGTGGTGACATCACTGAGGATGCATCCTATACATTCACTAGAAAGCAGTGGTGACATCACTGAGAATGCAGCCTATACATTCACTAGAAAGCAGTGGTGACATCACTGAGAATGCAGCCTATCCATTCACTAGAGAGCAGTGGTGACATCACTGAGAATGCAGCCTATCCATTCACTAGAGAGCAGTGGTGACATCACTGAGAATGCAGCCTATACATTCACTAGAAAGCAGTGGTGACATCACGGAGAATGCAACCTATCCATTCACTAGAAATCAATGGTGACATCAATCACAATGCAGAGTACCCGTTTGCTACAGAGCAGTGGTGACATCGCTGAGAATGCAGCCTATCCATTCACTAGAGATGAGTGGTGACATCACTCAGAATGCAGACTACCCTTTGCTACAGAGCAGTGGTGACATCACAGAAAATGCAGCTTGTCTATTCACTTGAGGGCTCATGCACACAAATGTATTTTCTTTCTGTGGCCGTTCCATATTTTTTTTTTTTTTGCGGCCTGTATGCGGAACCATTCACTTCAATGGGTCTGCAAAAAAAAAACGGAAACCAGTCCGTGTCTGTATGTCCGCTTGGCTGTTCCGCAAAAAAGTAGTGCTTGTCCTATTATTGTCTGCAAATCACGGTCCGTGGCTCTATTCAAGTCAATGGGACCACGAAAAATATGGAACGCCACCGCATTTCATCCGTTTTTTTTAGGATCCGTTCTGTGGATTCTTAGGCCAGGCCCACAATAGCCATGGGCTTTCAGTTTGTAAATAAAAATTTGCAGACAGGTAGCAGGCCACAGCAAAGCTTTCACAATGACCCGTTTGGATGTAGAGGAGCTGATTTTGTTAATTCAAGAACGGCCAGAGCTTTGGGATACCCGGTCTGATCTCTACTACCATGACCGGGTATGGAAAGACAGGTCTTGGGTGGAGGTGACGCGCACCATCTTCGGCTCCGAATGGGAAGGATGCCCAAATAGCAAACGTGCAGGCCTTGGTAAGCCAACCCTTGCAGATCTTCAATGTTTGCATATATAGCAGAATGTATAGTTGATGTTTAGAAATGATTTAGCAATCAGCGGCATTCCATATCATGGCCACCAACATAGTGTTATTATCAGCATGTGTTTATGAGTATGTTTCAGCCCCAGCAACTGTCATGTAATGTCCTAAATGATTTCTCTATGTGCCACCACAGTGTGACCCATCTGTAAACTGTGTCTGCGGGTATTGCATCATGTAAAGTCTGATAGCAGCCATGTGCTTTCTATTCACTGCATGTTCTCTCATCTGCTAATTGATGGCTGCATTAGTTCTGGGTGCCTGTTTGAGGTTATGACGTTCCTCCTGTCCCTCTGTAAGCACATTTAAAGGTTCAAACTGTTCTTGTCATTATAACTAAACACTATTATTAACTAGTTATGTGCCATAATGTGGAATGAAGTTACAATAAGTTTGTGTGGATTTTGTGTACTTGAATAAGCACGCAGTAAGTTAATTATGTACTTTATGTTCTTTTTAGTTTACAGTCAACAAAGTGAAAACACGTTGGCAGTCCTGCCGTGACCAGTACCGCAGGGAACAAATGCTATTAAAGGGCCACACTGGGGACGGTGCCCTTAAAAAACAAACAAAAAAAAAACATATTTATACACTGCACAGTTGCAGTTTCTTTCTCCAGTTCTGGAGCTAAGAAGGAACAGTGCCTTGCAAAAGTATTAACATGGATTGTTTGAGGATTTGCATCATGTAATTTACAGAACATGCCGACAACTCTGAAGATGTTTGTTTTTATTGTGAAGAAAACAACAATTAGGACAAAATAACAGAAAATGTCAATTTGCATAACTATTCACCCCCCTAAAGTCAGTACTTTGTAGAGCCACCTTTTGCGGCAATCACAGCTTTGGGTAAGTCTCTATGAGCTTGCCACATCTTACCACTGGCATTTGTGCCCATTCCTCCTTGCAAAACTGCTCCAGCTCCTTCAGGTTGGATGTTTGCGCTTGTGAACAGCAATCTTTAAGTCTGACCACAGATTTTCTATTGGATTGAGATCTGGGCTTTGACTCGGCCGTTCCAACACATTTACATGTTTCCCCTTGAACCACTCAGGTGTTGCTTTAGCCGTGTGTTTGGGGTCATTGTCCTGCTGGAAGGTGAACCTCCGTCCTAGCCTCACATCACGCAGGTTTTGCTCAAGAATATCCTTGTATTTAGCACCATCCATCTTTCCCTCAACTCTGACCAGTTTCCCAGTCCCATCCCCACAGCATGATACTGCCACCACCATGTTTTACTGTGGGGATGGTGTTCTTTGCTTTGGGTGATGTGATGTGTTGGGTTTGCGCCAGACATAACGTTTTCTTTGGCCGAAAAGTTCAATTTTTGTCTCATCAGACCAGAGCACCTTCCTCCATACATTTTGGGAGTCTCCCACATGCCTTTTTGCAAACTCACAATGTGCCTTTTTGTTTTCAGCTGAAAGTAATGGCTTTCTTCTGGCCACTCTGCCATAAAGCCCAACTCTGTGGAGCGTACGGCTTATTGTCGTCCTATGTACAGATACTCCAGTCTCTGCTGTGGAACACTGCAGCTCCTCCAGGGTTACCTTCGGTCTCTGTGCTGCCTCTCGGATTAATGCCCTCCTTGCCCCGTCCGTGAGTTTTGGTGGGCGGCCGTCTCTTGGCAGGTTTGCTGTTGTGCCATGTTCTTTCCATTTGGTTATGATAGATTTGATGGTGCTCTTGGGGATCGTCAAATATTTTAATATTTTCTTATCACCTAACCCTGATATGTACTTCTCAACAACATTGTCCCTTACTTGTTTGGAGAGTTCCTTGGTCTTCATGGAAGTGTTTGGTTAGTGATGCCTCTTGCTTAGGTGTTGCAGCCTTTGGGGCCTTTCAAAAAAGGTGTGTATATGTAATAACAGATTATGTGACACTTAGATTGCACACAGGTGACATCATTTCACTATTATGTGACTTCTGAAGGTAAATTTGTTGCACCAGAGCTTTTTATGGGCTTCCTAACAAAGGGGGTGAATACATACGCACATGCCAATTTGCAGTTTTCTATTTCTAAACAATAGTTTTATTTATATATTTTTCTCATTTCACTTCACCGACTTAGGCTATTGTGTTCTGATCCATCACATAGAATTCAGATTAACAAAACATTGAACTTAAGGCTGTAATGTAACAAAATACGAAAAAAGTCAAGGGGGTGAATACTTTTGCAAGGCACTGTAAGTTAAATTGTGTTTTTATTATTGTATAATGCAATATAATTGTGAACATACAGTATGTGTATATGCACATAATGTAATTCCCTATGTTTGTGTATTTTGACACTCTTTAAACCTTTGTCTTTCTCCTTTTAGTACTGTGGACAACCTTCATCCTGAGGCTGCCGGAGAGTCCTCCTCAAACACAGATGAACCAGCAGGGCCCCACTCCCCAGCGGCCCATTTGTCAGAGGGACAAGGAATCCCAGCCCAGGAGCCCGAACGCCAGGCGCAAACAGAAGAGGCCGCCAATCCCGAGCCACCAGAAAATGTGCCATCCAGCCCAGAGCCACTCCAGCCTAGGCCACGGGTGAGAAGGGGTGGGAGGCAACGGCCCACAGAGTCTGGAGAGACTCATGCACATATAGATCACCATGTGCTCGAGTATCTCCAGAAAAAAAAGATGAATCAAAGGAGGAGCGCCTTCTAAAAGCCTTTGCTCCTTTTATATAAAAAATATTTTCATGATAAGCAAACAATATTTGCTAATGTCGTGACATCCGTCATCAACATAATGGACACCAACATGGATCCTTTGGAGTTGTTGATATGTGTGGACCAACTTAAATATCGGGCACTGGCAGGAGATATACACCCCCAACCAGGTCCGAGTACAGCTAGTCAAGGGCAAAGTCAGGCAGGTTTTTCCCAGCCTTTTAGTCAAGAATGGCCTTATTATGGGCGTCCAGTTGTTTCGGGGCCCCATCATTCTTTTGGCCCACCAGGGGAAATGGGTGCGCCTCCAAGGCATGGACAAGGCCCTTTTACAAGGGAGCTGTTTGATTTATAATTTTATTAAATTTGTGTTTTATATTGTAATATATTTGTCTGGTGAAAAGGCTGAAGTAAAAGCCATATTTATTTTATTTTTCTTATATTATAAATACTGTTCTTTACACTAAATCCTTTATTGCCTACTGTAATTATTCAACTTGTAGTTTTTTTTTTTACAAAGAACATTGTATGAGACTTTTTATAACATAACATAAACACATTATTTTTATTAGCACATACACTCGTACATTTAAACATTTATAATATTTCTTTCCATTTCCGGGATTTAAGGACATCGATGGTTTGCTACTTCTCATCCGGACAATATGACCTGAAAAAACATAAATATGACAAATTAGTAATACATAAGCACACTTTTCTAATTTATGGGACTGGATAACGTATACAATTTAACTTTTCTACATGATAAAGTTCATACAAGCAGATTACGAAGAGACTTTTAGTAGCTCTATTGCTTCCTATGCTGTATGGTTATTATAAACTACATTTCCAAGGTATAAACAACACCCTGCTCTCCATCAGTGCTGGTAGTGCCTTCACACTAGATGATAAAGCACAGGCGTCTTTAGTGGCCGGGACCGTTGGAGCGCATATGAGCCATCGTTCTTTCATCTAGTGTTCGCGCACTACGACCACTCATGTATTGGTGGCTGGTCGTTACCAATGAAAACAAACATATGATATGATGTAGAAAATAAGGCTGCCATCAAAGGAAACAATATGGTTAAAGGGAGTCTGTCACCTCCATATGGCCATATACAGTGCTTACATGGCTCTGTAAGACACCTATACAGGATTGTAACTGTACCTTTGTCTTTTCTTTAGACTTGCACAAGCAGGAAAAACCAAGTTTAATTCATATGCAAATAGGCACTAAATAGGCAAAAAGTGCCCAGGGGCGGTGTTCAGTGTGTAGGTGCCCAGGCTGCTCTGCCTTCTTTTCACTTTACTCCTCCCCAGCCTCTGCCTTTGCCCGCCCTCCAAGACTCTTGCCTCATCGATAGGTCCAGGCGAGGGCATGCACACTAGGTGAAGCGATGCAGTGCCCTCAATGGGCATCACTGTGTGCATGCCCCAGCCCGGCGAAGCAGTGCACAGGCGTGGGATCTTGGCCGGACCTAGCGATGACGTAAAGGACTTGGGGGGCGGGCAAAGGAAGAGGCTGGGGAGGAGTAAAGTGAAAAGAAGGCAGAGCAGCCTGGGCACCTACACACCCGACGTCGCCCCTGGGCACTTGCGAGTGCTCATTTGCATATGAATTAAACTTTGTTTTTCCTGCTTGTGCAAGTCTAAGGAAAAGAACAAAGGTACAATTACAATCCTGTATAGGTGTGCTACAGAGCCATGTAAGCACTGTATATGGCCATATGGAGGTGACAGACTCCCTTTAATAACAATACCTTAGTAACAGGCTTATATGAAGTTTAAGTTACAAATCAATGTTATTTGCAGAAGTCTAAAAAACCCTTTAATTCAAACATTTACTGAGGTATTAGAGGGGATATATTTTCAAATATATGGTCACTTTATTGTCACATGTTCTTATGGCCAATATACTGGCAACACGAGATGAAATGATTACATTGACCATGTTATTTGCCTACTATATACCCCAGCCCACAAGCCCACGTCAAGGGTCCTCGTTGTCTTCTATCTAGCAAATAAGAAAAAAATAAGGACCTGACTAAAAATAAAAAATAAACTAAGATGCCCAGAGTCCAGCATTCATCAATGTCTGCCACGAACTGCATCCATTTGCAATGGCAATGTCCCCTCAGGGCTGGAGAAATAGTCGGCATACATTTCCCGAACAGCCATGCCAGCTGTTCCAGGTCGTCTATGATCATATTCAACAGAGATTTTGGTCTACTCCAGGGTCTGAAGGAGCATCATGAATCCTGACGAAGTTGTGCAGGATCCCACATGCTTGAATAACCAGGGTGGCATTGTCCGGTGACATCTGTAAGTATTCCAAACGCACACTCGACATCCCGACGGGCTCTTGTCAGCCGATAGTTGAATATACGCCTGCTGTCATCCATGTCGCGTGTGGGAAAGGGTCGCATGACATGGGGTGTCAAAGCAAACCCTTCATCAGCCACTATTACAAACGGAGCCGGTGGTCCTGCAGATCCTGGCAGCCGTCTGGGCTCTGGGAGGGCAAGTTGGTTGGCTTGAAGCCGATCACCCATTCTAGAAGCACCGAAAATGCGGGCATCTGCGGTGCTCCCATAGGCCCCGATATCAACAATGATAAACTTGTAGGTACTGTCAGCCAAAGCTAAAAACACTACGGAAAAATATTGTTTATAATTTTAGAACCGCAAACCTGAGTGAGGCGGCTTCTTCACACGGATGTGTTTGCCATCCATTGCCCCAATGCAGTTTGGGAACTGCGCATCACGTTCGAAGCCCTCAGCGATTCGCATCCAATCATCTACCTTGCACTCTGGCATCACCGTGTCCTGGAGTTGCTGCCAAATGACTTGACACGTTTGAGGAACAATCCGAGAAATGGTTGAGACGCCCAGCAGGAACTCAAAATGCAGTGAAGCAAATGAATTGCCGGTTGCCAGGAATCTAAAAGTGTAAAAATGTAAAATTAAAATTATATTACAATTGCATTTGACTATATCATAGACATCAGGAAATGTATTGAAAATGACACTATAAAAGATAACAGAAATACACAAACTAATGTAGGAAACCTACCTCAACGTCACGATGAGCCGTTCCTATGGTGAAATGCGCCTCATATTTGTGTCCTGATATGTGATTCCAGGACGCAGAACCGCTAACAAAATGTCTAAACCCGTGAAATTTCTCAGGATGCTGTCGCAGATCCATGTGCAGCATGTATAAGTGGCCCTTCCTGCGTCGCTGAGAGACAATTGGGTGAACCCAATGCCTCCTCCTCAGTTCCTCGGTCCGCATAGTTGGCTGCCGTCCGAAATTCCGAGAAATAAGCCAGCACAAGAGAACCTCTTCCTCCGAATCGTCAGACATGATCCAACAGATAGCAGGAGCTAGAAAACTATGCCAGCCAAGCACAGCTGAAGAAAATACCGTCAAGGCAATCACATGACCATCTTATATAGGGGGTGTGAAAAACGGGAAGTGGCTAAAATTTGTAACTCTTTCTTGGCTCATTCTTTCGTCCGTATACGATCCGTAAAAAAACGTAACACGTATGGAAACCATACGGATATGTTTTGTGACATAATGGAACGGATGCGGACTCAAAACAGGAAAAAAACAACAACTCAGATACGGAACAGTGAAAAACGGACTGCAAAACAACAACTGTTGTGTGAATGAGCCCTGAGACTAATAACATCACTAAGCAGCCCCAGAGTCTGCCAGTTATTCCCAGAAGGACCCTTTGTGCACTAGGCCAGCAATGATTTCCTGATCATCGGTGTAACGACAAGATGCATGTACCACATACTGCCATTTCATACATGTGCAGAAAATGAGAATATAGAACAATTATGTATTTGTAACTTGGTATAAACATGAAGCTTGTAAACTGAGTGCAGATTGTTTCCAGGATACGAGACTATCACATGTGTATCTTCCATTCACTCTGCTGCACAGTTGCTGGGAAACAGTACATGCGCCAGTCAATGATTAAAAAGAAAAAAAAAGGGATAAAATCTAATGGATGGGGTTCTTACAGTATAATCATTCACATGTTGTGGAAATGTATCCTAATGTTACAGATCAGTGCAGAGGTGCAACTCCAGAAGTGCTCTCTAGTGAATGGACTGGCTGCACTCTCAGTGATGTCACGGCTGCTCTCTAGTGAATGGATAGGCTGCACTCTCAGTGATGTCACGGCTGCTCTCTAGTGAATGGATAGGCTGCATTCTCAGTAATGATGTCACAGCTGCTCTCTAGTGAACGGATAGGCTGCATTCTCTGTGATGTCACCACTGCTCTCTAGTGAATGGACTGGCTGCACTCTCAGTGATGTCACGGCTGCTCTCTAGTGAATGGATAGGCTGCACTCTCAGTGATGTCACGGCTGCTCTCTAGTGAATGGATAGGCTGCATTCTCAGTAATGATGTCACAGCTGCTCTCTAGTGAACGGATAGGCTGCATTCTCTGTGATGTCACCACTGCTCTCTAGTGAATGGATAGGCTGCACTCTCAGTGATGTCACGGCTGCTCTCTAGTGAATGGATAGGCTGCACTCTCAGTGATGTCACGGCTGCTCTCTAGTGAATGGATAGGCTGCATTCTCAGTAATGATGTCACAGCTGCTCTCTAGTGAATGGATAGGCTGCATTCTCAGTAATGATGTCACAGCTGCTCTCTAGTGAATGGATAGGCTGCATTCTCAGTAATGATGTCACAGCTGCTCTCTAGTGAACGGATAGGCTGCATTCTCAGTGATGATGTCACGGCTGCTCTCTAGCGAATGGATAGGCTGCATTCTCAGTGATGATGTCACGGCTGCTCTCTAGTGAACGGATAGGCTACATTCTCAGTGATGATGTCACGGCTGCTCTCTAGTGAATGGATAGGCTGCATTCTCAGTAATGATGTCACAGCTGCTCTCTAGTGAACGGATAGGCTGCATTCTCAGTGATGATGTCACGGCTGCTCTCTAGTGAATGGACAGGCTGCATTCTCAGTGATGATGTCACAGCTGCTCTTTAGTGAATGGATAGGCTGCATTCTCAGTGATGTCACGGCTGCTCTCTAGTGAACGGATAGCCTGCATTCTCAGTGATGATGTCACGGCTGCTCTCTAGTGAATGGATAGGCTGCATTCTCAGTGATGATGTCACGGCTGCTCTCTAGTGAATGGATAGGCTGCATTCTCAGTGATGTCACGGCTGCTCTATAGTGAATGGATAGGCTGCATTCTCAGTAATGATGTCACAGCTGCTCTCTAGTGAACGGATAGGCTGCATTCTCAGTGATGATGTCACGGCTGCTCTCTAGTGAATGGACAGGCTGCATTCTCAGTGATGTCACCACTGATCTCTAGTGAATGGACTGGCTGCACTCTCAGTGATGTCACGGCTGCTCTCTAGTGAACGGATAGGCTACATTCTCAGTGATGATGTCACGGCTGCTCTCTAGTGAACGGATAGGCTGCATTCTCAGTGATGATGTCATGGCTGCTCTCTAGTGAACGAATAGGCTGCATTCTCAGTGATGATGTCACGGCTGCTCTCTAGTGAATGGACAGGCTGCATTCTCAGTGATGATGTCACAGCTGCTCTTTAGTGAATGGATAGGCTGCATCTCAGTGATGATGTCACAGCTGCTCTTTAGTGAATGGATAGGCTGCATTCTCAGTGATGATGTCACGGCTGCTCTCTAGTGAATGGATAGGCTGCATTCATAGTGATGATGTCACGGCTGCTCTCTAGTGAACGGATAGGCTGCATTCTCAGTGATGTCACGGCTGCTCTCTAGTGAATGGATAGGCTGCATTCTCAGTGATGATGTCATGGCTGCTCTCTAGTGAACGAATAGGCTGCATTCTCAGTGATGATGTCACGGCTGCTCTCTAGTGAATGGACAGGCTGCATTCTCAGTGATGATGTCACAGCTGCTCTTTAGTGAATGGATAGGCTGCATTCTCAGTGATGATGTCACAGCTGCTCTTTAGTGAATGGATAGGCTGCATTCTCAGTGATGATGTCACAGCTGCTCTCTAGTGAATGGATAGGCTGCATTCTCAGTGATGATGTCACGAATGCTCTCTAGTGAATGGATAGGCTGCACTCTCAGTGATGTCACAGCTGCTCTCTAGTGAATGGATAGGCTGCATTCATAGTGATGATGTCACGGCTGCTCTTTAGTGAATGGATAGGCTGCATTCTCAGTGATGATGTCACGGCTGCTCTCTAGTGAATGCGTAGGCTGCATTCTCAGTGATGATGTCATGGCTGCTCTCTAGTGAATGGATAGGCTGAATTCTCAGTGATGATGTCACGGCTGCTCTCTAGTGAATGCGTAGCCTGCATTCTCAGTGATGATGTCACGGCTGCTCTCTAGAGAATGGATAGGCTGCATTCTCAGTGATGATGTCACGGCTGCTCTCTAGTGAATGGATAGGCTGCACTCTCAGTGATGTCACGGTTGCTCTCTAGTGAATGGATAGGCTGCATTCTCAGTGATGATGTCACGGCTGCTCTCTAGTGAATGGATAGGCTGCATTCTCAATGATGATGTCACGGCTGCTCTCTAGTGAATGGATAGGCTGCATTCTCAGTGATGATGTCACAGCTGCTCTTTAGTGAATGGATAGGCTGCATTCTCAGTGATGATGTCACGGCTGCTCTCTAGTGAATGCGTAGGCTGCATTCTCAGTGATGATGTCACGGCTGCTCTCTAGTGAATGGATAGGCTGCATTCTCAGTGATGATGTCACGGCTGCTCTCTAGTGAATGCGTAGGCTGCATTCTCAGTGATGATGTCACGGCTGCTCTCTAGAGAATGGATAGGCTGCATTCTCAGTGATGATGTCACAGCTGCTCTCTAGTGAATGGATAGGCTGCACTCTCAGTGATGTCACTGCTGCTTTCTAGTGAATGGATAGGCTGCATTCATAGTGATGATGTCACGGCTGCTCTCTAGTGAATGGATAGGCTGCATTCTCAGTGATGATGTCACAGCTGCTCTCTAGTGAACGGATAGGCTGCATTCTCAGTGATGATGTCACGGCTGCTCTCTAGTGAATGGATAGGCTGCATTCTCAGTGATAATGTCACAGCTGCTCTTTAGTGAATGGATAGGCTGCATTCTCAGTGATGATGTCACGGCTGCTCTCTAGTGAATGCGTAGGCTGCATTCTCAATGATGATGTCACGGCTGCTCTCTAGTGAATGGATAGGCTGCATTCTCAGTGATGATGTCACGGCTGCTCTTTAGTGAATGGATAGGCTGCATTCTCAGTGATGATGTCACGGCTGCTCTCTAGTGAATGCGTAGGCTGCATTCTCAGTGATGATGTCACGGCTGCTCTCTAGTGAATGGATAGGCTGCATTCTCAGTGATGATGTCACGGCTGCTCTCTAGTGACTGGATAGGCTGCATTCTCAGTGATGTTGCCACTGCTTTCTAGTGAATAGATAGGCTGCATTCTCCATGATGTCACCACTGATCTCTAGTGAATGGATAGGCTGCATTCTCTGTAATGTCACCACTGCTCTCTAGTGAATGGATAGGCTCCATTCTCTGTGATGTCACCACTGTTCTCTAGTGAATGGATAGGCTGCATTCTCTGTGATGTCACCACTGCTCTCTAATGAATGGATAGGCTGCATTCTTAGTGATGTCACCACTGCTCTCTAGTGAAAGGATAGGCTGCATTCTCTGTGATGTCACCACTGTTCTCTAGTGAATGGATAGGCTGCATTCTCTGTGATGTCACCACTGCTCTCTAATGAATGGATAGGCTGCATTCTTAGTGATGTCACCGCTGCTCTCTAGTGAAAGGATAGGCTGCATTCTCAGTGATGTCACCACTGCTCTCTAGTGAATGGATAGGCTGCATTCTCTGTGATGTCACTGCTGATCTCTAGTAAATGAATAGGTTGCATTCTCATTGACATCACCCCTGCTTTCTATGGAATGGATAGACTGCATTCTCTGTGATGTCACTAAGACCCCCGCTGATCAGCTGATTGAGAAAAAAACAGCGCTCGCAGTAGCTGATTGGTGGGGTTCCCAGGTGCTGGATGACCACTGATCAAATACTGATGACCTATCTGGAAGCTAGGTTATCAGTTCAAAAATCTCAGAAAAGCCCATTTATCCTTTGCTGGAACAATTTAATTGCTAGAGTTAAAATGTGAATTTCATTTTAGTCTATAAAGCTCCAAAATCTCAGCATGTAGGAAATAGCTACAGCGATTTTAAAGAGATACTCAAGTTACCTAATGCATTCACTATGGAAAGTGACATCAGAATGATTTTTGGTAGTGTGGGAAAAGTGTTGGTGTAGCCCTAGCCTAAACCCAGAGAGCCCAGGCCCTGAAGACTTGCAAGTCGAGCGCTTGTTTGTCGATTGAACTGATTCTGTCTAATAAGCGTCTCTTCCTGCAGTAGTGAGAAGCAGATCACTTTTCTCCGGGGGCTGTTAATTCCTTCCCGTCTGCGCTGTGCCTGGCGCTCTGATTTAATTAAATCCAGAGTTGGCTTATTGATAGTCATTTCTCTATCTATAATTGCCAATTAGTCTGTGTTGTGGGTGCAGCAGATTCCCGCCGGGGAGAGTGAAGTATGCACAAAGTGCTAGAGCTTGCAGGAGTCACTGTCACACAATAAGCACCCCTGGGGTTTCTGCTTACGCAATACATTATATATAGCACCACCATATTCCGCAGCGCTTTACAATGCAAAGGGTTCATCTGCAAAACAAAAGACATTACAACGTAACTGGCTAATATACAACTGAAACACTGGGAAGTGAGGGCCCTGCTTGCAAGAGCTTACAATAGGGCAGAGCATTCCAGAGAGTGGGTGCAGCTCGAGAAAAGTCTTGAAGACGGGAGTGAGAGGTACGAATTATGGAGGTTATTAATCTTAGGTCGCTAACAGAACGGAGAGCACGAGTAGGGTGGTAGATGGAGATGAGGGAGGAGATGTATAGAGGTGCAGCACTGTGGAGAGCTTTGTGGGTGAGAAGTTTGAACTGTATTCTGTGGTGGATGGGCAACCAGTGAAGTGACTGGCACAGGCTAGTAGCATCAGTATAGCTGGTGGACAGATAGATGAGCCTGGCTGCAGCATTTAGGACAGACTGAAGGGGGGGGGGGATTTAGTGAGAGGGAGACCGATTAGAAATGAATTACAGTAGTCAGGACGACAATGAATCAAGGCAACAATAAGAGTTTTGGTCATTTCCACTGTAAAAAAAAAAAAAAAGACGTATTCTGGCGATATTCTTGACAAAAGCGTGTAAGTGATTGGATGTGGGGAACAAAGGAAAGACAAACATGACCCCAAGACAGGGGGCGTGTTGCCCAGGAGTTATGATAGTGGCACATACCGATATTGAAATATCAAGTTTAGGTGAGTTACTAGATAGTAAAGCACATTAGTTCAGTTTTTGAGAGATTTAGCTTTAAATACAGAGAGGACATGATGTTACAGACAGCTGCCAGACAATTACTGGTGTTTTGGAGTAAAACCACAAACCAGTAAATAAAAATAAAAATAGGTAAACATATACATTTAGGTAACTCACTTCACAGGGGGAGATAGTCTTAGGGCCCTTTCACCCTTGCGTTGTCCGGATCCGGCGTGTACTCCACTTGCTGGAATTACACGCCGGATCCGGAAAAACGCAAGTGTACTGAAAGCATTTGAAGACGGATCCGTTTTCAAAATGCGTTCAGTGTTACTATGGCACCCAGGACGCTATTAAAGTCCTGGTTGCCATAGTAGGAGCAGGGAGCGAGGGAGCAGTATACTTACAGTCCGTGCGGCTCACGGGGCGCTCCAGAATGACGTCAGAGCGCTCCATGCGCATGGATGACGTGTTCCATGTGATCACGTGATCCATGCGCTTGGGGCGCCCTGACCTCACTCTGGAGCGCCCCGGGAGCCGCACGGATGGTAAGTATGCTGCTCCCCCGCTACACTTTACCATGGCTGCCAGGACTTTAGCGTCCTTGCAGCCATGGTAACCATTCAGAAAAAGCTAAACGTCGGGTCCGGCAATGCGCCGAAACGACGTTTAGCTTAAGGCCGGATCCGGATCAATGCTTTTCAATGGGCATTAATTCCGGATCCGGCCTTGCGGCAAGTGTTCAGGATTTTTGGCCGGAGCAAAAAGCGCAGCATGCTTCGGTATTTTCTCCGGCCAAAAAACGTTCCGTTCCGGAACTGAAGACATCCTGATGCATCCTGAACGGATTTCTCTCCATTCAGAATGCATTAGGATAATCCTGGATTCTTCCGGCATAGAGCCCCGACGACGGAACTCTATGCCGGATCCGGACAACGCAAGTGTAAAAGGGCCCTAAGGCAGGGATGCCCAACCTGCGGCCCTCAAGCTGTTGTAAAACAACTTCCATCATGCCCTGCTGTAGGCTGATAGCTGTAGGCTGTCTGGGAATGCTGGGAGTTGTAGTTTTGCTACAGCTGGAGGGCCGCAGGTTGAGCATCCTTGGTCTAAAGAATAAGCATAAAACACCCAAAGGCTAAACTCCCCCGGCCAGGATCGCTTGTAGAATCACAAGAACAAACCGCAGTCACCACAGGAAGAGCTTCTGGAGTAATCCTTTTATTAGAATCAAGACTCAACGCGTTTTGGGCGCTGGGCAGATACCTCCTTCCTCAGGAGCAATTAATATGCATAGGTACAAAATATTATATTCTATATTTTGTACCTATGCATATTAATTGCTCCTGAGGAAAGGGGGTATCTGCCCAGCCCCCGAATTGCGTTGAGCCTTGATTCTAATAAAAGGATTACTCCAGAAGCTCTTCCTGTGGTGACTGCGGTTTGTTCTTGTGATTCTACAAGCGATCCTGGCCGGGGGAGTTTAGCCTTTGGGTGTTTTATGGTTATCCCCTTAGACTATCTCCCCCTGTGAAGTGAGTTACCTATATGTATATGTTTACCTACTGGTTTGTGGTTTTAATTTACCTTTATATGCTGCTATATACTGAGGTCTAAACCCACTATTAACTATTTGTTGATACATACAAACTGTTCCTCTATATAGCACACGGCTGTCCTATTGTTCACGGACTATATACATTCTAAAAACTTACTCTAAACATTATTATAATATTTATTCTGACTCCTTATACCACACTTCACTTTACCCAGGTGATTGGCACCCTCATTGTGACTGTGTTCTCAGTTTTTTTCCCTTTGCTTTATCACTACTGTATACAGCTATTATTGCTGTATATTCAGCCACTCCTGGCAGCCTCTCACTACCTACCTACTTATTCACTAGTGGTTTCTCTCTCCTCCCTGGTGGCGCCCGGTTGTTTTTCGAAAGAGCACCTTTGGATATACCGTCCAAGGGAAGTCTAAGACTAACGCTCTTTTTCCGGGATTTTTTCCCCTCTCTCGTTTTGGAGTAAAGCAGGGATGATGTCAGGGGATGAAGTGTATAGTTGTGTATTGTCAGCATAGAGATGGTACTGATAGCCAAATGTACTGATAGTCTGTCCGATGGGGGCTTTGTAGAGAGAGAAGAGTAGAGGACTTAGGACAGAACCCTGTGGAAGTGGAGTAGAACTTGCATAAAAGAAATTATATATATATATACAGTACAGACCAAAAGTTTGGACACACCTCATTCAAAGATTTTTCTTTATTTTCATAACTATGAAAATTGTAGATTCACACTGAAGGCATCAAAACTATGAATTAACACATGTGGAATTATATACATAACAACAAAGTGTGAAACAACTGAAAATATGTCATATTCTAGGTTCTTCAAAGTAGCCACCTTTTGCTTTGATTACTGCTTTGCACACTCTTGGCATTCTCTTGATGAGCTTCAAGAGGTAGTCACCTGAAATGGTTTTCACTTCACAGGTGTGCCCTGTCAGGTTTAATAAGTGGGATTTCTTGCCTTATAAATGGGGTTGGGACCATCAGTTGCGTTGTGTGGAGAAGTGAGGTAGATACACAGCTGATAGTCCTACTGAATAGACTGTTAGAATTTGTATTATGGCAAGAAAAATGCAGCTAAGTAAAGAAAAACAAGTGGCCATCATTACTTTAAGAAATGAAGGTCAGTCAGTCCGAAAAATTGGGAAAACTTTAAAAGTGTCCCTAAGTGCAGTCACAAAAACCATCAAGCGCTACAAAGAAACTGGCTCACATGCGGACCGCCCCAGGAAAGGAAGACCAAGAGTCACCTCTGCTGCGGAGGAGAAGTTCATCCGAGTCACCAGCCTCAGAAATCGCAGGTTAACAGCAGCTCAGATTAGAGACCAGGTCAATGCCACACAGAGTTCTAGCAACAGACACATCTCTAGAACAACTGTTAAGAGGAGACTGTGTGAATCAGGCCTTCATGGTAGAATATCTGCTAGGAAACCACTGCTAAGGACAGGCAACAAGCAGAAGAGACTTGTTTGGGCTAAAGAACACAAGGAATGGACATTAGACCAGTGGAAATCTGTGCTTTGGTCTGATGAGTCCAAATTTGAGATCTTTGGTTCCAACCACTGTGTCTTTGTGCGATGCAAAAAAGGTGAACGGATGGACTCTACATGCCTGGTTCCCACCGTGAAGCATGGAGGAGGAGGTGTGATGGTGTGGGGGTGCTTTGCTGGTGACACTGTTGGGGATTTATTCAAAATTGAAGGCATACTGAACCAGCATGGCTACCACAGCATCTTGCAGCGGAATGCTATTCCATCCGGTTTGCGTTTAGTTGGACTATCATTTATTTTTCAACAGGACAATGAGCCCAAACACACCTCCAGGCTGTGTAAGGGGTATTTGACCATGAAGGAGAGTGATGGGGTGACCTGGCCTCCACAGTCACCGGACCTGAACCCAATCGAGATGGTTTGGGGTGAGCTGGACCGCAGAGTGAAGGCAAAAGGGCCAACAAGTGCTAAGCATCTCTGGGAACTCCTTCAAGACTGTTGGAAGACCATTTCAGGTGACTACCTCTTGAAGCTCATCAAGAGAATGCCAAGAGTGTGCAAAGCAGTAATCAAAGCAAAAGGTGGCTACTTTGAAGAACCTAGAATATGACATATTTTCAGTTGTTTCACACTTTGTTGTTATGTATATAATTCCACATGTGTTAATTCATAGTTTTGATGCCTTCAGTGTGAATCTACAATTTTCATAGTCATGAAAATAAAGAAAACTCTTTGAATGAGAAGGTGTGTCCAAACTTTTGGTCTGTACCAAAGCACAGATTGCCACTGGTCTAATGTCCATTCCTTGTGTTCTTTAGCCCAAACAAGTCTCTTCTGCTTGTTGCCTGTCCTTAGCAGTGGTTTCCTAGCAGATATTCTACCATGAAGGCCTGATTCACACAGTCTCCTCTTAACAGTTGTTCTAGAGATGTGTCTGCTGCTAGAACTCTGTGTGGCATTGACCTGGTCTCTAATCTGAGCTGCTGTTAACCTGCGATTTCTGAGGCTGGTGACTCGGATGAACTCCGCAGCAGAGGTGACTCTTGGTCTTCCTTTCCTGGGGCGGTCCGCATGTGAGCCAGTTTCTTTGTAGCGCTTGATGGTTTTTGTGACTGCACTTGGGGACACTTTCAAAGTTTTCCCAATTTTTCGGACTGACTGACCTTCATTTCTTAAAGTAATGATGGCCACTTGTTTTTCTTTACTTAGAATTTGTATTATGGCAAGAAAAAAGCAGCTAACAGTCTATTCAGTAGGACTATCAGCTGTGTATCCACCTGACTTCTCCACAATGCAACTGATGGTCCTAACCCCATTTATAAGGCAAGAAATCCCACTTATTAAACCTGACAGGGCACACCTATGAAGTGAAAACCATTTCAGATGACTACCTCTTGAAGCTCATCAAGAGAATGCCAAGAGTGTGCAAAACAGTAATCAAAGCAAAAGGTGGCTACTTTGAAGAACCTAGAATATGACATATTTTCAGTTGTTTCACACTTTTTTGTTATGTATATAATTCCACAAGCGTTAATTCATAGTTTTGATGCCTTCAGTGTGAATCTACAATTTTCATAGTCATGAAAATAAAGAAAACTCTTTGAATGTGAGGGCCCACCAGAGCGATTAGCTTAGGGGACTCATGGGGGCAATGACCCCCATATTTTAGGTCAGTTACTAGGCAGTGTGTTTTCTGCTCCCCCCACCCCTTTCTTTTCCCGCTCTTATTTTACAGGTAAATTTACCTCAAAGAAGAAGAATCCGGCTGGAGCTGGTTTTGTTTATGTTGGAGATTCTGTATGGCAACTGAAGAGGAGCTTCTAATTGGTTGCTGCCCTGTTGCTGGGGGAGATTTCCAGCTCTGTAATTTGTCCTTGGATCTGGACAGCGCCCGCCCTCCCTCCCTTTAATTTTGTGCTATCTGTAGCTGTGCTTTATTAGAGGGGCTGTATCGCTCAGCTGATGCTGAGTGGATCTTGGTCTATATGGATGGTTTTAAATTGGTATTTATTGTTATGGTTTTAATTATTAATTAATTTATTAAATTATTTATTGGTTTTAATCTTGGTTACCCTTAATAAAGCACTTCGGCCATTTCTATTCCATTAAGAAAAAAGTTGTCAGTGTTTTTATTTATCTTAATCACAATATGGTGGAGGAAGAGTGGTGTCATTTGCCTCCATGAGAAGGTGTGTCCAAACTTTTGGTCTGTACTATAGATATATATATATATAGTAGCTCACAAGAGTACACCCCTCACATTTTTTAAAATATTTTATTATATATTTTAATGGGACAACACTGAAGATATGAGACTTTGATACAATGTAAAGTAGTCAGTGTACAGCTTGTATAACAGTGTATATGTGGTGTGCCCTCAACATAACTAAACACACAGCTATTACTGTCTAAACCGCTGGCGACAAAAGTGAGTACACCCCTAAGTGAAAATGGCCAAATTGTGCCCAAAGTGTCAATATTTTGTGTGGCCACCATTATTTTCCAGCACTGCCTTAACTCTCTTGGGCATGGAGTTCACTAGAACTTCACAGGTGGTCACTGGAATCCTCTTCCACTCCTCCACAATGACATCACAAAGCTAGTGGATGTTAGGGACCTTGCGCTCCTCCACTGTCACGGTCCCTCAGGTGACTGATGTCAGAAAATCAAGGAGATTGGCTGAGCGTGGAGGAATCTAACAGCCTCCTTGATTTCTTTTGATTCAGTGTTGATAGGGTTAATGACCACTTTCCTTTTCTCAGCTGTTGCTCAGTGGTCATCACTTCTACCCTTTGTAGTCTCACCCCACCCTTCTGACTATGCGGTTGATAGCTTCATTTGGGTTTGGCTCAGATGGTGTGAGATCCTCTCTGGTGTTCCTGTTCTTCCATCTCTACAGAAGTTACGTGTCGCGTTTGTTTGTATTTGTTATATTCCCTGTTGTTGTATCTGGGGCTGAGACAGAGACTTCTATTCGTCCATCTGGGGAGGAATGGGTTATCTCTGGTCCTATACTTATTCCAGGGCATTATAGGGAAATCAGGGCCTAGGTATTCTGCTTATGAATATTCCTATTTTCAAGGTCTATTCATATTGATAGGTAGTCAGGACCCGGATTAGGGTTGTCTAGGAGTTGACCTGTTTCTTCCCTAGTTTCCAGGCCCAGTTACTACTGTTCTCCTTCTCTCCTGTGTTCAGTGTGGAGTCCCCCCCCCCACATTAATCGTGACATCCACATTCCGTTTGAGGATGCCCCACAAATACTCAATAGTGTTTAGGTCTGAAGACCTGCTTGGCCAGTCCAGCACCTTTACCCTCAGTTTCTTTAGCAAGGCAGCGGTCCTCTTGTAGGTGTGGTTGGGGTTGTTATCATGTTTGAATACTGCCCTGCGGCCCAGTTTCCGAAGGGAGGGGATTATGCTCTACTTTACTATGTCACAGTACACATTGGCATTCATGGTTCCCTCAATGAACTGTAGCTTCCCACTGCCGGCAGCACTCATGCAGCCCCAAACCATGACACTCCCACCACCATGCTTGACTGGAGACAAGACACACTTGTCTTTGTACTCCTCACCTGGTTGCCGCCCCACACGCTTGAAACCATCTGAACTAAATACGTTTATGAATGAAGTAGGCGGAGCAGGCTTGTGACCTCCGTGAGTTACGGCCGCCCGGCCTGCCTGCTAGCTGCTAGTGCTTACTACAGGAGCGTGACATGTAAGTACGGTACACATGGGGAGCACATCATTATTCAGTTTAGATCTGATGATTAACACTACGTATAATACAGTACATACTGAGCGGCGGGGCCAGAGTACAGTGCCTGCACGGCCCCGCCGCTCTCCCCGCCTACTACAGTCCCTCGCTAGGTATCTGTGAATGGGATAATGAAGGGGGGGGGGGGGGTCTGTGGATGGCATTATGATGGGGGGGGATCTGTGGATGGCATTATGATGGTGGGGGGGGATCTGTGGGTGGCATTATGATGGGGGGGATCTGTGGATGGGACTGTTATGGGGGGGATCTGTGGATGACACATATAGCAGTGTCATCCACAGATCCACCACCCCATAACAGTGCCATCCACAGATCCCCCCACCATCATAATGCCATCCACAGATCCCCCCTACCATCATAATGCCATCCACAGATCCCCCCTACCATCATAATGCCATCCACAGATCCCCCCACCATCATAATGCCATCCACAGATCCCCCACATAACAGCGCCATCCACAGATCCCCCCATAACAGTGCCATCCACAGATCCCCCCATAACAGTGTCATGCACAGACCACCATTAGTTCAAACCCACCAAAAGCACACCTTTTGGTTAAAAATATATTTTTTCTTATTTTCCTCCTCAAAAACCTAGGTGCGTCTTATGGGCCAGTGCGTCTTATATGGCAAAAAATACGGTAAATCCCTGATTTTGGCTATAAGAAGGAATCTCGATCATTAATTAATTGTATTTATTAATTACCATCTCACTGAACATTCCAATTGTCACTCAGCTTTCCTCAGGTCTTGAGTCCTGCATACATCTGCATTGTAGATGACATGACTACTCTTGTTGCATTGTATATATTTTTTTAACTAGGAAGGTCAGGAAGAACAGCTATAAATATTAATATATAATCAGTGATTAGCACTGGTGCCTTGCAGCGCTGGGGTCCTAGGTTCAAATCTGACCAAGGATAACATCTGCATGGAGTTTGTATGTTCTCCCTGTGTTTGGGTGGGTTTCCTCTGGGTACTCCAGTTTCCTCCCACACTCAAAAGACATACTGATAGGGACCTTAGATTGTGAGCCCCATTGGGGACAGTTGGAAGATAATGTCTGTAAAAGCATTGCAGGATATAGTAGCGCTATATAAGTGCATAAAAAAAATATATATATATCTTTGGCTTTCGGGTAAAATTTATGGAAAACGTAAAAAGTTTACGCTACAGTGATATTATACCATGAAAGTAGGGCATTTAAGTAGAAGCATGAAATTATGATTTCCACATCTCAAACAATTAATTGAAACAAAAGCGAACACCAGTGGTGGGTATACCACCACAAAAATTTCAATGTCTCAAAAACTTGTCATGTGGCCTTGAGCATCTATTACAGCTTGACGACGATGTCTCATGCTGTTCACAAGTCGCCTAATTGTCTGCTGAGGAATGGCATCTCACTCTTCTTGAAGGACAGACCTCAGATCATTGAGGTTCTGGGGTACAGAACCTCTACACCAGGGGTACTCAACTAGTTTTATTAAAGGTCCACATACCTGGTTCTGCAGTCAGGTGAAGGTCCGAGCTGAACGCCAACAGTAAAGATGCCATGCGATCATGTGATCCATGCGCGTGGGGCGCTCTGAAGTTATAGTGGAGCGCCCTGGGTAAGTCCCAGAATTAGTAATGGCCACATTAGTGGCCAGTAAGAACAATGCCACCAGTAAGAATAATGTCCCCCATTAGTGCCCCCAGTAAGAGTAATGCCCCCATTAGTGCCCTCCTTCTCTGCTTTTGCAAAAAAAAATAAAAAATTAGCATTCACCTGGCTGCGGTGAACATTCGCTGCTGACTGCAAGCTCAGGACCGGTGCTCGAACGTGATGACAGTCAGTGATTCTCCACATACAGTGGAAAGACATAGAAAAACAGAGATATGCACTAACTTCGGTCTCTGCTGCACTCCCAGTGAAATCTATGCAACGATGAAAGCCACTGACAGAACATGGATGACTTAGGCCCCTTTCACAGGGGGCGAGTATTCCGCGCATATGCGATGCGCGAGTTGAACGCATTGCACCCGCACTGAATACCGACCCATTCATTTATATGGGGCTGTTTACATGAGCGGTGATTTTCACACATCACTTATGCGTTGCGTGAAAATCGCAGCATGCTCCTCTTTGTGCGTTGCGTTGCGATAATCCACGCAACGCAGGCCCCATAGAAGTGAATGGGGTTGCGTGAAAATCGCAAGCATCCGCAAGCAAGTGCGGATGCGGTGCAATTTTCACGCACGGTTGCTAGGAGACGATCGGGATGGAGACCCGATCATTATTATTTTCCCTTATAACATGGTTATAAGAGAAAATGATAGCATTCTGAATACAGAATGCATAGTCAAATAGCGCTGGAGGGGTTAAAAAAAAAAAATAAATAACTTAACTCACCTTAGTCCACTTGTTCGCGCTGCCCGGCATCTCTTCTGTCTGTCTTCATCTTAGCTTTGTGTAGCAACAAGGACCTTTGGTGACGTCACAGTCATCACATGATCTTTTACCATGGTGATGGATCATGTGATGACCGGAGTGACATCACCACAGGTCCTTGTTGCTACACAAAGCTAAGATGAAGACAGAAGGAGATGCCGGCTACGCGAACAAGTGGACTAAGGCGAGTTAAATTATTTTTTATTTTTTTTTAACCCTTCCAGCGCTATTTTACTATGCATTCTGTATTCAGAATGCTATTATTTTCCCTTATAACCATGTTATAAGGGAAAATAATACAATCTACAGAACACCGATCCCAAGCCCGAACTTCTGTGAAGAAGTTCGGGTTTTGGTACCAAACACGCGCGATTTTTCTCGCGCGAGTGCAAAACGCATTATGCCCCTTTCACACGAGCGAGTTTTCCGTTCGGGTGCAATGCATGACATGAACGCATTGCACCCGCACTGAATCCAGACCCATTCATTTCAATGGGGCTGTGTACATGAGCGTTGTTTTTCACGCATCAGTTCTGCGTTGCGTGAAAATCGCAGAATGTTCTATATTCACCGTTTTTCACGCAGCCCTGGCTCCATAGAAGTGAATAGGGCTGCGTGAATAACGCATTGCATCCGCAAGCAAGTGCAGGTGTGATGCGTTTTTCACTGATGGTTGCTAAGAGATGTTGTTTGTAAACCTTCAGTTTTTTATCATGCGCGTGAAAAAAGGGAACATCAAAACGCATTGCACCCGCGCGGAAAAAAACTGAACGCAATCGCAGACAAAACTGACTGAACTTGCTTGCAAAATAGTGCGAGTTTCACTGAACGCACCCTGAATGCATCCGGACCTAAGGCTACTTTCACACCTGCGTTCGATCGGATCCGTTCTGAACGGATCCGCTCATATTAATGCAGACGGAGGCTCCGTTCAGAACGGATCAGTCTGCATTATAACTTAGAAAAATTTTCTAAGTGTGAAAGTAGCCTGAGCGGATCCGTTCAGACTTTACATTGAAAGTCAATGGGGGACGGATCCGCTTGAAGATTGAGCCATATGGTGTCATCTTCAAGCGGATCCGTCCCCATTGACTTACATTGTAAGTCGGAACGGATCCGCTCGCCTCCGCACGGCCAGGCGGACACCCGAACGCTGCTTGCAGCGTTCAGGTGTCCGCTCACTGAGCGGAGCGGAGGCTGAGCGCTGGCAGACGGATGCATTCTCAGTGGATCCGCCTCCACTGAGAATGCATCAGGGCTGGACGGCTGCATTCAGGGCCGCTTGTGAGCCCCTTCAAACGGAGCTCACGAGCGGACACCTGAACGCAGGTGTGAAAGTAGCCTAATCCATCACGCTCGTGTGAAAGAGGCCTTACAATATTTTGCACTCGGGGCCTTAGTATCCTGTAAGGAAACAATTTTTAATCATCACCTGTAAAGCGATTTGAAAAGACACTACAAAATGCCCCCAAATAACTCCAATAACCCTGAGACTAGGGATGAAACGAGTACTCACATTAACTTGACACCTATTAATCACCGCTCCCTCCGGCTGGCACCGCGCTGCACTGTCCTCCTGACGTACACACATCATCAGGAAGTATGACCTGACGCTGTGTGATGTCAGGTCCCAATGCATCGTGTGAAGAAGAGGATGCAAGATCTGTGGAGTGTCGGTGGCGCCCCTAGCAGGAGAGGTAAGCATTTGATTTGACCTGCGCTGCGGCTGGGCACTGATGGCTAGGAGGGGGAGTGGGGGGAAGTGATGGCATGGGGTAGTTCATGGCATTGTGGGGGAGCTGATGGTACTGGAGGAGGAACTGATGCTACTGGGGGGAGCTGATGGCACTGCTGAGGACTAATGGCATGGAGGGGGGGGGCGGAAGTCTTAAGGGCAGGGGAGGTCTGATGATGGCATGGGGGGGGGGGGCTGATGAATTTTTATAGAAAATGTTTTTTTAATTAGTTTTTTCATATTAGAGTACTTGATTGCTAAAATAATCGATAGCTGCAGCCCTACCCGAGACACGTCGGATTATCAGAAATCTGTTGCACAGAATGAACAGGTCACCTCTCCAAGTTTTTATTATTTTATTGCACAAAAAAATTCTGCACAGTTTTGTCTCTAAACAAGTCCCAGGTGTACTGTCCCTTTAAATAACGTATAACATTCAGTTCTGTTATTCGGTTTTACCTGAGCAGACACACAGAATATGGAATGATGCAAGCTATGCTATCCAAGATAACCTGCAGAATGCTAACCTAGCTGATTATGATATATTGTAATGAATTCTGCTGGAGTTCCCCTATATTTAGCTTATTTCATTTGGTGATGTTAATAACTGGGGGGAGGGGGGTTGTCCCCAATAATATATGAAGAGGTATGAAACTCAAAGCTATGCATGACTAAACCAGAAGTTATAAGGGAGTAAGGAAAGGATTCGTTTTGGGTAGAGTTACCCTTTAAGCTAGGAAGCGGAATGTTGTATTTTGTGCAGTGATAGGATTTCCTCATATCTGTAGCATACCACTGGTTGTTTTTTTCTGGACAGGACACATGATGTGCTACTTTCTGTCAAATTCAGAGAATCCCTTTAAGGGCACTTTGTGTGTATGTCTATGGCTGTAATGTAGCAGAGCTGTAAAGCTACAGTTAGCTGAACTGACAGACAACATCAAGCAGAACGGACAATAGATGCTGACGCTCCAGCCACTGCTAACTTCAGATATACCCATTGAATGCACGTCTGTCCCCCCAAGAACTCTGCCTAAATGGACCTGCACAATTCTGCATTGCATACTGGAGCATGTAGTTACAGAATAGTAAGGAGACTAGCTTCTTATAGCACTAAAAGCAGAACACCAAGTATCTAATCCCTGGAGCCTATTTGGGGAGCAAGGTCGGTCTCTCTCCTTGGCTACGGACAGGGAGGTGACGTGCCGTCACAAACACAAGAGAAACATGAGTCCAATGTGACTTCCATTCCTGTCTGATGTTACGATCAGGGGTCTTGGGTCCAGAGGGGCCATAATAGATTCTTAGCTGCCAGACCCCGTTTCCTCCACACAGCCGTCTGTGCCTAGACGTGTCCAACCAATAAAAGAACACACCGCTCCTATCAAAATAAAACAAAATTTACATTTTGTACGGAGTGCCTACAGTTCCATAACACGCCATGTGTATATGCCCTTAAAGCCCACGTATCCCTTCACAACCAATTTTTATTTCCCCTCTGCCTCTAAAATGAAAATGAACTTTGCAAACGGCCTTGGTTAAATACTGCGACTGTTTTGTGTCTCCATGGTTACAGACCACAAACAAACCTTACGTGGTCAGATCCTGCAGTCTTACTACTTCCATCTCCGTCCTTAAATCCAACCGAATGTTGGTAAGGTAAAAACAGGAGACAGAGTGAGTGCTGTGACTGTGGTGTGAATCAGAGTTGAAAACACAACAACAGTGGGAATGTTTTAACAAAAAAAAAAAAAGTTACAGCTTTCAGAATGAAAGGATGAAAAAAAAGGCCTTAACCTCTTAAAGAGGTTTGATATAGATGGCCATCAGATCAGTGGGAGGGGGAGAAGGGGGGTCTGACACTGGTCAGTGTCTCTGAGATGCTGAACTGTAGAGTCAGTGTGCAGGTCACATAGTACAACCGAGGAATGGAAAAGGAGTGATCATTTTAGAAGTAACCCATCACAAAGAAAATTTGCAGCATGGCTATTTGCTGGATGCAAGATACAAGTGCGCCAAACAATAAAAAAAACTTTTCCCGGAGTTTTGCTTTAAAGAGGTTTTCCAAGATTTTTATACTGATGACCAATCCTCTGGATAGGTCATCAGTATCTGATTGGTGAGGGTCCAACACCCGGGACCCCCGACGATCAGCGGTTTGAGAGGGCGCCGGCACCGCAGTCTTCTCTCTGCTTTTCCTAGGCCACGTTCATTGGTCACTAGGAGCAGCTCACCCCCATTGAAGGGAATGGGGCTGAGCGCGATACCAAGCACTGCCGCTATACAATTTACGGAGCTGTGCTTGGTACATGGCGAAAAGGCAGCGGTGCTCGCAGGAGCGCCGGTGCCTTCTCCAACAGCTGATCAGCAGAGACCCCAGGTGTCAGACCCCCACCATTCAGATACTGATGACTTATCCTGAGAATAGGTCATCGGTATAAAATACTTCTGGGTATTCTGGTTATATGACTGACAATAGCTGCTAGGACTCCAACCGATCACGACAATGGGGACCCCGTACCCCGTGGAGCCACCCCCAAAATGAACAGCTGAGTTCAGAGCTCAGCTACAACCGAAACTCCCATAGATATGAATGGAGGTGCTGTGTGCATGCTCGACCTGGGGTGGGGTTCCATGGGGTACAGGGTTCCTGTTCTCTTGATCGATGGGGGGCCCAGCTGTAGGATATCCAGTGATTTAATAGTTATCCCCTATCCTGTGGAAATGGAATAACTTCATATAACCGGAATACTCCTCAATTTTTGCGGAGGGGGTGGAAGGCTGTAACTTGTCAATACATCTAATTTATCCAACCCCGCCCCACAATACCATACATACTTATTACCAGTACGTGGTGCAGAGATAAGCGGCTACTCACACTTTCATTTCTCAGCTGGTTCTGTTTTTACGGATCTTTGCTGTTTACTGGAATTTGAAGATTTATTAAGTTCCTCTCCGGTGAGAAGAGCTCGGATTTCAGATGGAATTTTACCTTGATCCATCGCTTTACACCACTGCTTGTACTAGATGGATCAGAACAGAGAAGGGTAAACGATAATACAACCCAATAAAACTGAATATCACGTCAACGGCCACAGAGGGGGAAGGGGCCACGGACAGTACATGGCGCATATAATGATCACTACAGTTTTTAGGAGAAAAATTAAAAAAGGTCCAAGAAACTACTTGTATTTTTTTCTCTATATCGCTTGCGTTTGGGAGATTTTTTTAGAAAAAAATTTCAGACAAAAAAACCCCCTGCATTTCATAATTTAACATTTACTTTGAGCTACCAAAATGAATACAAAAAATAAGCAGGTTAAAAAAAAAAAAAGCCATAAAAGAGGGCAGAGTCAGTGTTTGATCAGCGAGGCCTCTTGCGGATTCAGTTTGCGGTCCATATGTGAAACCATTTATTTCAATGGTTCCGCTAAAAATACGGAATATACTTCGTATGCATTCCGTATCCGCATTTCCGTAAATCCGTTCCGCTGAAAGATAGAACTTGTCCCATTATTGCCTGCAAATAACGATCTGTGGCTCCATTCAAGTCAATGGGTCCGCAAAAAATTCGGAATGCATACGGAACACATCCGTATGTCATCTGTTTTTTGCAGATCCATGCCCACTTTGCCCATGTGTATAACTGTTAAAACACATTACTGTACATTATATTAATGATTAAACATTTTATGTTTCTGTTTGCGATCTACAAACAACGGATAGCATACGGAAAGCATACGGAGATTTTTTGCAGAACTAAGGAACGGAAACAAAAAAAAACAGAACAGTGGATCGGTTAAAACGCGGACCACAAAAATACTGAAAAAGCCATACGTTGTGTGCAAGAGGCCTGATTGTGAGCCAAGAACAGATCTGGGTCAAAAACACTGAATGGATCCGCAATCTGGGAGATGCGGATCAGAAGCACTAAGGAGTGCTTCCGTGGCATTTCTGTCCGTGCCTCCGCACCGCAAAAAAAAAATAGAACATGTTCAATGGGTCTTGATCCGTCCTGGCCGCCACACGGATGTTGCCCGTGCATTGGGGACCGCACATTGCGGTCCCCAATGCACGGAACGGCCGCGTGCATGAGCCCTTACACTGTATGGGTAGGTTCACATCTCCGCTAATATAATCATCCAGTCGTCTGTTTCGGCAGAGTAACAAATTACTGACGTTACTGTATCTGTCATAGCCGGATCCCCATTGACTTTAATGGGATCTAGCTTAAATGCCACCATTTAGGATGGAAAGCTGCCGGTTCCCATTATAGTGAATGGGGATGTGGCAGTAGACAGACGGGTACAGTAACTCTTGCTCTGCTGAAACAGACTACCGGATTATTTTAGCAGAGATGTGAACCCTAAAAGGCAGCTGCAGCAGGAAACTGTATGAAAGAGACCCTACCACAAGGTGGCGCTTCAGGACTTGTGATTCTGATGTCTCCCACCTGACTTTCTATACATTTCTATCTCCCTTCCATTTACAGGTAAACATAGTCTTATTGCTCTCTGTTATCAGCCATTTCAGGTAGGAGAGCCATGAAGCATTCCCTTCTATACCCAGAGGCTGTAAACCTGCCCAGAGCGGACACAGCATCAGTCTATTGAATCGCATCCACAGCACAAGATGATAGTTTGGTACAATGTATCAGTCTGAAGTCAAGGCAGATTAGATCACAAAGGGCTGCCTACACTGGATACAACTGCAGCGAACCCTAGATAGTATAACAGGGCACTCAAGAAACCGTGACCATGTGGTTAAACCAGTTAAGGACTTTATTGATAGTAAAATCCATGTTTAAAATTTGATTGTATATTCGATGATATTCGATAACATGGAATAAAAATATTCGATAGCACAGAAAAATTGATATGCACAAATGGTAAAAACAAAATATACAGTAAAAATCGATAATCTTAGAAACCACAGTCACTGAATTATTAGATCATTCGATCCGATCTTGGTATATACACCTGGGTATCGATATATTGAGGTAAAATCTTTATATCCCACTCTCGATTACAGCAGCGTCCCGCCGAAAACGAAGTAGATTTGATGGTTTGGGCAGTGACGTTTAAATAGAATCACAGAGCCTCTTGACAAATCGTGCTGTACAACTATAGGCACATTCGAGGAGAGGAAACGATCTAAAGTCTGGAGACTCTTCGGTCGATTCTAAGGTAATCAACCCTTACTTGCAAGTAACTTTGTAGCGGGACGCCGCTACCTACTTCGTTTTCGGCGGGACGCTGCTGTAATCGAGAGTGGGATATAAAGATTTTACCTCAGTATATCGATACCCAGGTGTATATACCAAGATCGGATCGAATGATCTAATAATTCAGTGACTGTGGTTTCTAAGATTATCGATTTTTACTGTATATTGTTTTGTTTTTACCATTTGTGCATATCGATTTTTCTGTGCTATCGAATATTTTTTTTCCATGTTATCGAATATACAATCGAATTTTAAACATCGATTATACTATCAATAAAGTCCTTAACTGGTTTAACCACATGGTCACGGTTTCTTGAGTGCCCTGTTATACTATCTAGCGTTTATCCTTCATATATTGAGTGAGTGGTCTCAATTATACAGGTGCACCAGTTTGGTGTCCATTTTCCTTAGTGCGACATCTTATTCTAATATTTAACTGCAGCAAACCCTCAGCTGTAATACTGGTTTTCAGCTTCTGGATACAAGAAATATAGTAGAGGAATAGAAGATAATGGGAATAATGTATTACGTCCCTCTATGCCAGACACTGCCATTAAAAAGTAACACAGGTCCATGTTGCGTCTTTATCCCATTTTCACCACTGGGGACTGGTGGGGCAGGGTGTGGCAGGACCAGCAGCCCCGGCAAATTTACTGGCATAAATGACAACTGAAATCTACTCCACTAGGGACTGGCACACAGAATGGCGGAGGATATGCCTAAATTAAAGGCAACCTGTCATCTGGATTTTGAGTATCAGTCAGGGACAGGACTCCTCTCTCAGGGACAGGACTCCTCTCTCAGGGACAGGACTCCTCTCTCAGGGACAGGACTCCTCTCTCAGGGACAGGACTCCTCTCTCAGGGACAGGACTCCTCTCTCAGGGACAGGACTCCTCTCTCAGGGACAGGACTCCTCTCTCAGGGACAGGACTCCTCTCTCAGGGACAGGACTCCTCTCTCAGGGACAGGACTCCTCTCTCAGGGACAGGACTCCTCTCTGGTTAATTTGCATATGTATCAAATCGTTTTTTTTTTTAAATACAAAATAAAAGCACACAGAGCTATGGGGACTGGGTATTGCGGATGTGCTAGCAGCCATCTAGCAACCCATGTCCTCAGCTCTATACACAAAATCCTGGTGACAGGTTCCCTTTAAGATCACCCTCAAGCCGCACAGGGGATATCAAAGGCCAGCGTTTTACGGGCTCGAGTGGGTACTAGTATTTAGGAAGTCTTTCACTTACCATCTCCAGCTCCTCCCTCAGCGCACAGATGGCTCGTTCCCGGCTGGACACCAACTCCTCCAGGTACTGGTAACGCAGTTTCTTCCGGGCTCGACATTCCCGCGCGCTCTGACGGCTTCGCTCCAGTTTGGCTTTCAGGTCAATTTTGGCTGGTTTCCTCCCCCTCTTTCCAGGCTTCTTCACCTTTCCTCCAGATACCTGTAAAGATGATTGGCCTGAGATACTGTATTCTGACATCGATATGTATTACTCCAATCACATCCAGAGCTGCGCTCACAATTCTGCTGGTTTCCTGCTTGTTTGGCATCTGTAGACAGCATGATAATGCATTGTGGGAGCCTTAGGGCCGCTTCACACGAGCGGATGCCGTGCGTGGCATCCGCTCCGTGAAAGAGTGCCAAGACCCGCTGCAGACTGCAGAGGCACGGAGCGGTAACATGACTGTTAATGCTCCGTGCCTCTCTGTGATCTCTTTACTACGAAATCACAGTGACAACTGTGATTTCGTAGTAAAGAGATCACAGAGAGGCACGGAGCATTAACAGTCATGTTACCGCTCCGTGCCTCTGCAGTCTGCAGCGGGTCTTGGCACTCTTTCACGGAGCGGATGCCACGCACGGCATCCGCTCGTGTGAAGCGGCCCTTAGTGATTACACACTATCCCACAATGCAATGCAGCATAGAGCAGGTAAGGCTACTTTCACACTAGCGTTCGATCGGATCCGTTCTGAACGGATCCGCTCATATTAATGCAGACGGAGGCTCCGTTCAGAACGGATCCGTCTGCATTATATTGGCAAAAAATGGCTAAGTGTGAAATTAGCCTGAGCGGATCCGTCCAGACTTTTACATTGAAAGTCAATGGGGGACGGATCCGTTTGAAGATTGAGCCATATTGTGGCATCTTCAAACGGATCCGTCCCCATTGACTTACATTGTAAGTCTGGACGGATCCGCACGCCTCCGCACGGCCAGGCGGACACCCGAACGCTGCAAGCAGCGTTCAGGTGTCCGCCTGCTGAGCGGAGGCTGAACGCCGCCAGACTGATGCAGTCTGAGCGGATCCGCATCCATTCAGACTGCATCAGGGCTGGACGGAAGCGTTCGGGTCCGCTCGTGAGCCCCTTCAAACGGAGCTCACGAGCGGACAGCCGAACGCTAGTGTGAAACTAGCCTAAGACATGAGGGGGCGTGTCTGTCAGCAAACTGCTGAGGGGGCGTGTCTGTCAGCAAACTGCCAACAGATTCCAGGAGTCAGCCAATGAGATTGTGAGCGCTGCTCAGGAGGTCCAGCCCTGGGGGCATCACCCTCCCCTGTGGCAGTCCAGGTTGTCATGACAGCCCTGGTCCTGGCCAGTGGTCCTCCTCCCCAGCAGACTGGTCCAGTAAGCGCTGCACTGGTTATAATGGAGCAGGCAGCTGTAGATTATAGCAGAATTTGGCTTCTTATGCTCTTACCTTGTTTTCCTCCATGTCGCTGATGCTTTGTGCTCTGAATATAGCAGATGGTATTCTATGGCAGCTTCCCCCTGATGTGCGCTCAGCACTACTGGGCCCCTGAGTCGTCCTGTGGCCCCTAACACGCCGTACAGCTCTTTACAGGCCCTTGAGGAAAAAGCCCAGTTTGTTTACAATCGCTCAGCTGACTCCCGATCCTTTAAACGGGAAGTGGCGTGGAGACTTCTGGGAAATGTAGTTCTCCACCTCCCCACACACCCATCTGTGTCGTGTCTACGAAGGGACCTGCTTCTGATGTCACGGGAAGAGGTGGAGTCTCGTGGTCTAATGGGCGGGGCCGCGAGGATTACGAAAGAAACGTCAGTGTACGCACGCTTGAGATGAGGGGAGTCACAGGTTGGCCCCGTGTGTGGAGGGGGAAATGGGGTTCCTTTGACATGGGACTATTTTTTATTTTTATTTGAAATTATGTTGTTTTTTAATTACAGGAGACTGTATGGTAGAGATTTTGAAGGAAGGTTTTTTATTTTATTATGTAACTGTATGATGGAGGGGAGTGATGTTATTTACATAGGACTGTCTGATAGAGGGGACTGAAAGGAGGGGAGTGATGTTATTTACATAGGACTGTCTGATAGAGGGGACTGAAAGGAGGGGAGTGATGTTATTTACATAGGACTGTCTGATAGAGGGGACTGAAAGGAGGGGAGTGATGTTATTTACATAGGACTGTCTGGTGGATGGGACTGAAAAGAGGGGAGTGATATTATTTACATAGGACTGTCTGCAGGAGGGGACTGATGTTATTTATATGGGATAATTGTATGTTGGAGTGGACTGAAGGGAGAGGATTGATGTTATTTACATAGGACTGTCTGGTGGAGGGGAGTGATGTTATTTACATGGGACTGTTTGCAGGAGGGGAGTGATGTTATTTACACAGGACTGTCTGCAGGAGGGGACTGAAGGGAGGGGAGTGATGTTATTTATATGGGATAATTGTATGTTGGAGGGGATTGATGTTATTTACATAGGACTGTCTGGTGGAGGGGACTGAAAGGAGGGGAGTGATATTATTTACATAGGACTGTTTGCAGGAGGAGAATGAAGGGAGGGGAGTGATGTTATTTATATGGGATAATTGTATGTTGGAGGGGGGTGAAGGTTATTACAAGGGACTATATGTTGGAGGACACTGAAGGGAGACTAGTAAAGTTTCTCACATGGGACTGTAAGTTGGAGGGGCTGAAGGGAGTGGAGTAAAGATTCTTACATGGGACTGTATGTTGGAGAAGACTGAAGGGAGGGAAATTGGGTTACTTGCTGAAGGAAGGGGAATGATGTTTTGCACATGGGGGGAGCTGTATGTTGGAGTGGGTTGAAGGTGTGTTTTTTTTTTTTTTTCATGGAACTCTTCGTTGGAGGGGAGAGATGTTCCTCAGAGTGGGACTGTATGTTGGTGGTGACCCATAAAATGGAGATACTCCAGACAGGTATTAAACCATGTTTATAGGCTTTCTGATAATGGTGACTTTGTTGTAGTTTTGTGATTTTCTCTAACTTTATTCATCGAGTCTTTTCCTCCCCCAGCCTGTGACCCCCCACAGCATTGTTAGGCCCTGTGAGGGATACCACCCCTCGTGCCTGCTTGACATCAACTACGTCGAGCTCACGACATACGGTATGGTCACTGGTTACCAAGGCGTGACGTTACGCCCTCCTGGAGGAGCGGGTAAGGTCAGGCTTGGTATAGTTTTCACAGACTCCTCCTGTCCACACGGGAACAGAGAGGCAACACGCTGAGAGAGCCTTTTCACTGCCCCAGTGAAACAGTGCGTTCTCAGCCCGGAAAGACTGCCACCAGTTCCTTGTTTGATATAAGCCTGATCCGCTAATGGCATTATATAGGGTAAGGAACCAACCCGCGGTAGCGTATTACTAGGCCGAAACGCGGACGTGGGGATTCGTGATCGAGATACAAGACAGCACAAGATTAAATGATAATGCTCCCCAAGAATGCCCCCACTAGTAATACTGCCCCCCCTACAGTGCCCCTAACCGTGATAACGCTCCCCAAGAGTGCCCCCTTTAGTAGGAGAGCCCTCCAGTATGAATAATACCCTCACAGAGCCCCCAGTAGAAATAAGGCCCCCTATTGTTCTCCCAGTGGTAATAAAGCTTTCTACAGACCCCTCAGTAGTAATTGCTCTTAGTATAAATAAGGCGGATCTAGAAGTCCCTCCTGTAGAGCCCCCAGTAGTAATAAGAATGCCTATAATGTCCCCTGGGTTTATAATGCCCCTAGTATTTATACTGACCCCTACTGTTATAATGGTCACCCTGAAGTGCCCCCAGTATTTATAATGCCCCTTGTAGTTATATTCCCCCTTTCACCATACAGTCCCATGTAAATAACATCACACCATCTCTTCTGCCCCCTCTAAAATACAGTCCCATGTAAATAACATCACTCCCCTCTCTTTAGCCCCTCCAATATATAGTCTCATGTAAATAACACTATTTCCCTCCCTCCACCATAGAGTCCCATGTAAATAACATCACACCATCTCTCCAGCCCCCTCCAAAATACAGTCCCATGTAAATAAAATCCCCTCCTCCCCAGCTGACTTCAACATAAAGTCCCATGTGAATAATATCACCCCCTCCCCAGTCACCTCCAACATGCAATCCCATGTAAACATCACCCCCTCAACATACAGTCCCATGTAAATAATATCACCTCCTCCCTAGTCGCCTCCAACATGCAATCCTATGTAAACATCACCCCCTCAACTTTCAGTCCCATGTAAATAGCATCACTCCACCAGAAGCCTTCAACATACAGTCCCATGTAAATAACATCACTTCCTCAGACCCCCTGTAACATTCAGTCCCATGTAAATAACATCACTTCCTCCCACAGCCACCATCAACATACAGTCCCATGTAAATAACAAAACTGCCTCCCCCAGCCCTCTCAGACATACAGCAGGGTTTCAGATGGCGACCCAAATAGTCGCCAATGCGACTTAGAATTGCAAAATGGCGACAAGACTTTGTAGTCTTGTCACCATTTGTGCCTAGACCCCCTGCTTTAAGAAGAAAGGTCTTGCATCCAGCAGACACAGCAATCCAATAAGAGAGCTCCGTACAGTGCAGAGCTCTGTTATTAGTGTAATTCTGTCCCAAGGCCTGGTGCACTATGTCTGTGTGCTAAATAAAAAGAAAGGAATGCACGGTTGCCAGCACGACCAATCATCGTAGTGTAGTGCAGGGTTTCAAATCGCGACAGTGAATGGGGTCGCATTGCAACCCTACAGTCGTGAGAATTATTGGGGCTGTCATGACAATGTGCAGGTCCCAAAATGATCCCTCTCACTAGTGGCAATGCTGCATTGCTACACTGTGATCTCTGGCCATGTGATGTTTGTCACAGCCAAAGGCCCCTTACAGACGAGCGTTCCTCCCGCAGCGAGTCCGCAACGTAGCTCCCGGCCTGACCTCCGAGCGCTGCCGGGGTTCACATAGCATTATATTGATTTATGATGTTATGTAACCCTTACAGTTCTGGAATGTATTGGATAACACTGACATAATGCTGTCTGTGTTATCCAATACATCCCAGAACTGTAAGGGTTACATAGCATCATAAATCAATATAATGCTATGTGATTCCCGTCAGGCCGGGTGCTGTGTTGTGGACTCGCACCGGGAGTAAAGCTTGTCTGCAAGAGGCCAAAGTCACCATGTAGCCCCAGGCTTATCTAACCTGTGGTTATGTAATAAATGGCCATTTGGGACAACCACTTTACACCCCTCATTTTATTTTATTTTATTTTTTGCACTTAGTCCTTACTTTTTGTATGCACAGTACGTCTGATGTGCAGGAGAGGTCCAACGGCGCTGTTACCTGCCAGGCTTTAGGTGGAGTCTCGACAGAACAGCAGGGTTAGGGCATGCAGCATCGCAGACAGGGTGAGCGGGAGAGGTCGCAATTAGGGAACAAAGTTTTATGCAAATCGACTTCGGATGTTTCATCCGAAGTCGATTCGCTCATCCCTAGTCGCAATAATGACTGTACAAGCGTCATGGACCCCTGTACAGACAGTTTTTCTCCCTTAAAAATGTCTAATGCGTATGAATTTGCGCGATAATTGCCATTCATGGAACAGGGGCGCATGCGCCACTGTCGAGTGCTTATGAAGTGCCAGGGACAGCATGGCGGGAACGGAGCCTCTGCTGAGTAAAGACCATGTGCCCAGGTGATGTCACACCAGAAGTGCCAGCGTGCCCTGCAGGCTTCTATCTGCTGATGGGAGCTCAATGGTTCATGAATGGAAAAACTAATAGCCAAGAGGCTAAAGAAAACCCAGTTTCTGACCCTTAGGCCTAGTTCACACTTCAGTGTTTGGTCAGTGATTTCCATCAGTGATTTGTGAGCCAAAACCAGAAGTGGAGCCTCCACAGACATGAGGTAGACGGGAAAGATCTGCTCCTGTTCTATGTTTAGAGCTGCACCTGGTTTTGGCTCACAAATCACTGATGGAAATCACTGACTAAACACTGAAGTGTGAACGAGGCCTTACAGTGCTGCCCATAATTATTCATACCCCTGGCAAATTTTGACTTAGTTACTTTTATTCAACCAGCAAATCATTCTCAGCTTTTATTTACATTTGCGCAAAAAGTGTCTAGTCCAAAATTATTCATACCCTTCTCAATAATCAATAGAAAAGCCTTTATTGGCTATTACAGCAATCAAACGCTTCCTATAGTTGCAGGCCAGCTTTTTGCACTGTCTCCACAGGTATTTTTGCCCATTAGTCTTTAGCAATGAGCTCCAAATCTTTCAGGTTGGAGGGTCTTCTTGCCATCACCCTGATCTTTAGCTCTCTTCACAGATTTGGAGTCAAGTCTGGACTCTGGCTGGGCCACTCCAAAACGTTAATGTTGTTGTCTGCTAACCATTTCTTCACCACTTTTGCTGTGTGTTTTGGGTCATTGTCATGCTGAAATGTCCACTGGTGCCCAAGGCCAAGTTTCTCTGCAGACTGCCTGATGTTGTCGTTGAGAATCCTCATGTATTGCTCTTTTTTCATGGTGCCGTTTACTGTGATTAGGTTCCCTGGTCCATTGGCTGAAAAACACCCCCAAAGCATTAGGTTCCCACCACCATGTTTGACAGTGGGGATGGTGTTCTTTGGGTTTGAAGGCTTCTCCTTTTTTACGCCAACTGGACACTTTTTGCTCAAATGTAAAAAAAAAGCTGAGAATGATGTTTTTTTTCCACAATAATGCCTCTTGTACATCGTCTTATTATCTTTTGGGAGACACCTATGTCATTTCCCGTACAAAAAATGACTTGCTGGTTGAATAAAAGTGACTAAGTCAAAATTTGCCAGGGGTATGAATAATTATGGGCAGCACTGTAGGTTACAATAATATAAAATTTCATTTGGCTCCTACATTTTTCAGATTAGGAGCCAATGGCTCCTTAATTTTTTAGTTTTTGTCTGGAGCACTGATACAGTCCCATGTTAATAACATCACTGCCTCCCCCAGCCCCCTCCGACATACAGTCCCATGTAAATAACATCATCCCCTCCCACAGCCGCCTTTAACATACAGTCCCACGTAAATAACATTACTCTGCCCCAGCCCCTCCAACATACAGTCCCATGTAAATAACTTCCCTCTCTTCAGCCCTAACATACAGTCCCAGTTAAATAACCACAACTCCGAGCATTGCTCTGCCTCTCCCTTCACTTACCTCTCCTCATATAGCAGACATCACCACAGCTTCTTCCCCATGACTTGTCCTCTTCACTGCTGTCCTCTTCTGCACTGGTCACATGATGGTGACATCATCGTAGGTCCTTCTCAACCACTGCCTGTTTTATTGGTCACATGACCTGTGATGTCACCACAGCTCCTTCAGCTCTTCCAGTGCATTAGATTCAATTGTAATCCTGAGGACGGCAATACAGTTGTATCTAGCTGGCAGGCAGGACATTTGGGGCCTGGGACAAAACATCAGGGTCCCAGGTCCCGAATGTTTTAACCTAGCACCACCCCTGCCTCCTGTGAAGATCTATCGGTACAGGGAGGAGGTGTTATCAGTGACTAATAGCACTGAGTGTATAAATGTGCATAGACATATCTGTCACTGATAACTCCTTCTCCCTGCACTGATAGCATGCGCAGCTTGCTGTTTTTTCATTGTTGTGGGAGTTCCAAATAGCCAAATGAGCGCAGCCATCCCTCCATCGGAGGGTGGCTGCGCATGCGTAGCTGTTCTCTGTTAACTTCGTGGGTCCCATTCTTAAGATAGGAGCGGACCCTAGAGATATGCCTCAGTGCTCCAGATGGGAATACCCCTTTAAGTGTCTCTTAAGTTGCCCCTGTCAAGTCCTCCCTTTAGTAACTCCATCCAAGTGGAGTTGCTGTAGAGAAGATCTGCAAGGAGCAGGATAGGTTATCAATATAAGATTAGCGGGGGTCCAGCACTCGTACAAGTGCCATGTTCGACATTGCAGTGGTGGAGCAGTGTAACTACAGCGGCTCAGTCCCTTTCACTGGAAGTGAATGAGATAGAGCCGCTGTAATTACACTGCTCTACATACGCAAGACATGAGTAGTACTGCAGATAAGAAGTCGAGATCACTAATCTTTATTTTCATCCAACCCGCTCCTGATTCCCCCACTGTGCACTGACAAACGTATGTCGGATTACACAGCCCAACTGCTGTGTAATGCACCTTTCTTGCCAGTGTGCCGGCGCAGTATGAAACTATAAATGAGCTATTTGGACACTTTATGGGGTATTCCAGTTATAACAAACTATCCCCTATGCATTTCTATGGGAGCGATGGAGATAGCCAAGTACAGCGCTTGGCTATTTGTGGCGCTCCTATAGAAATGAATGGATCGGGGGTGTTTTTTTTTTTTTTTTTTTTTTTTTAACCAGTCACGCTGCCCATTTCAGGGTGGGATCCACAGGTAATAATGCACAACACAATAGATGCAAGCATTTTATATGGACTCAGCCCTCACTCTGATATGATAAAATCTCAGACAATGTATTTTGATCAAAACATATCTGTGACCTATGTCGTTAGGCATCTACATTCAGAAGAGCAGACCCTGCACATATAGTGTGTAGTCGCCTCTATGTGCACCAAGCAACCAATGAGAGGAAGAACTCGCACACCTATATGTACCACCTAGTTAAAGTCGCCTGTGGGACAGGAAAAAAACATCCTGAACGATATGATTGATAAATATGCGGATTTCCATGGTTACGTTTATGAAAAAAATCACAGAAAACAGATTATAAACACAATAGATGCAAGTATTATACAGTTGTGTTCAAAATTATTCAACCCCCACTGAAATTGAGTGTTTTGGCCAGTTTGACATTGATTTTGATCATTTCAGTCATCTTGTTTACAATTAAATCAAAGAGGCACTTGTAAGTCAGACAAATATAACATAACATTTATAATGAAATAACCACTAATGTCTTTTCTGGGCTCACATCATTATCAGTTTTATTCAACCCCCAAGTGACATTCAATCTTAGTACTTAGTACAACATCCTTTTCCAGTTATAACTTTTAAACGTGAAGCATAGCTTGACACAAGTGTCTTGCAGCAATCTACGGGTATCTTCACCCATTCTTCATGGGCAAAAGCCTCCAGTTCAGTCCCATTCTTAGGCTCAGGCGCTGCAACTGCTTTCTTTAAGTCCCACCAGAGGTTCTCAATCGGATTTAAGTCTGGTGACTGCGATGGCCACTTCAAAATGTTCCAGCCTTTAATCTGCAACCATGCTCTAGTGGACTTGGAGGTATGCTTGGGATCATTGTCCTGTTGAAAGGTCCAATGTCTCCCAAGCCTCAGGTTTGTGACGGACTGCATCACATTTTCATCCAATATCTCCTGGTACTGAAGAGAATTCATGGTACCTTGCACACGCTGAAGCTTCCCTGTACCTGTAGAAGCAAAACAGCCCCAAAGCATGATTGACCCCCCGCCATGCTGCACAGTAGGCAAGGTGTTCTTTTCTTCATAGACCTTGTTCTTCCTCCTCCAAACATAGCGTTGAGCCATGGGCCCAAACAGTTCTAATTTTGTTTCATCAGTCCACAGAACACTATCCCATGACTTTTGGCATACTGCAGTCGACCTTTCTTATTCTTTGGAGACAGCAAGGGGGTGCGCCTGGGAGTTCTGGCATGGCAGCCCTTCATTACGCAATGTGCGCCTTATTGTCTGAGCTGAAACTTCATACCCACATCTGACAAATCTTTTTTCAGTTCCTCAGAAGTCACACGGGGACTTTTCTCCACTTTGCGCTTCAGGTAGCGCACAGCAGTCGAAGTCAGCATCTTCTTTCTGCCACGACCAGGTAGCGTTTCAACAGTGCCCTTTGCCTTGAATTTGCGAATGCTGCTTCCTATGGTGTCTCTTGGTATGTTTAACATCTTTGCAATCTTCTTATATCCATTGCCCTTCCTGTGAAGAGAAATCACCTCTTCTCTTGTCTTCCTGGACCATTCTCTTGACTTCACCATGTTTGTAAACACACCAGTAAATGTCTAGAAGGAGCTGAGTATCACAGTCCTTTTAAATCTGCCTAATTGGTGCTTATTATGCTTGATTGCTGCTCCTTGACATCCACAGGTGTTTTCAATACCTGATCGAAAAAAACACTTGAATGAACCTCTGTTCTTAAGAGTGGTAGTCTTTAAGGGGTTGAATAATTGTGTCAATGAAGAAATCACAAAAAAAAACATTTAATACTGTATTACAAAAACAATTGATGTCCTTTTAGTTGCATTTGGTTCTTTAAAAAGTCCTTGTAAGATTTCATTCTGAACACAATTACAAATGTACACTAAATTCCCTAAAACCCTTTACAGCATTGGGGGTTGAATAATTTTGAACACAACTGTATATGGATTAGAGGTGACTAGGAGCAGCAAACTACATGCGCAGGGCCTGCTCTCCTGAACATAGATGCCCAACGACATAGGTAGGTTTAGCGTAGGACCTGCCTGACTGAGACCCTCTTGGCGCTGGTAGGCAGGCAAAGATGTGTTTTGATCAAACTATATTGGCTGAGAGTCTTAGATTTTATAATATCAGAGGACCTTTCATGGGTCCAGACATTATAAACAAAGTATCAGGATATGTAGGGCATAGTGCATAGATCTAACGGCACTTAATATTTTTTCTGGGCGCCGATCCGTTCGCCCCCGCTGTGGCCCCTGTTGTATTCTCCCGCCTTGTATGCTAATTTTAGCATCAGTACAGGGAGGAGGAGACTGCCCTGTTTCTCAATGGGCGTCTCCTTCATAACGGCCAAGGAGAAGGTGAGGTTTTTTTTTTCCCCCCCTGACTTACCAACTAGGATGTGCGGCCACCATGATGTTCACTTATAGCCCAATGGTGGTGAATTATCAATTATCCTGAAAGTTGGCGTTGGTGATAAAGAGGGATTCCCAAGATCCAGGGCCATCACTGGAGGCCCAGCTACCACAGCCCCTGCAACCAGAGATATTGAATCCATTTCCCCTGGCAGAACGTTGCTGCAGTGATGGCGAGTGTGACCACCAGGTCATTACCAAGATCGGCCACTAGAGGTCAGTGGAGCTCCACTACAGCAACAAGCTTAACATACAAGAGGCAGGAGCGACCTCTAATGTCTTTTAGCAACAGTAGCGGCTAAAAAGATTTCAAGAACCTCCTCTAAGGAACTTCTTCCCCAGCCTGCTTAAAGAAAAGAAGAACCATGAACTAATGGGAGCAACTTCATGGACTGGACTTGATGGGTGAAGATGTGTTGGCTCGTTTTATGTTTGGTTGCCCCCGTTTGTTCCTCACATGTCTGTTAGGACTCCCCCCATCTGCAGAAACATTCACGGTTGCGCACCATACCTTCCCCCCCCCCCCCCCCTTCTCAGGTTGATTGTGAGCCCCTTTGCTTAAAAGAGTTCTCATTTCATTACCATTGCTGCTACTTTATATTTTATATTACTACTCCATGTGGATTATAAATGAAATTTAGCCTTATGTGGATTACCAATACTGACGTTGTTATTTCCCGTGGATTACAAAGGACTTTTTGCATTAAAGGTTCCAGTTTGGTGCATGTCATCCGCCAGCACTGATGAAAAGGACTCTAATGTGAATTGTACTACGCTATTGCCTTATATATTTGCATTGTGTTTGCACTAACCTTTTGAGTTTCAGCAGCGTTCAAGTATTTTGCCCATTGTCTGTATTCTTTTATAGGTACTGCAATGTGATGTTATGCACTTTATATGGTTAGCCAGATAATTAGCACCTTACTCTAATGCTCATATGGACTGCCTCTGAGGACGTTAATACTAATGGCTCTTATTTTACCTTGTGTTAGCTTAGAAAGGCCTAGGCATTGTATTGTATTTTTGCTACACAAGGGGGACCAATTGTTTAGTCACAAGCAAATCTAACACCGTCAAGGGTAATCCCGCTGCTAATGTGTGTTTAGAGGGAGTAACCCTCCTGGAATTCTTGGAGAGAACCGGCTCCTCCTCCTTCTTTAGTGTGTCCTAAGGTATTGCGCGCCGCCTTAAGGAAAAATATTAAGCTACCTGTTTAGTCATCAATATGACCATGCGAAAAGCTATTTATAGACCTTGGTGCTTGGAAGGGAATACAGGATGAAGCCACCCTTCTATTTGCGGGCATCTCATAGCATCGTGGAGGGATTACAGTACATGACACCTCCACGCTCCATATATGACTATGGCTACGTCGTGGAGTATTTGAGCGCTTTGTGCAGTCTTGTTGGTTCACTGGTTATTACCGAGAGGGCAATCTGTGAATAGACACCCTACTCATACGGGCAGGAACCTAGTGGTAGCTGTTGCTATATCAGTTTATGTATGTCAGTAATAGAAAATAATCTCATGCAGCACTTTAACTTTTCATTGGTACCCTTAGAGCACACCCTAAGCACAAGCCGCGGTTGGCATTACCACCCCTGCACCCTGCTACTATGTCTAATGAGCTAACAAAGTGTCATCTTATGTATTTTGTTTAGGTCCTCCACAATGTGCATTTCTATTTGGTTATGTTCAAATGTAATGTGCCTGGTTTACCAGCAGGTGGCAGCAAACACGGCAGAGCTGCAGTTAGGTAGAATGGCGCTTCCCATTCTATTCTAACCCCCCTGGACAGAAGTGGGCGAGTCCTACTTGTTGCAGGAAGGGTGGGTCCCAGTTTCTAGTCAGGTCTAGCTTACCCCCTGCTTGGGGAAGGTGTGCAGAGCTCGTCTCTGCTGGACGTGCTCACTCCTGACAGAGCACCCTCAGCTCTGCTGGCAATGGAGGCCAAAGCTGAAAGCTTCAGAAGCCAGGAGCATAGTTCCCTGGCATAACTTAAGAGTCAGACTACAAAGAGAGAGGTGCAGCAGACAGAAGAAGCAAAGTTATACAGTCAACCTGTCAGTACAGCAGGGCCAGAGAGAAACAGATGTAGCATAGTCGAGTTTGCCTGCCAGTTTTAATGCTAAAACCTGCTGGGACCAAGACAAAGTCTGTAAACCGTTTTGGAGAATGTTTATGCAAAGTAAAGCTGCTTCAATTACATACAAGGTTTGAACGCAATCTTTCTTTCAAATCCCTCAATTATTCCCCCAATTTATTGCTTCGGAGCCAAAGCCTGGGGTCCAGCTGTATCCAGGTAGGAGCACCTTGACACATCTAAAGGGACTTTTTAGGCCACATTATACCACTCGGCATTCCAACACCTGGGTCGCATTATATAAAGGGCCCTACGGAGAGGCGCCCGTCGCACATGCCAGCAGGATCAACTCAGATGCCAGGCCCTATTATGCGCCTGCACCATAGTCGACACTATTGGACCATGTGCAGTACATCTACCTCTGCTTCCCCAGAAGCACAGATGACTACTGAACATGAGATGGCATCATCCTCTATTTTTTTCTTGTAAAAGGATAGTGGGTGGTACCTGTCCATTGCTGCACGTTGCTCCCTAGGTCTTGGTATCGGTAACTACACATGCATCCCTATTAGATTAGAGAGTTTACCTAGACGGATTGCCAGTACCTCACATCTGGAGTCTGCAGCAGAGAACGTTATCCTCCAGTTTGAGAGAACTTGTAGCCATCCATCTAACTACACATTGGTCCTCAAATCAGGCGGAGGCTGTCAGGATCAGGTCGGAAAACATTATATTGATACATTGACATCGAAGCATGTGATTGCAATCTCTGAAATGAGTGGGAATGAACTTGACTTGGGCATAAAATATACTTTCTGCAGTTCACATTCAGAGAGCCTTCAGTGTGGTGGCAGACCAACTGAGTTGGAGGCACTTAGTCCTAGGAGAATGGTCTATGAGCTGGGAGTTCTTTCATAAGATCACTCTGAGATAGGGAGTGCCAGAGATAGATGCTCTGTTCATTCCGTGAAGGTTCAGGCTGACCTACACATTACCTCCTGTTTCCATGATACCATGGATATTAATGAAGATCAGGAAAGACCAGGCCATGGTAAAAGCAAACATACTATTCTGGCAAAAGAGAATGTGGTTTTTCCCAACTTATTCAGATGAGTCAAGGGCAATATTGGAGACTTCCCATTGCAGAAGCCGGTATCTCAGAGTACTCAGCTATGCCCAGCCCTTAGTGTAATCTAGAGGGCTTCAGATGCAGTCATGAACACCTTATTCAAGTCAGGAGCTGACTCGAAAGTGTGGTGATGTGAACAGTGAAGGGTATGGTAAAGTCCTGGAAGTGGGGTATATCTCACCCAGATTCCTCAACTGGGTGAAGTAAGTAAGATCCAGAATGGCACTGGCTTCAGCAAGCATAGTTGCTGGAGCTATTTTTCTTTATTTGTTGTATAGGCTGGATTTTATTTGGATTGGGAAGGTAGGTTTGGTAGTGGGATCTTTCCAATCTACCCCATTCCAGGGAAAGATTTTCCCCTAGCATGAGGGATCCCCAGGTGTAATCCACCTGGGATCGTTAGTGGGAAGTAAAAGCCCGTTCCAGACTGTCAGTCTGGGGAGAGAGTGATTTGGAACAGAGGCTCTGAGTGGTCTCAGCCAGGAGGACTGAGGGGCCACGAGGCCATGTGAAGCCTGATCTCTTCCCGATGTGGATTGTTGGTTGACGAGCGGACCGACTAACGGCTTGGAGCCTGAGACCCTGACCCTAAGCTGTGTTCTTTAGGTGAGTCAGAGATAGGATGTTTGTATTAGCAAGTGCCTAGATGGGCAGGTGTTTATTTTGTGTTGTTTATATTTGGGCTGGTGAAAATAAACCGTCATTTGGACTTCAATCCTGGTGCCCATGAAAAAATCTGTGATTGTGACCCCCTGAAAGAAGGCGATGCCTTACAAAAGCATATGTTAGAATCAAGAGAATATTTTTAGCTTGGTCTTCGTAGAAGGAGTTAGATGGTTCAGATCCATCTCTAGTTAAAATATTGGAATTACTACAGAAAGGCTTAGAGAGAGGACTTGAATGTCTCTACCCTGAGAGTCCAAGTGGCAGCTACTGTACTTTATATCTGCTTTTCTAGGAAAGTCTTTCCCAAGAACCTTTACTCAAGATTAAGACCTATAGTTTTAAGGTTGGCGCCACAGTGGGACCTCTTGGTAGTCCTTAAGAGCCACTGCGCCCATACATTTGAGCCACTGAAGGAAGGTGATATGAAATTCCTGTCTTATAAGGTTACATTTCTACTGGCCGTTACATCTTCTGAGAGGCTAGTCGGCTTCAGGCCTTTTTGGCTTCTGAGTGGAATACTAACTTCCTCCCAGATACACACTTACCTACCTTCTCTCCAAAGTTTCCTTCCTTTGAAAATATCAACCATGTCATTTCCCTGTGTTGTTTCCCGAGCCTTCCTCTACATTCCATAGACATTCCTACAAAATTTACCTTCAGAGAACCAGTCTGTTAAGGAAGATTCAGAATTTGTTTGGGACTAACAAAGGCCTAAATGCCTCTTAACCAATTCTAGGTAAGTGGATTAAGGAGGCCATCAAATTATCTTTTCACTCTTGGAACCTCCTTCCTTTGTTTGAGCCCATTCTATCCGTTCCTTCCCGCCAATCGCCTTCTTGTTAGTGGAGGAGATCGCTGCTTTTACTTGAATACGGCTCCGTAATTCACACTGGTACATCGCAACTAAATAATCCCCGAATATAGCCTGATAGTTTTAATTTGTATTAGTATAGGATTGTGGTTTTAATGATAGAAATAAAGCATGTCGTTTTATAAAGCATAGGTAGGACCCCTACAGTGTTTTTTCGGCCAATTGACTGGCATTGTTCTGTTCATGGTATATCCCGAGGGACTAAACCAGGGCCAATTTAGAGAACTAGATAGGAGAGCACAAAGCCTCTGGGTACCCAAAACCCAGCACACAATAACAATATATAACTCTGAATACTAGCTAGGGCTCTCAGGTAATAAAGATGACCAGTTAGCTCTCTACTTATAAAATGTATTACAGATAGCATACAACTATTCCTAGTCGCTGAGGAGAGAATGGCTCTGGCAGGCCACTGTTCACACACAGACATTTGCTGTGGTTTGGATTTTGTATGTCCTTTACGTGCAACACTGGTTAGGAAACACACGAGGGCGAGCCGCTTTGTGTGATACTTTGGAGTGTGAGACACTTTTGGGCAATAGTTGCTCTATTCAGAAACATGACCCTCATGTGCAGTAGTGACTGCAAGATGCTAGGAAGAAGCTACACATGGTGCTACAGCTCTGAGGCAACCCACAACTCCAATATTCGTGGAGCATGGAGGTACAAATAGGCTAGGAGCCTGAATTAACGCTCAGGGGGGAAAATTCCTATATTAGGGCTGGCTGTATGGGGGCAAATGACTATGTGTGGGGAAATTAATATATAGGGGCAGTGAGGGGGAAATTACTGTATGGGGCAGTGAGGGGGAAATTACTGTATGGGGCAGTGAGGGGGAAATTACTGTGTGGGGGCGGTGTGGGGGAAATTACTGTGTGGGGGCAGTGAGGGGGAAATTACTGTGTGGGGGCAGTGTGGGGGAAATTACTGTATGGGGGCAGTGAGGGGGAAATTACTGTATGGGGGCAGTGAGGGGGAAATTACTGTGTGGGGGCAGTGTGGGGGAAATTACTGTGTGGGGGCAGTGAGGGGGAAATTACTGTATGGGGGCAGTGAGGGGGAAATTACTGTATGGGGGCAGTGAGGGGGAAATTACTGTGTGGGGGCAGTGTGGGGGAAATTACTATATGGGGGTAGTGTGGGGGAAATTACTGTGTGGGGGCAGTGTGGGGGAAATTACTATATGGGGGTAGTGAGGGGGAAATTACTATATGGGGGTAGTGAGGGGGAAATTACTGTGTGGGGGCAGTGTGGGGGAAATTACTGTGTGGGGGAAATTACTGTGTGGGGGCAGTGTGGGGGAAATTACTATATGGGGGTAGTGTGGGGGAAATTACTGTGTGGGGGCAGTGTGGGGGAAATTACTATATGGGGGTAGTGAGGGGGAAATTACTATATGGGGGTAGTGAGGGGGAAATTACTGTGTGGGGGCAGTGTGGGGGAAATTACTGTGTGGGGGCAGTGTGGGGGAAATTACTGTGTGGGGGCAGTGTAGGGGAAATTACTATATGGGGGTAGTGAGGGGGAAATTACTATATGGGGGTAGTGAGGGGGAAATTACTATATGGGGGTAGTGTGGGGGAAATTACTGTGTGGGGGCAGTGTGGGGGAAATTACTATATGGGGGTAGTGAGGGGGAAATTACTATATGGGGGTAGTGAGGGGGAAATTACTGTGTGGGGGCAGTGTGGGGGAAATTACTGTATGGGGACAGTGAGGGGGAAATTACTGTGTGGGGGCAGTGAGGGGAAATTACTATATAGGGGCAGTGAGGGGGAAATTACTGTATGGGGGCAGTGAGGGGGAAATTACTGTGTGGGGGCAGTGTGGGGGAAATTACTGTGTGGGGGCAGTGAGGGGGAAATTACTGTGTGGGGGCAGTGTGGGGGAAATTACTATATGGGGGTAGTGTGGGGGAAATTACTGTGTGGGGGCAGTGAGGGGGAAATTACTGTGTGGGGGCAGTGAGGGGGAAATTACTGTGTGGGGGCAGTGAGGGGGAAATTACTGTGTGGGGGCAGTGAGGGGGAAATTACTATATGGGGGCAGTGAGGGGGAAATTACTATATGGGGCAGTGAGGGGGAAATTACTATATAGGGCAGTGTGGGGGAAATTACTATATGGGGCAGTGTGGGGGAAATTACTATATGGGGCAGTGTGGGGGAAATTACTGTGTGGGGGCAGTGAGGGGGAAATTACTGTATGGGGACAGTGAGGGGGAAATTACTGTGTGGGGGCAGTGAGGGGGAAATTACTATATGGGGGCAGTGAGGGGGAAATTACTATATAGGGCAGTGTGGGGGAAATTACTATATGGGGCAGTGTGGGGGAAATTACTATATGGGGCAGTGTGGGGGAAATTACTATATGGGGGCAGTGTGGGGAAATTACTATATGGGGTAGTGTGGGGGAAATTACTATATGGGGGCAGTGAGGGGGAAATTACTGTGTGGGGGCAGTGAGGGGGAAATTACTGTGTGGGGGCAGTGTGGGGGAAATTACTATATGGGGGTAGTGTGGGGGAAATTACTGTGTGGGGGCAGTGAGGGGGAAATTACTGTATGGGGACAGTGAGGGGGAAATTACTGTGTGGGGGCAGTGAGGGGGAAATTACTATATGGGGGCAGTGAGGGGGAAATTACTGTATGGGGGCAGTGAGGGGGAAATTACTGTATGGGGGCAGTGAGGGGGAAATTACTGTGTGGGGGCAGTGTGGGGGAAATTACTGTGTGGGGGCAGTGAGGGGGAAATTACTGTGTGGGGGCAGTGTGGGGGAAATTACTATATGGGGGTAGTGTGGGGGAAATTACTGTGTGGGGGCAGTGAGGGGGAAATTACTGTATGGGGACAGTGAGGGGGAAATTACTGTGTGGGGGCAGTGAGGGGGAAATTACTATATGGGGGCAGTGAGGGGGAAATTACTATATAGGGCAGTGTGGGGGAAATTACTATATGGGGCAGTGTGGGGGAAATTACTATATGGGGGCAGTGTGGGGGAAATTACTATATGGGGGCAGTGTGGGGGAAATTACTATATGGGGTAGTGTGGGGGAAATTACTATATGGGGGTAGTGTGGGGGAAATTACTATATGGGGGGAAATTATTATGTGGGGATTAATATGTGGGGGCAAATTACTATATGGAGGCAAATTACTATATGGGGCAGTGTGGGGGAAATTACTATATGGGGTAGTGTGGGGGAAATTACTATATGAGGGCAGTGTGGGGGGAAATTACTATATGGTGGTAGTGTGGGGGAAATTACTATATGGGGGCAGTGAGGGGGAAATTACTATATGGGGGCAGTGTGGGGGAAATTTTTATATGGGGGGAAATTTTTATATGGGGGGAAATTATTATGTGGAGGCAAATTACTATATGGGGCAGTGTGGGGCAAATTACTATACGCGGGCAGTGTGGGGGAAATTACTATATGGGGTAGTGTAGGGGAAATTACTATATGGGGCAGTGTGGGGTAAATTACTATATGCGGGCAGTGTGGGGGAAATTACTATATGGGGTAGTGTAGGGGAAATTACTATATGCGGGCAGTGTGGGGGAAATTACTATATGGTGGTAGTGTGGGGGGAATTACTATATGGAGGAAATTAATATGTGGGGATTACTATGTGGGGCAAATTACTATATGGGGCATTGTGGGGTAAATTACTATGTGTATGGTAAATTACTATATGGGGCAGTGTGGGGGAAATTACTATATGGGGGCAGTGTGGGGGAAATTACTATGTGTATGGTAAATTACTATATGGGGCAGTGTGGGGGAAATTACTATATGGGTCAGTGAGGGGGAAATTACTGTATGGGGGAAGTGTGGGAGAAATTACTGTGTGGGGCAGTGAGGGGGAAATTACTATATGGGGGCAGTGAGGGGGAAATTACTATATGGGGGCAGTGAGGGGGAAATTACTATATGGGGGCAGTGAGGAAGAAATTACTGTATGGGGGCAGTGTGGGGGAAATTTCTATATAGGGGCAGTGAGGGGGAAATTACTGTATGGGGCAGTGTGGGGGAAATTACTGTGTGGGGGCAGTGAGGGGGAAATTACTGTGTGGGGGCAGTGAGGGGGAAATTAATATATGGGTGCAGTGTGGGGGAAATTACTATATGGGGCAGTGTGGGGGAAATTACTGTGTGGGGGCAGTGTGGGGGAAATTACTATATGGGGCAGTGAGGGGGAAATTACTGTATGGGGGCAGTGTGGGGCAAATTACTATATGGGGGAAGTGTGGGGGAAATTACTATATGGGGGCAGTGAGGGGGAAATTACTGTATGGGGGCAGTGTGGGGGAAATTACTGTATGGGAGAAATTATTATGTGGGGATTACTATGTGGAGGCAAATTACTATATGGGGCATTGTGGGGGAAATTACTATGTGTGGGGGAAATTACTATATGGGGCAGTGTGGGGGAAATTACTATATGGGGCAGTGTGGGGGAAATTACTATATGGGGGAAGCGTGGGGGGGCGTTGCTATTGGGGAGGCACTGTAGGGGCAATTGTATTATTTCTGGGGATACTATACAGGGATTATTACCTGGAGCACAATATAGGGTGTTGTTATTACTGGGGGCACTCTAGGGGACATTATAGCTGCTGTGGACACTATAGGGACATTTGGGATAATTTGTCAAACTGGTGTAAAGTAGAACTGGCTTAGTTGCCCATAGCAACCAATCAGATTCCACCTTTCATATTTGACAGCTCTTTTTGAAATCCAGTTCTACTTTACACCAGTTTGATAAAGGACCCCAATTATGTCTATAAGGCCTCATGCACACGACCGTTTTTTTTTAAGGTCCGCAAAAAACGGGGTCTGTAGGTCCGTGATCCGTGACCGTTTTTTCGTCCGTGGGTCTTCCTTGATTTTTGGAGGATCCACGGACATGAAAAATGAAAAATAAATCTAAGTCAAGTTTGCCATTGAAATGATAGGAAAAAACGGACACGGATCACAGACGCGGATGACAATCTTGTGTGCATCCGTGATTTTTCACGGACCCATTGACTTGAATGGGTCCGTGAACCGTTGGCCGTGAAAAAAATAGGACAGGTCGTATTTTTTTTTTCACGGCCAGGAAAAACGGATCACGGATGCGGCTGCCAAACGGTGCATTTTCCGATTTTTCCACGGACCCATTGAAAGTCAATGTGTCCGCAAAAAAAACCTGAAAACGGCACAACGGCCACGGATGCACACAACGGTCGTGTGCATGAGGCCTTAGGGTCACTATTTTTTCAGCAGTATAGTACCTAGGGCATTGGGAGGCACAACGGGCACAGTATTGGGGGTGGCAGGATGACACTGTGGGGACACCAGGATGGGGAGGTTGATGGAAAAATTGGGAACTCTAACGTGTCTGTGTAACAAACTCTGTAGAGACGAGTTGCGGCTAAAAGAATTTGTCATGGCGGAAAGAGAAGGTCTACATGACAGGGGATGTCCCTGGACGTAAGAGGTATGTGGTGCTGTATTCTCCTCCAAGTCTTTTTTTATTATAATTATATGTATTTGAAACATTTTTCAGTTTAGGAGCCAATTTGGGGTATTTTTTTTTAAGTCTGAAGATGTCATATGGCCTAGGAAGAGACTGTAGTGCTCACGAAGCACTGCAGCCTCTTCATACAAAAATATACAAAAAAAAAACTAAACTAAAATGGAGGGAGGGGCCCAAGTTGGGTAGATAGCCCCAGGCCTATCATGCACTCAATTTGCCCCTGGGAGCAAGTAAGTAAGTATAATGTACACGAGGGGCCCGGGCATTGGGGGGGGGGGGGGGGGGTCATTATAGGGGGTTAGATAATCCCTTTAATATGTTATTACAGTGCAGGGGTTATTATATCACATTATTATGTTCCGTCACTTATTACAGTGCAGGGGTTATTATATCACATTATTATGTTCATCAGTTATTACAGTGCAGGGGTTATTATATCACATTATTATGTTCATCAGTTATTACAGTGCAGGGGTTATTATATCACATTATTATGTTCCGTCACTGATTACAGTGCAGGGGTTATTATATCACATTCTTATGTTCCGTCACTTATTACAGTGCAGGGGTTATTATATCACATTATTATGTTCCGTCACTGATTACAGTGCAGGGGTTATTATATCACATTATTATGTTCCATCAGCTTATTACAGTGCAGGGGTTATTATATCACATTATTATGTTCCGTCACTTATTACAGTGCAGGGGTTATATATAATCACATTATTATGTTCGTCACTACAGGGGGTATATATCAATTATTATGTTCATCCAGTTTATTACAGTGCAGGGGTGATTATATCACATTATTATGTTCCGTCACTGATTACAGTGCGGGGGTTATTATATCCACATTCTTATGATTGTTCCGTCACTTTATTACAGTGCAGGGGTTATTAGTCACATTATTATGTTCCGTCAGTGATTGACAGTGCATGGGTATTATATCACATTATATGTTCCATCAGCTATTACAGTGCAGGGGTTATTATATCACATTATTATGTTCCGTCACTTATTACAGTGCAGGGGTTATTATATCACATTATTATGTTCCGTCAGCGATTACAGTGCAGGGGTTATTATATCACATTATTATGTTCCATCAGTTATTACAGTGCAGGGGTTATTATATCACATTATTATGTTCCATCAGTTATTACAGTGCAGGGGTTATTATATCACATTATTATGTTCCATCAGCTATTACAGTGCAGGGGTTATTATTTCACATTATTATGTTCCATCAGTTATTACAGTGCAGGGGTTATTATATCACATTATTATGTTCCATCAGTTATTACAGTGCAGGGGTTATTATATCACATTATTATGTTCCATCAGCGATTACAGTGCAGGGGTTATTACATCACATTATTATGTTCCATCAGTTATTACAGTGCAGGGGTTATTACATCACATTATTATGTTCCATCAGTTATTACAGTGCAGGGGTTATTATATCACATTATTATGTTCCATCAGCGATTACAGTGCAGGGGTTATTACATCACATTATTATGTTCCATCAGTGATTACAGTGCAGGGGTTATTATATCACATTATTATGTTCCATCAGTGATTACAGTGCGGGGTTATTACATCACATTATTATGTTCCATCAGTGATTACAGTGCAGGGGTTATTATATCACATTATTATGTTCCATCAGCGATTACAGTGCAGGGGTTATTATATCACATTATTATGTTCCATCAGCTATTACAGTGCAGGGGTTATTACATCACATTATTATGTTCCATCAGCTATTACAGTGCAGGGGCTATTATATCACATTATTATGTTCCATCAGCTATTACAGTGCAGGGGTTATTATATCACATTATTATGTTCCATCAGCTATTACAGTGCAGGGGTTATTATATCACATTATTATGTTCATCAGTTATTACAGTGCAGGGGTTATTATATCACATTATTATGTTAATCAGTTATTACAGTGCAGGGGTTATTATATCACATTATTATGTTCATCAGTTATTACAGTGCAGGGGTTATTATATCACATTATTATGTTCATCAGTTATTACAGTGCAGGGGTTATTATATCACATTATTATGTTCCGTCAGTGATTACAGTGCAGGGGCTATTATATCACATTATTATGTTCCATCAGTTATTACAGTGCAGGGGTTATTATATCACATTATTATGTTCCATCAGTTATTACAGTGCAGGGGTTATTATATCACATTATTATGTTCATCAGTTATTACAGTGCAGGGGTTATTATATCACATTATTATGTTCCATCAGTTATTACAGTGCAGGGGTTATTACATCACATTATTATGTTCCATCAGCTATTACAGTGCAGGGGTTATTACATCACATTATTATGTTCCATCAGCGATTACAGTGCGGGGTTATTATATCACATTATTATGTTCCATCAGTGATTACAGTGCAGGGGTTATTACCTCACATTATTATGTTCCATCAGCTATTACAGTGCAGGGGTTATTATTTCACATTATTATGTTCCATCAGTTATTACAGTGCAGGGGTTATTATATCACATTATTATGTTCCATCAGCTATTACAGTGCAGGGGTTATTATATCACATTATTATGTTCCATCAGCTATTACAGTGCAGGGGTTATTGTATCACATTATTATGTTCCATCAGCTATTACAGTGCAGGGGTTATTGTATCACATTATTATGTTCCATCAGCTATTACAGTGCAGGGGTTATTATATCACATTATTATGTTCCATCAGTTATTACAGTGCAGGGGTTATTATATCACATTATTATGTTCCATCACTTATTACAGTGCAGGGGTTATTGTATCACATTATTATGTTCCATCAGCTATTACAGTGCAGGGGTTATTATATCACATTATTATGTTCCATCAGTTATTACAGTGCAGGGGTTATTATATCACATTATTATGTTCCATCACTTATTACAGTGCAGGGGTTATTATTTCACATTATTATGTTCCATCAGTTATTACAGTGCAGGGGTTATTATATCACATTATTATGTTCCATCAGCTATTACAGTGCAGGGGTTATTGTATCACATTATTATGTTCCATCAGCTATTACAGTGCAGGGGTTATTATATCACATTATTATGTTCCATCAGTTATTACAGTGCAGGGGTTATTATATCACATTATTATGTTCCATCACTTATTACAGTGCAGGGGTTATTATTTCACATTATTATGTTCCATCAGCTATTACAGTGCAGGGGTTATTATATCACATTATTATGTTCCATCAGCTATTACAGTGCAGGGGTTATTGTATCACATTATTATGTTCCATCAGCTATTACAGTGCAGGGGTTATTATATCACATTATTATGTTCCATCAGTTATTACAGTGCAGGGGTTATTATATCACATTATTATGTTCCATCAGCTATTACAGTGCAGGGGTTATTGTATCACATTATTATGTTCCATCAGCTATTACAGTGCAGGGGTTATTGTATCACATTATTATGTTCCATCAGCTATTACAGTGCAGGGGTTATTGTATCACATTATTATGTTCCATCAGCTATTACAGTGCAGGGGTTATTATATCACATTATTATGTTCCATCAGTTATTACAGTGCAGGGGTTATTATATCACATTATTATGTTCCATCACTTATTACAGTGCAGGGGTTATTATTTCACATTATTATGTTCCATCAGCTATTACAGTGCAGGGGTTATTATATCACATTATTATGTTCCATCAGCTATTACAGTGCAGGGGTTATTACAGATCGCCTGCAGCTGCTGGGACTCCCCTGCATGACATCATACCCCCGCCCATATGAGTGACGCACATGGAGGCCACGCCGCTGTCTCCGCCCCCTGTTCTGATTGGCTGGCGCTTACGTCATGCAGCTCCTCTTCCCGGTGACCTCATTGCAGCCGCTCTCACCCGCTCCGCCTGGAGCCCGGACACTGACCCGTTGTTGAGGCCCGTACTGCAGGCCCGGATCAGCGGTGAGTACTGGCGGTTATGTGTTTGACGTCATTGCCCTGCGTCATTGACACCTGTGACATAAAGACCCCCCGGCAATCATCCTGTCACCGTCCGCTGCCCGCCCCTCAGCCGTCATCACATGGAAGGACAGGCTGCGTACCCCGGAATGTCCCCCCGTGTCCTGCGCCCCCCTCTATGCCACTACATGTGTGTACCCCACCAGTGCGGTCTCTTAGGTTCCGGTGTATGTGTACCCCTCTACTCTCCCAGTGTCCCCTGTGCCCACACTGACCTCCATACATCCCCTATAGGTGCCCTCTGTGATGGGGAGGTCAGTATATGAGGGGGTCGTCCAATGGCCGGCCTGAGCCATGGATGTCCCTTTATAAATGTAAACTATGCCATCCTCACAGGCGATAACAGAGAACACCAGCTTGTCAAGGTCTTCACCCCTCCTTTTGGTTTGGCATTAAGCCAGCTCTTAAAGGGGCTTGAAGTGGGGATTGAACCATCGTGGCAGGGGAGCTGGGAGGTATAGATTTATTTTTTTTGTTTTTCTTTTAACCCCCTGTGAGCCATAACATGTAATACTGCTGGACAACCCCTTTAACACTTCTTCTTCAACACATCAGTTGTATTTTGCTCTGTGGCCGTGTCCAGTCTTATACTTCTGTAACCGAAAGTTCTTCAGCTGTCAGACTTTGTGCTTCTATTTTCTTTTCACACTTTTCAAGATCTCCGATGGCTTTCAACGAATAGCAACATTCATGTTTAACATCTTTAAATCTGAAAACCCATCACAACCTATCCAGTGTAGACAATCGCCTGTAAGCTAATCAGGCAGACATTTTACCTGCACTGATGCACTGTAACAAACCCTCAGCTGTGAAAAGTATTAGGTTTAGACCTCATGCACGCGCCCGTTGTTGGTCTGCATCCGAGCCACAGTTTTTGCGGCTTGGATGCGGACCCTTTCACTTCAATGAGGCCGCAAAATTTGTGGACAGCACTCCGTGTGCTGTCCGCATCCATTGCTCCGTTCCGTGGCCCCACAAAAAAAATATAACCTGTCCTATTCTTGTCTGTTTTGCGGATAAGAATAGGCAGTTATATTTATGGCTGTCCGTGCCGTTCCGCAAATTGTGGAAGGCACACGGAGGCCATCTGTATTTTGCGGATCCGCAATTTGCGGACCGGGAAACACACAGCGGTCTTGTGCATGAGGCCTTAGGCTGTATGCACATGACCGTATGTGTTTTGAGGTCCGCAAATTGCAGATCCGCAAAAAAACCAAAAACATGACATCCGTATGCCAATGCATTTTTTTTTTTTTGTTTTTTGTTTTTTGCGGATCCATTGTAACAATGCCTAAAACGGACAGGAATAGCACATGTTATATTTTTTATGCGGGACTACGGAACGGACATACGGATGCGGACAGCACACGGAGTGCTGTCCACATTTTTGGCGGACCCTTCGAAATGAATAGGTCTGCATCCTATCCGCAAAAAAAAAACGGAACGGACACGGAAACAAAATACGTTCGTGTGCATGAGGCCTTAGGCAGATTTTCTTCTCCTGAACATAAGGAACAATCTTTCCCTTCACCGACATTAGGAAGAGATGTTAAACACAAAGGGGGGGGGGGTGCTTGGCTGGCGTGGCATTAGCAAATTGTGGCACAAGGTCCATTTTGCACCAAATTTGCAACTTCTTTTTACAGCTTTTGCCAACCTCGACAATTTTACAGAAAGTATGCGTGGCGCACTTTACACCAGGATGGAATCGCCAGTACGCCAGCTTCTGGTGCTCAGGACGTGCCAACGTTAACCCCCCGAAAGTCTGTTAGGAAGTTGCAGAACATTTCACCATATGGTAATTCAGCTCTGGGTCCCATTTACACAATCGTCTTTTCGGACCACATTTATTCACGGATCAATGGGGCCACAAAAGATGTGGACGGGACACCGTGTGCTGTCCGCAGCTGTATGTCCATCCCACTGCCCTACAAAAAAGATAGAACATGTCCTATACTTGTCTGTTTTGCGGACCAGAATAGGCTTTCCTAACACGGGGCGGGACGCGCGGCAGGGTGAAAAGGTGGGATGCACACAGCCGGTATCTATATTTTGGGGATCTGCGATTTGTGGACCCCAAAACGGATACAGTTGCATGCACGAGCACCAGCCTTTTAAGGCTCCATTCACACGTCCGTGGTGTGTTGTGGACCCGCAAATTGCGGATCCGCAACACACCCGCCCGGCACCCCTATAGAAATGCCTATTCTTGCTCCGCAAATGCGGATGCGGACAGCACACTGTGTACTGTCCGCATCCATTCCGGCCCCATTGAAAATGAATGGGTCCGCACCCGTTCCGCAAAATTGCGGAATGGATGTGGACCCATTTGTAAAGCTCAGGTATGATTGCAGCTGCATATTCACATTATGGCCTATAGACCATGACATGTTGCGGTGGGAGCAACAAAAGCTGCATCATAAAAAGCGTGTGCGTTTCTACCGCAATCAGATACGATAACTGTGTTTAATTAATGTGTTTCCCCTGTAAAATCCTCGTGGGCAATGAACACATCACAAAACCACAACTTCCAGTATGTCACCCCCAGCCTCATGTGGGTTGTCATCTCCGTTTTGTACCAGGACTAGGGTTGTTTTTGTTACAATGTATCAGTGCAGGGAAATGACACTTCGTAACATTGTCTCTAGTGTTAGTAAAGAAACCCAAACATCTCATCTTTATAACCTGGCACTTGTCTCCGTTTGTTCCGCCACTGTCTGATAGTCCAGAACACTGGACTCTCCTGCGACTATCAAGTCCTAGTGCCGCCGGATTGAAGGAATTTGTCCTGTGTGACTACACAATCCTCAGCTTCACGGTAGCAATTTCACATGGTTGAAAATGAGAAGAAGCACCATTTCCCCTTTGGAGTCCTGGCGGAGGGTGAAGGGTTAAGGCCCGGGTGACATCATGCTGTATTGTGATCACAGCTGCAGAGGAGGGAGAGGGATCGCACCCCCTGACTGGCGGGATCACAGTGGCTGATGTCATGGTGGAGCTATGTTACATGAAATGGAGGGAAAGAGGGAGAGCGGATAACATCCTGGAAAGGACCCCCTCCCCCAACATATACGATATAATAATAAAATATTTTCAGATAACCATATGTATCCATGCAGGGCACCGTCACTTGCTGACCCCCTCCCTAATATTTTGGCGTCGCTCCCCGAGAATGATGGTGATCGCTATGCATCCCGATGGTTTTTATGAATCTTTCTATTTTCTATGCATCGGATCCGATCGTTTCGTTAACTCTCTTCATCGTTGTGTCTAACCTAGACAATCTGGACTTCAGCCTCGTACACCTTAGGCCTCATGCACACGACCGTTGTGTGTTTTGCGATCCGCAAAACACGGGTGGCGTCCTTGTGCTTTCTGCAATTTGCGGAACGGCACAGACAGCCATTACTATAACTGCCTATTGTTGTCCGCAAAACACTGACAAGAATAGGACAGGTTGAAATTTTTTTTGCGGACCATGGAACAGAGTGCTGTCCGTATCTTTTGCGGCCCCATTGAAGTGAATGGTTCCGCACATGAGCCGCCAAAACTGCGGCTCGGATGTGGACCAAAACAACGGCCGTGTGCGTGAGGCCTTACCTGCACTGATACATTGTAACAAACCATCAGGGCAGGACAGAGATTTGTGCTGCTGCTGTCTCTAGCTCTCAGAGGATTGTCTGGCCTGGATACAATTGTAACAAACCCTCAGCTTATTTTCTTTTTCAGCAGGACTAGGCCAGGATAGGTTTTCAGACTCTCGATGTAAACAAGAATGTCCTCAGCAAGCGGAGATCTTGAAAATGTTGAGAGTCTATTAGGAAGTTGCAGAATGTTTCATACACAGGGAAGCATGCACCAGCCCTTTAAGCGCAGTCGCGGTGTATCAGTGCTTGGCGGTTTGATTTGCATGTGGCGGGTGATGGTTCAGTGAATATACAGAACCTGGCATCTCGGGGTTTCGTGCAGTTCTGCCTGGGTCAGACACTGGCGCCAGTGATAATCGGACAGGAGCTGCTGGTGTTACTCACAGTTGGGGTCTTAAATTCCTCTTTGGAGCACAACTGCTGGGTGACGTCCAGGAGCTGGCAGCATCTGTACTGGGCCCAAGTAGAGGGACTTGGCAGAGGTGCCCGCTCTCATTCCTGTGTGTCTGGCCCTCATGAAGGCTCCATCCAGCAGGTCACCCCACAATGACCTGTCCCGTACAGTTCCCTGGTAATTTAGATTTTCTAACACGGCAATGGCTGTACTTTTTTTTGGCCGGCTGCATAAGACATCCTGGTGGTTGAGTGGCCCCAATCCTACTGACAGGTTCCCTTTAAAGGGACCGGCCCTTTTTTATTTGGCAGCACTCCTGACAATGAGCTGAATAGAGGGGGCTCCCACTAGTTGACCTCCCTCCCCCGCTAACTTCAGAAGTCCCGATAGGGCTTAAACATTCAGAGCCATCTTTGCAATTAAGATTCCTTTTAGCGCTCTGGGTGTGAGGCCTCCCTGAGCATGCTCTGCTGCAGTGCATTGTGGGAGATGACTTGTTCTGCCCAACTGCTGTATACTAGAGTCCAAGTGGGAGTGGAGTAATGTTGTGGCCTTGTGCCACCAAATAACAGATGCAAAAAAGTACAATACCCCATAATCACAAAGTGAAAACTAAATATTTGACATTTTAGATAATTTATTGAAAAGGAAAAACTAAAATCTTGCACTGACAAAAGTATTTAGGTCCTTTACTCAGGACTTGAAGAACCTTTGGCAGCGATTACAGCCTCCAGTCTTCTTGGGTATGGTGCCACAAGGTTTGGGGATTTTCTGCCATTCTTCTCTGCAGATCCTCTTAAGCTCTGTCAGGTTGGATGGAGACCGGTGGTGGACATCCATTTTCAGGTCTCTTCAGAGATGGTTGATTTAAGTTCAGGTCAGGGAACAGAAGTGTCCCTAGGCCATTCCTGTGTTATCTTGGGCTGTGCTTACGGACATTGTCTTGTTGGAAGATGAACCGTCAGCCTAGTCTGAGGTCCAGAACACACTGGATCAGGTTTTCATTAAGAAGATATCTGTATTTTGCTCCATTCAGATTTCCCTCAACCCTGACCAGTCTCCCTGTCCCAAACACAAAAAAAAACACCCTAACTGCATGATACGGTCACCACCGCCCTTCACTGCAGGGATAATGGTATTGGGTAGGTGATAAGCAGTGCCTGGTTTCCTTCAGACATGATGCTTAGAATTGAGGCCAATACGTTCTGCCTTGGTTTCATCAGACCAGAGAATCATGTTTCTCTGTCTGGGAGTCCTTTAGCTTCATTTTTTTGCAAACTCCAACTGGACTTTTGTGTCTTTTACTGAGGAGAGGCTTCTTTTTGGCCACTCTTCCATAAAGCCCAGTGCGACAGTGATGGTTGACATGATGGAATCACAGCATCTTTGGAGCTCATCCAGAGTGACTACTCGGTCATCGCTCTTTTTTTTTATTTTTTTTATAATTGTTTATTTTAATGACTTTTGTCAATAAAAAGTAATACAGGCACAATGTTATATTGTATATCATCAATATCAAGAGTGTACATAGATACTGAGAACATATATTTTCATCAAATGCCAATGATCACAGTGAGAATTGGTACCTGAGAGACATAGGATAAAGACAAAGACACGACACACGAGGACCAAAAGAAAAAAAGGAAGAATACTGATATCCAGAGGACCCTTATTGTAGACGATCAAAAGTGTCATCCCAGGTCTGCCACACTTTTGTAAATCTATCAACTGAGTTAGTAATGCAAGCAGTAAGATATTCCATTTTCCTAACCTCCATCACACTGTGAACTAGGTCCCTTCGGGTAGGCGCTTCCGCCTTCAACCAATGACCTGCAATTAGGCGTCTTGCCGCCGTTAACACTTGGAGGACCAGAAGCAAAAGATGATTTTTTAATGACATTTTGGGCATATTCAATAAGTAAAAGAAAGGTGTGAAAGGAAATTGAATTGCGAGGAGTTGAAAGAGAACCGAGCCCACCATTCTCCAAAAGGGTTCAATCACTGGACACTCTCAAAAAATATGTATATGGGACCCCTCACCTATCATACATCTCCAACATTTACCAGAGATATCTGGGTTGAAATGTTTCAGTAGCTGTGGTGTATGATACTAAAACATTAGCACTTTATAAGTATTTTCCCTATGTGTAACACATGAGGATGACTTTGCTGCTCGTTCCCATATCTGCGTCCATTCTGCTTGTGTTATATGGAAGCCAAGGATTGCTTCCCATTCAGTCATATAGGAGTGAATAATAGAGGAGGATGATAGGATAAGATAAATATCCGAGATGAGACCTCGTGTAGTAACTGTTAGTCTACATAGCTTCTCAAATGGTGTAGGGGTTGACACTTTCATTGAGTGAAAGAGGTCTGAAAAAAAGTGGCACATCTGCATATATTGGAACCTAGATGACGCCGGTAGTTGATGCAGGGATCGTATCTCATCAAATGTGAAAAAACCCAGAGTCCTATAGTTTACAACATCTGCAAATCGGAACAGTTTTTTGGGAAACCATACCTTAAGGAAGGTTGAATGCATTCCATTCGGGAATAATGGATTAGACAAAAAAGAGATCATTGAGGATTTTACCGACGCCAATGAAAATAATCTGTTACACTTCAGCCATATGTTGCAGGTAAAAGACATGGGGCCTAATAGATCCGGTCTAAGCGAAGGCTGCAGGGGATACCAGATGAGTGAATTTGGATGTACAGGGGCTATCCACAACTTCTCTATTTCCATCCATCTGGAATATGCATATATGTTAGACCAAGCTGGCACTCTCCTGAGGTGTGTGGCCCAATAATATTTTTTAATATCTGGGACTGCTAACCCTCCCCGAGTTTTAGGTGACATTAAGATTGAACAAGCAATGCGATGCCTCTTCCCATTCCAGACGAACTTGAGCATACATGACTGGAAGTTGCGCAACTCCTTCTCCGGAACAGGGATTGGGAGGGTTTCAAACAAATATAATAATTTAGGCAAAATATTCATTTTGACTGACGCTATGCGGCCCAATAGAGAAATGGGAAGAGGCATCCACTTAATCAGCAAGGTTTTGAGTTCTCGGAACATAGATGGGAAATTTTGAGCGTATAACGAGGAGTATGTAGGGGTCAATTTAACCCCTAGATACCTTAGCGACGTTTCCTTCCATTGAAATTGAAAGCTAGATTTTAAAGTGGCCAAACTATCAGATGGAAGGTTGAGGGGGAGAGCTTCCGTTTTTGTGGTATTAATTTTGTATCCAGACAGTCTGCCATAGGTCTCTAGTAATTTAAAAAGGTTGGGAAGTGAGGTATCCAAGTCAGTTAGTGTTAGCAAAATATCGTCTGCAAACAGTGAGAGTTTGAAGTCTACTGTGTTCACTTTGATCCCATGGATATCAGGGTGAGAACGTATGGCCGCTGCAAAGGGTTCTATGCATAAAACAAAAAGTAAAGGGGATAGCGGACACCCTTGACGCGTACCGTTTTTTATAGGGAAAGGTAAAGAATGGGCATGCTTCATCTTCACCGTCGCTGTAGGATTGGCATAAAGGACATGGAGGGCTGAAAGGAAGGGGCCTCTCAAACCAAAGGCCTTCAGGGTAGAGAACATAAAAGGCCAACCCAAGCGATCAAACGCTTTCTCCGCGTCTAGACTTGGCAATATAGCTTTATCTTGGCGCTTATGTACGATGTCAATCAGATCAATGGTCCGCCTAGTATTATCTCCACCCTGCCGATCTCGGACAAAGCCCACCTGATCCTTATGGATCAATTGAGGTAGCCAATCCGAAAGTCGATTAGCCAAAGTTTTCGTGAAAATTTTCAAATCCGAATTAAGAAGGGCAATGGGTCGATAGTTTTCACACTCTAGGGGGTCTTTGCCTGGTTTAGGTATTAAGGTTACATAGGAGTGTAACATTGAAGTGGGTATTGGAGATCCTTGCAGAAAAGAGTTAAACAGCAGTGTCATATGTGGTAGTATAATGTCAGAGAATGTTGAGTAATAAATATATGGCAAACCGTCTGGACCGGGGGCCTTATTATTGGGCAATTGTTTCAGCACCTCCTGCAACTCTTCTACAGTTATAGGGGTATTCAATGAGGTAAGAGCGTCTCCCGATAACTGGGGAAGATTACATTTAGAAAGAAAGGAGTCCAAAAGGAGTCGACTTCGCTCCGGGTCAGATGGAAGTTGTTGGGGGATAGAGTAGAGCGTTCTATAATAGTCATGAAACAATTTAGAGATCACGTCAGGGTCATATACTATTGCACCATCTCTTCGCCTCATAGCGGTTGGAGTATTTGCAGTGCTAGATTCCCGAAACTGCCGAGCCAGAAGGGTATGTGGCTTATTCCCCCACATATAAAATCTCTGTCTCGAGTATAATAGTTTTTTCTCAATTTTGTAAAACATTAGTTCCCTCAATCTGGCACGTAGGATAGTAATACGTCTAAGCAGAGGTCGCGAGCATCGGGATTCCAGCAGTCGCTCTAAGTCCTTCAGCTGTGAGGTGATAATGTGTTGCTGTAAAGTGCGGTCTTTTTTTAGTCGGGTTCCCATAGCTATACAAGTGCCTCTAAAGACCGCCTTGTGTGCTTCCCATATCATGGGAATGGGGGGACCTGAGGATTGGTTTAAAGTGAAATATTCTATAAGGCTATCACGAAGCTCTTGTCTGAGCGGCAGTTGATGCAAAAGGGATTCATTGAGCCGCCAATGGCAAACCCTAGAGTGATATCCCGAAGTTTTAATAGTAACTGAAATAGGAGCATGCTCGGTCATCGCTCTTATCAAGGTCCTTTTCCCCCAGTTACTTAGTTTGTTGGGTTGAGCAGCTCCAAGAAACTCCTTCCATTTGAAGATTTAGATCATTGTGCTCTTGGGAACTTTCAGTGAAGTAGAATTTTGTTTTGTACATTTCTCCACCTCTGTGCCGCCACACAATCCTTTATCTGAGCTCTACAGGCAGTCCTTTCCTCATGGCTTGGTCTTTGCACTGTCAGCTGTGAGACCTTATGTAGACAAGGGTTTGTCTTTCCAAATCATGTCCAGTCATCTGTATTTACCACAGATGGACTCCAATCAAGATGTAGAAACATCTCAAAGATCAAGAGAAACAGGAGGCCCCAGAGCTAAATGTCAAGTGTTATAGCAGAGGGTCCGAATACTTATGTCCATGTGAAGTTTTAGTTTTTCCTTTTTAATAAATTTGCAAACATTTCTAAAATTCTATTTTCACTTTCTCCTTATGGGGAATTAGGTGAAGATTGATGGGAGAAAATTAGATTTTTATTTTATTTTAGCACAAATCGGCAACATGAAAAAAAGTGAAAGGGTCTGAAGACTTTCCAAAGTCATTGAAGATGCAGGGCGCGGTGCCAGGGGTGTGATTACATTTCTTAACGGGCGTAAACATGATTCATCTGAGAATCCAAAGGTGTTTCTGGTTTTCACAGTTTAACACCAGGTGATTCAGAGCCACCACTTGTGCCCGGTGTCTGTTTCAGTTTCACCAGAGCAGAGATTATCATGTCTAATTTCATATCCCTTTTTATCAGATTTTGGGACAGCTGGGTGAGTAGAAATATGGTCACCTTTGTGTCTCCCACAGAGGCTGCCAACAGTCGTGCATGGCAAAGCTGCCTAGTTAAGTGGCTTATGTACAGCTGTTTAACAGATGAGCCATTCGGGACTCCAGGAAAGCTGGGTGACCCGCATGTTTTTAACGACATATAGACTCGGCTGTGCCTGATAGGACGAGGTGTGCACGCCCAGTGCTGCTCTGTGTGAGATCACCGCTCCCTCATCTCTGAATAAACTCCATGAGGTTATTTTGTTACAAGGCCAAAGATCACGTGACTTCATCCGTGCAGCCGCTGATTACAGCTCCGGACTTTATCCGAGGTTGAAATGAACAAACTTTACATAAGACACCAGCAGGTCACCAGCGGACAAGTACGTGGGCGGGGTAGTTACAATTTCATTCATTAGTCAGTCTTATATAGAGATCAGCAGTGACATCACTGAGAATGTATCCTATCCATTCACTAGACAGCAACAGTGAAATCACGGAGAATGCAGCCTATCCATTCACTAGAGATCCGCAGTGACATCACTGAGAATGTATCCTATCCATTCACTAGACAGCAACAGTGAAATCACGGAGAATGCAGCCTATCCATTCACTAGAGATCCGCAGTGACATCACTGAGAATGTATCCTATCCATTCACTAGAGATCCGCAGTGACATCACTGAGAATGCAGCCTGTCCATTCACTAGAGATCCGCAGTGACATCACTGAGAATGTATCCTGTCCATTCACTAGACAGCAACAGTGAAATCACGGAGAATGCAGCCTATCCATTCACTAGAGATCCGCAGTGAAATCACGGAGAATGCAGCCTATCCATTCACTAGACAGCAACAGTGAAATCACGGAGAATGCAGCCTATCCATTCACTAGAGATCAGCAGTGACATTGCAGCCTATCCATTCACTAGAGATCAGCAGTGACATTGCAGCCTATCCATTCACTAGAGATCAGCAGTGACATCGCAGCCTATCCATTCACTAGAGATCAGCAGTGACATCGCAGCCTATCCATTCACTAGAGAACAGCAGTGACATCGCAGCCTATCCATTCACTAGAGATCCGCAGTGACATCACTGAGAATGTATCCTATCCATTCACTAGACAGCAACAGTGAAATCACGGAGAATGCAGCCTATCCATTCACTAGAGATCCGCAGTGACATCACTGAGAATGTATCCTATCCATTCACTAGAGATCCGCAGTGACATCACTGAGAATGCAGCCTGTCCATTCACTAGAGATCCGCAGTGACATCACTGAGAATGTATCCTGTCCATTCACTAGACAGCAACAGTGAAATCACGGAGAATGCAGCCTATCCATTCACTAGAGATCCGCAGTGAAATCACGGAGAATGCAGCCTATCCATTCACTAGACAGCAACAGTGAAATCACGGAGAATGCAGCCTATCCATTCACTAGAGATCAGCAGTGACATTGCAGCCTATCCATTCACTAGAGATCAGCAGTGACATTGCAGCCTATCCATTCACTAGAGATCAGCAGTGACATTGCAGCCTATCCATTCACTAGAGATCAGCAGTGACATTGCAGCCTATCCATTCACTAGAGATCAGCAGTGACATTGCAGCCTATCCATTCACTAGAGATCAGCAGTGACATCGCAGCCTATCCATTCACTAGAGATCAGCAGTGACATCGCAGCCTATCCATTCACTAGAGATCAGCAGTGACATCGCAGCCTATCCATTCACTAGAGATCAGCAGTGACATCGCAGCCTATCCATTCACTAGAGATCAGCAGTGACATCCTGCAGCTTGAAACGTAATGAGATACGTTGAAAGTTTAAATACAGCTCTGGAAGTGACCAGAGGATAACTTTATATTCAAGAGTTTAACACTATGGGACAGATTTGCCATCTCCCTTTGCCTTGGTTTTGGTGATAAAAGGTTTAAAAACCTGTTTTTGCAACTTTTTAAATGCCATTGCGACTAAATCAAGTGGCCTTGGACATTCACAAAAATGGGACGGGGCCATCGGTCCCAGAACATTTATCATATACTCCAGAAACTGGTGTAAATGATGACTGAGACCTACGTTGGATATGAACTGGAGTAGATTTCAGTCTGTTACTCCGGAGGAGTTGTGCACCTAGTCATAAATAAAATGTCTTCTCCGGTGGCGCAGGGTCCATCAGGCCCGGTGTAGCACACGGCCGTATTGATAAATCCGGGCCTATGTTTTATTTCCCCTATAATCTAATGGCCACGTAAGAGCGAGGAGGCAATGAACGGCTTCTCTGAGCCAATGCTCTGGTCGCAGTAAATGGTTTAATCTTTCACTCACTGATGTCATCCGGTTAATGTTAAACAGGATCGGCCATGGTGGAAACTTCACCAGAGAATGAAAAAATCTGGAGAATGATTAATGGGAGAGATCCTGGAAAGTGCCTGTGGAATGGTCTGTCATATCAATAGACCATTCCACGTGTGTATATCTGATATGCCAGGGGCTCATTCAGGGTGTGCGGAAATCTGGGTAACCACTACAATGTTCCTGAAAAAAAAAAAAGCATGTGAAAATTAATTTCCAGTATGTTTTCTCCCCAGAATCCATCCATTCCTGTGACATCTGAGCTGTCGGTGACAGGAGTCAGCTGAAGAAGAGGATGTCATAACCACACATTGGAGAACGCACTAGCAGCAGATCCTGCGTTCTGCGCTGTGTTTCTGTCCACTTGAGGAGCAGGATGCCCTGATAGTGCTCCTCACATCATGAACCGGTTACAACCCTAAGGACCGCTGGCTACTGACCCCCCCTGTGTGTGACCGGCAGGAGGCGGGGCCATGGCCACGGCGGGCCTGCACTGTCGATTGCTGACTGTAGACAAGCTGGTGGCATGGATGGAGGGAGGTGCGGAAAAGGTGCTTCTGATTGACAGCCGGCCTTTTGTGGATTACAACACCTCCCACATCCTGGACGCCATCAATATCAACTGCTCAAAACTGATGAAGAGGCGACTGCAGCAGGACAAGGTGCAGATCACTGAGCTGATCCAACACTCGGCCAAGCAAAAGGTGGGACACAGTTCATCCCAAACTAACGGACCAAACTATTGATTCGATTTTGATACCTTAAAAGTGTATTGCGATACTCGATACCATTCGATAAGATTCAAAAATAAAAAAACGCAAAAAAAGCCGTGTGCATTTTATGGAATGTCGGGCCCATTATAGAACAGTCCTATCCTATTTTTTGGGTGGGTCACAAGTGGACTAAAAAATGGCGAATAGCACGTTTTCTTTTCTGTTACGCGTTCACCGTATAGGAGATATTTTTTTATATTTTGATAGTTTGGACTTTTTCGGGCGTGGCGATACGGATTATTATAATTAATATATTTTATATGTAATATTGTGAAAGGGGGTGATTTAAACTTTTAATATTTTGGTGCTTTTGTTTTAAGATTTTTTTTATATATAATATATATTTTTAAACCTCTTATTTAATAACTATTAGCCCCCTCAAGGGGCTAGAACCTGGGATCTACAGAATAAGAGCAGATAGTGAGAATTACACCCAGTATACAGGACAAGAGAAGTAGTACTGTGCAGTAGGGGTGGGCGATATAGGCGATATGCGATATAAATTTGTGCCACGATATGGATTTTGTGCATATCGCCGGACCGCGATATGACCACGGAGAGGTAGTGAAGATCGGTTACCATGGCAGCCAGGAGTCACGCTACCGCCGGTCGCTCCTTCTGTCTGTGCGGCGCGTGAGTATAATGCTGCTCACTAACATACCATGGCAGCCAGGACTTCAGTGGCGTCCTGGCTGCCATGGTAACCGATCGGAGCCCCAGCATTACACTTCTGGGACTCCGATCGGAACTGCCTACTGCCACCTATGTTGGGGGGGGGAGGAGGGGGATCCTGTGGCCACTGCCACCAATGATTAATACTGGGGAGGGAGGGGGGGTGGGTTTGAGTTACCAGAGGGGGCGGATGAGAGCCTGGGGGGGCGGATGAGAGCCTGGGGGGGCAGATACTGAGAATTACACCCAACATACAGGAGAATAAGTGGTACTGTGCAGTGTCCATATATACAGAATAAGAGCAGATACTGAGAATTACACCCAGAATACAGGACAAGAGAAGTGGTACTGTGCAGTGTTCCTATATACAGAATAAGAGCAGATACTGAGAATTACACCCAGTATACAGGACAGGAGAAGTGGTACTGTGCAGTGTCCATATATACAGAATAAGAGCAGATACTGAGAATTACACCCAGTATACAGGACAAGAGAAGTGGTACTGTGCAGTGTTCCTATATACAGAATAAGAGCAGATACTGAGAATTACACCCAGTATACAGGACAAGAGAAGTGGTACTGTGCAGTGTTCCTATATACAGAATAAGAGCAGATACTGAGAATTACATCCAGTATACAGGACAGGAGAAGTGGTACTGTGCAGTGTTCCTATATACAGAATAAGAGCAGATACTGAGAATTACATCCAGTATACAGGACAAGAGAAGTGGTACTGTGCAGTGTCCATATATACAGCATAAGAGCAGATACTGAGAATTACACCCAACATACAGGAGAATAATAGTGGTACTGTGCAGCATTCATAGGCCGCTCTTTCAGTTTGCGGTGGTTCTGCTGTAATTATTCATGCCGCTCATAATTTACCCACTTCCCACAATCCCTCTTCTTTTCGCAGGTGGAGCTGGAGTGTCAGGTACAGCAGGTAGTTGTATATGATCAGAGCTCGGTGGACATCTCATCTCTGCCCAGTGATTGCTTCCTCTCTGTGCTGCTGGGAAAGCTGGAGAAGTTGTTCAGCCACGTTCATCTCCTGTCAGGTATCACATACATTTCACTTGTGCTGATATATTGCAACATACTGTCAGGACAGTAGAGAGTTTTGTACTTCTGGAATTATCAAGACAAGATACATTACAACAAACATTCAGCTATGAGAAGTGCCAGGGCTGTGCAGGTTTTTAGCCTCTGTTTCTAAACAATGAATGTTTCCTTTAGCTAACAGCAAGCAGAGGTCTTGAAAATGGTGAGGAATGGAAACACAAAGGGGGAGATTTATCATTTCCCTCACACCATGGATTTGGTGTAAGTCCTCTTCACGTACGGTATCTCACAAAAGTGAATACATCTCTCACATTTTTGTAAATATTTTATTATATCTTTTCATGGGACAACACTGAAGATATGAGACTTTGATAGAATGTAAAGTAGTCAAATGGCCAAATTGTGCCCAATTAGCCATTTTCCCTTCCCGCTGTCATGTGACTCATTAGTGTTACAAGGTCTCAGGTGTGAATGGGGAGCAGGTGTGTTAAATTTGGTGTTATTGCTCTCACACTCTCTCATAGTGGTCACTGGAAGTTCACCATGGCACCTCATGGCAAAGAACTCTCTGAGGATCTAAAAAAAAGAATTGTTGCTCTACATAAAGATGGCCCAGGCCAGGGCTCGACAAATCCCAGGCGCCAGGTCGCCATGGCGACCAGGAATTTAGTCCTGGCGCTTGGGTATTTGTCAGCCCGTTTTCAAAGGTGCCTGGGCAATGGGTGCGGAGCGCTGTTCTGTCCGGAGGCAGCACAGGAGTGGAGATGAGCGGAGAGCTGTGTGACGGTGCCTTAGGTTTCCTATACCCGGCTGCTCTTTGGACACGCTCCCTGCCCATGGCTGAGCGTACGCCACGGAAGTCCACTGTGACAGACGTGATGAGGAGAAGCGCCGCCCTGCCCCCAGCGGGCTCGGGCCACCCATGTGCTCTATAAGCGGAATGCAGTCTGGCCTGGCAGCACGTTAGGCAGCTGCTGTGTCTGATGGGCCGGAGGCCTGACCTGCTGTGCGGGGGCCATAGCGCTGACCTGCGCCCTCCTCGTGGCTCTCAGGTTCACCTGCAGGTAACTTACACGCCTCCAGTGCAAATTACTACTACTCTCATCCAAGTGAGGCAGGAGCCTGAGGTGTCAGCACATGTACACTGTATGCCATAGTCCTATATACTGTACATATATCATGGTCCTGTATACTGCGTATGTAACATAGTATACAGCACGTACACTGAATGTCAGTCATATACTGTACATATATCATGGTCCTGTATACTGCATATACCATAATGTACACTGCATATGTAACATGGTATACAGTATTATTGGGGGGGCTCTATGGAGAAGTGGGGGGGGGAGCACTATGGAGGAATCTACTGGGGGCTTTATGACGCGGCTCCGCCTGGCTCCTAACTTTTTTAGCTGGCTCCTAGATTCCAAGGAAATTTGTCAAGCCCTGGCCCAGGCTATAAGAAGATTGCCAAGATCCTGAAACTGAGCTGCAGCATGGTGGCCAAGACCATATAGCGGTTTAACAAAACAGGTTCCTCTCAGAACAGGCCTCTCCATTGTCAACCCAAAAAGTTTGCTGGAGACAAGCAGACTAAGGACATGGATTACTGGAACCATGTCCTGTTGTCTGATGAGACCAAGAGAAACTTATTTGGTTCAAATGATGTCAAGCGTGTGTGGTGGCAGCCAGGTGAGGAGTACAAAGACAATTGTGTCTTACCTACAGTCAAAAATGGTGGTGGGAGTGTCATGGTTTGGGACTCCATCAGTGCTGCCGGCTGTGGAGAGCTAATTGAGGGAACCATGAATGCCAATGTGTATTGTAATATACTGAGGCAGAGCATGATCCCCTCCCTTCGGAAACTAGGCTATAGAGCAGTATTTCAACATAACGATCCCGAAGCGCACCTCCAAGATGACCACTGCCTTGCTAAAGAAACTGAGGGTAAAGCTGCATGTCTCCAGACCTAAACCCTATTGAGCATCTGTGGGGCATCCTCAAATGGAAGGTGGAGGAGAGCAAGTGTCTAACATCCACCAGGTCCATGATGTCATCATGGAGGAGTGGAAGAGGATTCCAGTGGAAACCTGTGAAGCTCCAGTGAACCCCATGCCCAAGAGAGATGAGGCAGTGCTGGAAAATAATGGTGGCCACACAAAATATTGACACTTTGGGCACAATTTGGCCATTTTCACTTAGAGGTGTACTCACTTTTGTTGCCAATGGGTTAGACCTTAATGGCTGTGTGTTGAGTTATGTTGAGGGCACACCACATATACACTGTTATACAAGCTGTACACTGACTACTTTACATTGTATCAAAGTCTTATATATTCAGTGTTGTCCCATTGAAAGGTATAATAAAATATTTACAAAAATTTGAGGGGTGTACTCACTTTTGTGAGATACTTTATTTCAGATGATCAGGTACAGTTCCCCTCTGGCGTGAAGCAGAAAATGCTAGAAGGGAACTGAGCTAGAACCCATAGTTTAATGTTATTGTGCGCACATATCTGGCACCTCACTTATGACATGGGATGTCTAATAGCGCCGGGCAGAAAAACACTGCATACTCTGTTTTTCTGTCTGGCGCGATCAGTGTATAGACCGAGGATCTGTTGTGTAGTTCACATATATATTGTCACAACCAAAACCCGGTTTTGCAACATTTTAATTGCCATTTTGACTAGATTTAGTCACAACTGGCATTTTTTACGTAACCGTCACTAGTTTCCAATAAGAGGGCAGGGTGTGGGCAGGGATATATGTTAGTTTCTGGAATAAATGATGACTAAAATCTATGCCAACTTCAAGCTGGAGTAGATTTCAGTCTGGTGCACGGACTGCCAGAGGAGGCATTTCATTTATGACGAGGCCTGCACCTCTTCCTAAATTAAAGGGGTTATCCATGATGATGTAAAAAATGAAAATCCTATTCTTTATTACCTGACCATCTCTTTTTAACATCCCTATACCTCACATGGATCCCGATATGTCATTTATTGCTCCAACTGCTCTGCTAGGTTTATTTCAAGCTAGCGTGGAGGCGTGTCGTCTCTGTTGCAGCGAGTGGCAGTTGGTGGAATGAACTGAGAATCTGCGACCACTTCAGTGAGGTGGACAGAGAAATTAGAAAAAGAGCAAACAAGTGGGGCTTTACAGATAGATTTCATTGAATAATTTAGTGGCTATACAAAAATTTTAATTACAAAAGTATTCAGATCCAGGTGCTGGTTTGAAAACTGTAGAAGATTTTTCGTGGGACGACCCCTTTAATGTTTGCTCGGACAGCATAGGGCTTATCAAGGTCAGCATAACACATGCCGGTCTTGATAAATCAGGACAAAGTGTATTAGAAAGCTTTATTTTCAGAAAACCGGTTGAAGGGGGATGTTGACATAATGCTTGCATCAGTGGCAGCAGTTGGGGCATTTTTTGGGTAGTCCTTTGTTATTCCCTCATCTGCGCTTTCCTTGTTTCCAGGTGGTTTCTACGAGTTCTCGTCGTACTTTCCTGGTCTGTGTGAAGGGAAAGCCTCTCTTGTCCCCACCTGTATCTCTCAGCCATGCCTCCCCGTGTCAAGTGTTGGCCCCACACGTATCCTGCCTCATCTCTACCTGGGCTGCCAGCGAGACGTGCTGAACAAGGTGAGGTTCATGAGGGGATCCTCAAATGAAGAAACTAAAATGAAAGCATTTAAAGGGAACCTGTCACCGGGATTTTGTGTATAGAGCTAAGGACATGGGTTGCTAGATCGCCGCTAGCACATCCGCAATATCCAGTCCCCATAGCTCTGTGTGCTTTTATTGTGTAAAAAAAACGATTTGATACATATGCAAATTAACCTGAGAGGAGGAGTCCTGTCCCTGAGAGGAGGAGTCCTGTCCCTGAGAGGAGGAGTCCTGTCCCTGGCTCATCTCACGTACAGGACTCATCTCGGGTTAATTTGCATATGTATCAAATCGTTTTTGTTTTTTTTACACCATAAAAGCACGCAGAGCTATGGGGACTGGATATTGCGGATGTTCTAGCGGCCATCTAGAAACCCATGTCCTCAGCTCTATACACAAAATCCCAGTAACAGGTTCCCTTTAACACCTCAGAGACACTTAATTTTTTTTCCCTCTTCACTCTAAAAAACTAGAGTTGAGCGAATTTCATATTTTCATAACGGAAATGGGACGGATCCGTTTTGCAGCCCATAGACTTCTATTATAACGGAATGCCTAAAGGCATCCCGTTATGCATTCCATCATAGCATTGCATTATGGTCCGTGGTAACGGAATCCATAATGCAATTCACGCTTAACCAGTAAACGAATCGCAAACAAATTTTATAACCGGAAATTCGGTCATCTCTACAAAAAACACATTTTTATTTTTTTTTGTTTTTTTGTTTTAATGCCCCCATTTTGGGATACATATCATTTTTATTTAATTTTTTTCGGACCCCGCAGAATGGAGGGCAATACTGGGGGCAATATTTATATTGGATGCCACTATTGGGGGGCTTTATTTACAGGGGCTAGTGTGGAGGGCATTATAGACACTGGGGCCACTACAGGGGGCCATTATAGATACTGGGGAAATATGGTGGCTCCTATTTAGGGCTCATGCATACGACCCTATATATTTTGCGGTCTGCAAAACATGGATACGCCCAAAATACGGATGACGTCCGTGTGCATTCCTTAATTTGTGGAACGGAACAGCTGGCCCCTAATAGGACAGTACTATCCTTGTCTGTAATGCAGACAATAAAAGGACATGTTCTATTTTTTTGCGGAACGGACATACGGAAACAGAATGCACACGGAGCAGCTTCTGTTATATTTTTTTTTTGCGGACCCATTGAAATGTACGGTTCCGCTTACTGTCCGCAAAAAAAAAGGAACGGACACGGAAAGAAAATACAGTCGTGTGCATGAGCCCTTATACTGGGGGCACTGTGGGGATGTATAATATATACTGTAGGAACTTCTGAGGTTGGGATGTTCAAAAAAAAAACCTAAATGTGACGTTAATCCATTATTCATGGCCATTTTTTAACAGCCATGAAAAAATAGATGCAAAAGATCCATTACAAATGGGCAAACTGTTGTGTGAATTTAGCCTTAAAGGGCCAGTAATCCTCAGATCAGAGCTTGATGTCCGATTATCTTTATCATTGTGATTTCCACCCCTCCCCCTACAGGAGCTGATGCAACAGAATGAGATTGGTTTTGTCCTAAATGCCAGTAACACCTGTCCCAAACCAGATTTCATCTGTGACTCCCACTTCTTGCGGGTCCCGGTGAATGACAGCTTTTGTGAGAAGATCCTGCCCTGGCTGGACAAGTCTGTGGACTTCATAGGTGAGGACATAGGGTGGGGTACCCTGTTCAGCCATCTGTTATTGTTATAGCTAGCTTTTCCAGCAAGTTTGGCAGTAGTATCTTCATTCTTTTTTGTTTTGTTCTTACAAAAAAAAATTTTTTTTTTTTTTATCACCCAGAAAAAGCGAAGGCATCTAATGGTCGCGTCCTGGTCCACTGCTTGGCGGGGATCTCTCGCTCTGCAACTATCGCCATTGCCTACATCATGAAGAGGATGGATATGACCCTTGATGAGGCCTACAGGTAAAAACTACTGTCCCTAAATAGTAAAAATTCAATTGGACTTGTGCCCAGGAAACCTGAGTAACACTTTGGCCCTTTTCACATGGGCGCAATGCGTGAGGTGAACGCATTGCACCCGCACTGAATCCGGACCCATTCACTTCAATGGGGCTGTTCAGATGAGCAGTGATTTTCACGCAACGCAGGCCCCATAGAAATGAATGAGGCTGCATGGTTACTAGGAGATGATGGGGATGAGCAACCCCAGAAACCATTAAACCCTATTCACTGTATTCATTTGCCTTATAACATTGTTATAAGGGAAAATAATAGCATTCTTAATACAGAATGCTTAGTAAAATGTGCCTTGAGGGGTTAAAATAAATAAATAAATTAACTCGCCTCATCCACTTGATCGCGCAGCCGGCATTGTCTTTTTTCTTCTTTCTGGACCTGCAAAAGGAGCTTTGATGACGTAATCGCGCTCACCACGTGGTGAGAGCGGTGACGTCAGTGCAGGTCCTGCTGAATGAAGATCCTTCTATCTTCATTCAGCAGGAGCTGCGCTGACGTCACCACGTGGTGAGCGCGATTACGTCATCAAAGCTCCTTTTGCAGGTCCAGAAAGAAGAAGAAAGATCGCACAGCCGGAATCCTCTTCAAGTGGATGAGGTGAGTTAATTTTTAGTTTTAACCCTCAATTGACATTATACTTGGCATTCTGTATTAAAGAATGCTATTATTTTCCATGTTATAATGGAAAATAATAAAATCTACAGAACACCAAACCCGAACTTCAGTGAAGAGGTTCGGGTCTGGGTACCACATTCAGTTTTTTTCTCACGCATGTGCAAAACGCATTGTACTAGCGCGGAAAAAACTGAACAATGGAACGCAATCGCAGTAAAAACTGAATTAAATAGCGTGCCTACTCGCATGGTTTTCCCTAAACGCACCTGCATCGCATCTGGCCCTCACCCACGACGGTAGGTAGCCTAACTGTGACCGCTGCAGAGGGCAGTAGGCAGACTTATGGATCAATGGGCATTAAGAGATGTACGACATCATATTGTGTCAGAAAGGAATGACAGAACAACTGGGTGACAAGTCTTCAGCATTTTCTGACCTTTTTTTTTTTTTCTACGTCCACAGGTTTGTTAAGGAGAAAAGACCAACCATCTCTCCAAACTTTAACTTCTTGGGTCAGCTTCTGGACTTTGAGAAGAAGATAAAGGTTCAGACTGGCCAGACAGCGCCGGTCTGCAAACTGAAGCTACATCTGGAGTATGGCACCGTTCCAGTGGAGGTCCCTCAGCAGCCAGCAAGTCCATCGCTCGCTTTTCCTACCTCATCCGAGCCACCGAGAACGCAGGAGGAAGTGGCGGCTCCTCTCCTGCAAGGCCTCAATGGTCTGCATGTGTCCCAGAGGGAGAAGATGGAGGACAGCAATAAGATGAAGCGTTCGTTCTCTCTGGACATAAAGTCTGTGTCTTACTGCAGCACGGTCACCACGCAACCTGGAACTTCCACTTCAGAAGGCCTGGAGGGAGGGGGCAGCAAGTTGTGCCAGTTCTCCCCAGTAGAGGAAGTGTCCGAGCAAACGCCGGAGTCCAGCCCTGACCGTGAACAGGCAGCAGTAAAGGTCCCAGAGAAGCCTATCACCTGCCGGCAAGCAGAAAACAAAGGGCGGCAGCAGCAAATGTTGAGCCGCAGCAGCATCCGGTCCCTGGCAGCTCCACTGCTCCGTAGTGGGAGCATGGAGGACAATCGCAAAAGTAACTTTCTTTTTGGACTGTCCAGCAGCCAGCAGCACTTGGCCAAGCCAGCTCTGGGCCTGAAAGACTGGCACTCGGACATTCTAGCGACTCAGGCCTCCTCACTGACTGGCAGCTGGTACTTCAGCCCAGACGCCCCCGCCCACTTCTACTCTGCGTCTACTTTGTATGGAGGGGGAAACTTCACGGCCTTCAGCTGTGGTCAGCTGCCCGCTGACCCTTGCTGCGCAGTGCGCAGGAGGCAGAAGCCCAGTGCTCGTGGGGACTCTCGACGCAGTTGGCATGAGGAAAGTCCCTTTGAAAAGCAATTTAAAAGGCGCAGCTGCCAAATGGAGTTTGGAGATGAACTGGTGGATGGCCGAACCCGAGAGGAGCTGGGCAAAGTTGGCAGTCAGACCAGCTTCTCAGGAAGTATGGAAATCATTGAAGTGTCCTGAGGCGGGCACTGGGGGTGAGCCGGGCAGCGGAGCTTCCTGGGTTAATCATTAATATTATTGTTTTGTTTTCTTGTTTCCAAATCATTTTGTTCCCTATAAATCTGAATGGAGGATTGCAGAATGTTGTGTTCAGTTAGCCAGGTGGGCAGCTGCACATGGTAAGAACTGATGAGACGGTTGCCCCCTTGGACAATGCCCCCTGTACTTAACACAGAATGCTTACAGCTCCACCAAACCTTTAAGATGGGCAGACTGGCTTATGAGTGTGCCCCGCACAGCATTCTGTTTAATGTAATACCCTGGTGCCACCTTTCATAATCTCCAGGGACTAATCACAGATATGAAGAAAGGACAGTGTTGATTTAGTGGAGGAAAAAAAAATTGCTATTACATTGTATAGTTTAGGGAGAAATGATCCTTTGAGGGAATCTAAGGAGGGGGTATAAAATAATTGGAAAGTTACTCTATGTGGTAACCCTGAGCTGATCTAAGCACAGGGGAGGTAGGAGTATCTTTCCTGGAGACTGGTCATTGATTCTTTAAATTATAGGGGTGCCCTGACATAGTTATAACCCCCCCTTTATTTACGTTTCATCACTCTAGTCACATACAGAGCTGCACACACAATTTAGGTTCCATTGCCTCCTCCCTGCACTGACTGATGTAGAGATACTGCATTGCATGTGATTTGGCATCTACTGCCTGCACAGCTCTGAGGGATTCATAGTGGCAGAATTTGTGACTGCAGCTCTGGAGGTGATTGAGGGATAATAGTTTCAGTACAAAAAGGGTTTTCAGCATTTTTAAACACTGCAGTCAGAACCTAGAATTCCTCGTACAGGCTTCACATATGCCGTGTGACAGAAGATTATCTGTATATAAAGGATGGGGGTGGTCCTGGATCGCTGAGGGTGGCTCTCAGATTTTTTTGTAGGAAGTTTACAAAGAATTCCTCCTGTGAATCCTCTTCGTGTTCTGATTGTATCGGTTCTGTTGATTTTTCTAGTGCCTTATAGCCTGGAGTTCACCTACCAGAGTTCTCCCCCCCCCCACGTGGCATATTACAGGTTAAATTTACAACGAATGTTCAGGTACTTTGCTTTAGGCCCCAGGCACACGTATGTGTTTTGCGGTCCGCAAAATATGGATAGAGGCAGTGCACGTGTCATCATTTTTTTTTCCCCACCTCTTTTAGAAATGTCCTATTCTTGTGGTGCCACGGAACGGACATGTATTTCTTTGCAGCCCCATTGAAATTAATGACTCTGCATCTGATCCGCAAAAAAATGCAGATTGGATACGGACTGAAAATAAGGTCATGTTCATGGGGCCTTTCTTGTTTTTTAACATGTGTAACATCATGACCCCTACTCTAGTCACATCCAGAGCTGCAATCAAAATTCTGGTTTGCTGCAGGGTCTTGCACCACCCAGCCTGTGCTGGTTCAGTGTCTAGCCCAAACACCTCCTGCTCTGGTGCATTTTGTACCTGTACTGGTGGATCTCCGCTGTGCCTCTACCATATGTCTGTTACTGTGTTCTAGGTTCACATTGCGTTTGCCCTGTACAGGTTTTTTCGTAGGGTTACATCTAAATGCCCGAAAAGAATATTCAAACATTCACTTTAAGGCCTCTTTCACACAGGCGTCGCGTGTGAGGGCCGGATAGGATGCGGGTGCGTCGTGGGAAAATCGTGCGATTTTTATTTATTTTTTGCCTGCGAGTGGGGTGAGTTTTGTATGCGATTGCGTTACGTTCTTTAGTTTTTTCCGCGTGAGTGCAATGCACGTGCGTGAAAAAACTGAATCTGGTACCCAGACCCAAACCCGGACTTCACTGAAATTCGGGTTTGGGTTAATTATTCTGTAGATTTTGGGGTACTTTCACACTTGCAGCAGGACGGATCCGACAGGCTGTTTACCCTGTCAGATCCGTCCTTCCGCTATTTCGCCATGCCGCTGTACCGCCACTCAATAGTCAATGGGGACGGGGGCGGAGCTCCGGCGCAGCACGGCAGTTTGTTGTGAGAGGCCTCTGGACTAAAAAGTCGGACATGCAGTACTTTTAATCCAGCGGCCTTTTGCCGTGCTGCGCCAGAGCTCCGCCCCCGTCCCCATTATAGTCAATGGGGACGGAGCGGCAGCACGGCGAAATAGCAGAAGGACGGATCAGACAGGGTGAACAGCCTGTCGGATCCGTCCTGCCGCAAGTGTGAAAGTACCCTTAATATTTTCCCTTATAACATGGTTATAAGGGAAAATAATAGCATTGTTAATAAAAAATAAAAGTAAATTAGGGATGGAGGGGTTAAAAAAATAAATTAATTAAACTCACCTCATCCACTTGTTCGCGCAGCTCGGCTTGTCTTCTTTCTTCTTCTTTGATGACCTTGGAGGAAAGAACCTTTGGTGACATCACCACGCTCATCACATGGTCCATGAGCGCAGTGACGTCACCAAAGGTCCTTTTCCTCCAAGGTCATCAAAGAAGAAGAAAGATGAGCCGGGCTGCGCGAACAAATGGATGAGGTGAGTTTAATTAATTATTTTCATCCCTAATTTACTTAGCATTCTATTATTTACTTAGCATTCTAGAATGCTATTACATATTAACCATGTTATAAGGGAAAATGAATAATGATCGGGTCCCCATCCCGATCGTCACCTAGAAACCATGCGTGAAAATTGCACCGCATCCGCACTTGCTTGCGATTTTCACGCAGCCCCATTCACTTCTATGGGGCCTGCGTTGTGTAAAAAATGCACAATATAGAGCATGCTGCGATTTTTCACGCAACGCACAAGTGATGCGTGAAAATCACCGCTCATGTGCACAGCCCCATAGAAATAAATGGGTCCGGATTCAGTGCGGGAGCAAAATGCGTTCACCTCACGCATTGCACCCGCGCGGAAAACTCACCCGTGTGAAAGGGGCCTAATGGGTCAAGTGGAGATAAAAGGATTCATCTTTAGACTCTGCTATACTGTCTGGTAAAGAAGCTGGAAACAAATGGAAAGCAGGTTAAATGGAGTAATGAATCCTTTACCCTGGGTTCACACCTGAGCGTTTCTGAGACGCGCGTTTTAGTCGCGCGTTTTTTGCAATAGTTGACGCGCGTTTGTGTGATTGACTGCAGTGTTGTCCAATGAGTCTATGGACAAACGCCCAAAAAAAAAGCTCAAGAACTTGTTTATGCGTCGGGCGTTTTACAGCGCGTTCAAACGCGCTGTAAAACGCTCAAGTGTGAACCAGGGCCATAGGGAAGCATTGGTTTTCACGTGTTGAGCGTTTTACAGCGCGTTTGAACGCGCTGTAAAACGCTCAGGTGTGAACTTAGGGTTAATCTCCGCTTTACCCATATGTTTGAATACTGTTTTCAGGTATTTAGATGTATAATCCTGGAAAGCTTTAAGAAGGACTAAAACGCAATGTGAACCCAGCCTTATATGCGCATCAGCAGTGGGACAACTTCAAAGTAGCGACCAGCAGATTTGTGACTTTAGTTCTAGGTGCGACTGGAGCAGGTCAGATATGTGACTAAAGTGTAAATTCAGGTGTTTCATTGGGTCAGCATAAGATGTTGTGCACTACTTTTTTTTTTTTTTCTTCAAAAATGCAGGGTTTTTTTGAGGGGGAGAGGAGGAAAAAACGCCATGGCCAGATGTTATATGTTGGCCAATAAGAGATTATAATGCCCTACAAATGCTGCGTTTTTTTGTAGTGGTGTTTAAATGAGTTTCCTGGTGTTTTTTTTTTATTTTTTTGCTTCCTCAACATTTTGGGGCTAGGTTCACATTTGTAGTGCTGCAATCTGTCAGTCTGTTCAGGCAGAGACAGCCTGCGAGAGTTCTCCGGATCTGGCATTGCCAGATGTTACCAAAATGCCTGCCGGTCCCATTAACTATAATGACATCTGGCGGAGATCCGGCCACTACCTGGCAAATATGCTGCACGCAGCAGTTTTTGTCCGACTGTTTCCCGTAATTCTGCAATGGAAAAGCCTGCCAGAAGGCTGTACTGTAAATGTGAAAGAGGCCTAAATCGCAGCACCTTCTGGGTGCGGTGTTTTTTCATAGACTTCTCTACAGGGCAAAAAAAGGTCTGAATGAAAATGTGTGATTAAAAAATACACCACCCAGGATAACAGACTGAACTGACGTATGTCTTTTTTTCAGCTTTATAAACTATGTTACCCCCAGGGGAAAAAAAAACTTGTAAACAAAAAAAACATGAATTTCATGTATTATTTTTTTTTTTTAACAAGCAAAAAGTGGTGTTGACAGCTGTGCATTTTATATCCAATGATCTTTATCAGATCACTTTTGCTGTGGGACCTCACTGCCAATAAGCTGTGGCCGGTGGACTCCCTCATACCCCACATATTGGGAGCATCAGGCTACTCCACAGGAGTTACTTACAGATTTGAAGCACTCTAATGGGAGTTGTAATAACATGGAGTTGGCCCTGGTGCCCGATGTCTGACAGATAACCTCCTGATACATTGTAGCAAATCAGAATCACTCGCTGCCTTCAACCAATCACAAGTCTCGTCTTCAGTGTCTTTCTTTCTCGTCAGGAATGTTCAGGGACTTCGTCTTTTCTTCTTCAGCCCATAGAACTGCAAATGTCACAAATCAGTGACTCATTTTGTACTCAGTTTCTGGCAAAACATGCGCGGATCAATCCTGTGATTTATCTGGTTATCTGTTATATTTTGGATTTTGAGCCTTAATTCTGAGACCATGAACCAAACATTAAAAATTCAAGTGAATTGTTCAGAGTCCTGTGGTTATTTCATATCACAAGAGGGAAAGTTAAAGGGGCACTGTTATTGTAACCTTTGTATAATGAGAAGTTCTACATCAGGGCTGGCCAACCTGCGGCTCTCCAGCTGTTGTAAAACTACAATTCCCACCATGCCCTGCTGTAGGCTGATAGCTGTAGGCAGTCTTTGCATGCTGGGAGTTGTAGTTTTGCAACAGCTGGAGAGCCGCAGGTTGGCCATCCCTGTTCTACATATTTGTGATAAGCTTTCTTTTTTTTTTTTTTCATGATCTTTGCTGTCAGCGAATGGCAAAATTTACATTCGGAAACGAAACATCTGTGATGACCTACTGACTACACTCAGCAGAGGGTGTGTTTCAGTGTGACATGAACAGCCTGGACTCCAGCCTGATACATTTTACCTGCACTGATACACTAGAACTGTAGACAGATTGGTGCTGCTGATGTGTTTACATCACAGGGGATTTGCTACACTCAAAAAACTGTATCAAGACCTCAACTGTGAGCAAACTAGAGCAGGATGGTTTTTCAGCCTCTGCATGTATGTAAAAATGTTCCGGACTGCAGGAGAAAGATCTTCAGAATGATGAGTAATTGTGGCAAAGTTTCAGAACTTTTCAGTAATTCTTCAGCTGCCAATCATGTATCTCATACTTCCTAGGAGAGAGGCACATGAGCATCCAGGGACATATGAGGACTCCTTGCTACTAACGGCTCAATCTCAGACTGTACAGCAGCTAGAGATATCATCTAAGCTGTAAAACAAGACCAGGATCACGGTATGAGCTACATATACTCTGGGATGAGAAGAGGGATGCTAGCGGGTGATGTGCTGACAGACTGCAGGGAGAGGAGGAAAGGCATAGGTCCTCCTCCTCCCTGTGTAACTGCATTTGACCCTGGGTACTTTTTCCCCCCTCTCTTCTCTCCCTTATTTAACCCACAATAAAGGGTATAGCCTTGTCATAGTAAGAATAATGTTTGTTATGCTAATACATATTGCTGGTTTCTTTATAACCATACAGGTGAAACTCTAAAAATTTGAATATTGTGCAAAGTTCATTTATGTCAGTAATGCCACTTAACCCCTTAAGGACCGAGGACGTACCGGTACGCCCTATTTCCCGAGTCCTTAAGGACCGAGGACGTACCGGTACGTCCTGACTTAAAATCTGCATTCCGGCGCCGCAGGGGTTAATCGGAACGGGACGCCGGCTGAAATCATTCAGCCGGCATCCCGTAACAACGCAGGGGGGGGTCATTGGACCCCCCCGTATCGGCGATCGCAGAAAACCGCAGGTCAATTCAGACCTGCGGTTTTCTGCGTTTCCGGTCCATTCGGGTGTCCTGTGACCCGATGAACCGGAAAAAGACTGCGATCGGTGGCGTAATTTTACACCACCAATCGCAGTCCGAGGATTTGCAGAGGCGGAGCTGGCCCTGGTGCTGAACGCCGCTGTCCAGGGTGCTGATTGGTGCAGGGGAGAGAGGCGCGAGATTCAAACTTCCTGCGCTCCTCTCTCCCCTCCTCTTCCTGTCCAGCACCCTGACCGTGCAGCATCGTCCAGCACCAGCTCCTGTGTCCCCCTAAATCGGCATCCATCACCCTCCTGCACCCATCGCCACCCAGGTAGGTTAGGGTCAGTGAGGGAGAGGCACCGTTAGGCAGGGAAAGAAGGGAAAAGTTAAAAAAAAAAAAAAAAAAAAAAGCACATTTATTCCAAACTTTTTTTTTTCAACTTTCAGACCCCAGACCCCCCCTGCCACTTGCCCCCCCCGCATCCCCCCACCACCAGCCCCCCCCCCACCAACCCCCTCCCCCCACCACCAGACCCTTCCCCCACCACCACATTTTTTTTTTTCTGCGTGCGCTGACTGGCCGGCACTTTTTAGCGTCCGTCCACTGTTAGCGCATCGCCCGCCCCACCACCCCACCGACCGCTGATCAGCGTTGAACCGCAGATCAGCAAGTTTGAACTTTTTTTTTTTTTTTTTTTTCCTAACACTTGCCCATTTTTTTTGCCTGGACTTTTTAGTACGTGAACACCCGTGCCCCCACACACACGCACATAGAATAAAGGTTTACACGCACGCACATACACACGCACACACACACACCCATGGCCCGCCGGGTGTTCTCAGCCGAGGAGGCATATGCCCAGATTGCCTCCGACTCTGAGAGCCCCAGTGAGGATGAGGATGACCCCACGTTCCTTTTGTCATCCGCATCCTCCTCATCATCATCGGATGACGATGAGCCACCAAGGCAGCGGAGACGCCGCCAGGCGGAGCCAGGGGCCACACATGCTAGGGATCCTGTGGCCCACCCTAGTACGAGCCGCCCTGGGGTTCGTACTGGTTTCCCGGCCCACCAAATAAGTTCACCGGAGCCCCCTGCCGATGAACTTAGCTGGTGTCCCCCAGTGGACTTTGAGCCTGAGATTCCGGATTTCGCTGGCAATCCTGGAATCCAGATTCCCACAGTGGGGTTTACTGAAATAGACTTTTTTAGTTTTTTTTTCAGTAACCCACTGGTGAATTTGATGGTGGAGCAGACGAATCTGTACGCCCAACAGTTCGTCGCTCAAAACCCAGGCTCAGTTTTGGCTAGACCCGGTGGCTGGACGCCGGTCAGTGCAGCCGAGATGAGGACATTTTGGGGCCTCGTGCTGCATATGGGTCTAGTCCAAAAACCCAGTGTCAGGCAATACTGGAGTGGGGACGTCCTATACCAGACCCCACTGTACAGTATGGTCATGACACGTCACCGGTTTGAGGCCATCCGGAAATGTCTGCATTATTCCGATAATGCAGCATGTCCCCCCCGAGGTGATCCTGCCTATGACCGGCTGTACAAGATACGGCCGGTCATCGATCACTTTGGGGCCACATTTCAGCAGGCCTACGTACCTGGAAGGGAGGTCGCGGTTGATGAGTCTCTCGTTGCGTTCAAGGGGAGACTCAGTTTCCGCCAATACATTCCCACAAAGCGGGCGAGGTATGGCGTGAAGCTATACAAAATTTGTGAGAGTACCTCAGGGTACACTTACAAATTTCGTGTGTACGAGGGGCGAGATTCCCGGATTCAACCACCAGAATGTCCCCCCACTCTGGGTGTTACCGGGAAACTCGTGTGGGACCTTATGTACCCACTGCTGGATAAGGGTTACCACTTGTACGTGGACAACTTTTATACCAGCATTCCCTTGTTCAGGTCCCTTGCCGCCAGATCCACGTTCGCTTGTGGGACCGTGCGGAAAAATCAACGCGGCCTCCCTGCCTACCCCCTCCAGGTACCTATCCCCAGGGGTGAGACCCGTGCACTTACCAGTGGAAACCTGTTGCTGGTCAGGTATAAGGACAAGAGGGATGTCCTTATGCTGTCCACAATCCACGGTAACAGCACCACCCCAGTCCCTGTGCGAGGTACCGCGGCAACGGTCCTCAAGCCCGATTGTATCGTCGACTACAATCGGTATATGGGAGGAGTTGATCTCTCTGATCAAGTCCTCACGCCATATAACGCCATGCGCAAAACCCGGGCATGGTACAAAAAAGTTGCGGTCTACATGGTGCAGGTTGCCATGTACAACTCTTTTGTACTAGCCCGAAGCGCTGGCAGCACAGGGACATTCCTCCAATTCTATGAGGCAGTCCTCAAAGACCTGATCTTTTCGGACCGGGAAAGAGCAGGCCGGAGTACCTCGGGAACTGGAGGCGCCCGGATCGTCCCTGGCCAACACTTTCCAGGTGTGGTCCCCCATACTGGAAAGAAGGGACGAACCCAAAAAAAGTGCAGAGTGTGTCACAAGAGGGGGATACGGAAGGACACCACAACTCAATGTGACACGTGCCCCGATCATCCGGGCCTCTGCATTATCGATTGCTTCAGGGAGTATCACACTTCCATGGAGTACTAAATTTTTATAATCCCCAACAGTTCACTAGAGAACATAAAACACTATGGCTCTCAGACTTTGGAGACACGAAAACAATTTTTCTTTCCCCAAAAAATATTAGTTTTAGTGCAGGCATCCTCAAACTGCGGCCCTCCAGATGTTGTAAAACTATAACTCCCAGCATGCCCAGACAACCTACAGCCATCATCAGGGCATGGTGGGAATTGTAGTTTTACAACATCTGGAGGGCCGCAGTTTTAGGATGCCTGCTTAGTGTCTCCAAAGTCTGAGAGCCATACATATTGGGCATCGTCGCGTGCGTAAAAGTCGTCGCTATAAAAATAACTTTTTACCAAACGCCTCGGATGAACGGTGTTAAAAATATAAAATAAAAACGGTGCCAAAACACCTATTTTTGGGCAAAATTTAAATTTAAATCCATTTTGCCGGTAATAAAGCAAGGGTTAACAGCCAAACAAAACTAAACATTTATTGCCCCAATTCTGTAGTTTGCAGAAACACCCCATATGTGGTCGTAAATGGCTATATAGCCGCACGGCAGGGCATAGAACGAAGGGAACTCCATACGGTTTCTGGAAGGCAGATTTTGATGGACAGTTTTTTTTTTTTGACACCATGTCCCATTAGAAGCCCCCCCTGATGTAGCCTAGACTAGAAACTCCAAAAAAGTGACCCCATCTAAGAAACTACACCCCTCAAGGTATTCAAAAATTACTTTACAAACTATGTTAACCCTTTAGGTGTTCCACAAAACTAAATAGCGAATGTAGAAACAATTTTAGAATTAAATTTTTTTGTTACATTGCCTCAAAAAAGAGTAATATAGAGCAACCAAAAATCTAATTTACCCCAAAAATTGTCCCAAAACAACAACCACCTTATCCCGTAGTTTTCTAGATGGGGTCACTTTTATGGAGTTTCTACTCTAGGGGTGCATCAGGGGGCTTGAAAGGGTACATGGTGTAAATAAACCAGTCCAGCAAAATCTGCCTTCCAAAAACCGTATGGCGTTCCCCTTCTTCTATGTCCTGCCGTTTAGCCAAACAGTAGTTTACGACCACATATGGGGTGTTTTTGCAAACTACAGAATCAGGGCAACCCATTTTGAGTGTTGTTTGGCAGTTAACCCTTGTTTTACTCCTGGAAAAAATTGATTATATTGGAAAATTTTCCAAAAAATAGAAATTTCAAAATTGTTTCTCCATCTGCCATTAACTCTTGTGGAACACCTAAAGGGTTAACAAAGTTTGTAAACCCAGTTTTGAATACCTTGAGGGGTGTACTTTCTTAGATGGAGTCACTTTTTTGAAATTTCTATTCTAGGGGTGCAACAGGGGGCTTCAAATGGGACATGGTATAAACAAAACCAGTCCAGCAAAATCTGCCTTCCAAAAACCGTATGGCGTTCCCCTTCTTCTATGTCCTGCCGTTTAGCCAAACAGTAGTTTACGACCACATATGGGGTGTTTTTGCAAACTACAGAATCAGGGCAACCCATTTTGAGTGTTGTTTGGCAGTTAACCCTTGTTTTACTCCTGGAAAAAATTGATTATATTGGAAAATTTTCCAAAAAATAGAAATTTCAAAATTGTTTCTCCATCTGCCATTAACTCTTGTGGAACACCTAAAGGGTTAACAAAGTTTGTAAACCCAGTTTTGAATACCTTGAGGGGTGTACTTTCTTAGATGGAGTCACTTTTTTGAAATTTATATTCTAGGGGTGCAACAGGGGGCTTCAAATGGGACATGGTATAAACAAAACCAGTCCAGCAAAATCTGCCTTCCAAAACCCATATGGTGTTCCCCTCCTTCTATGTGCTCCCGTTCGGCCAAATAGTAGTTTACGACCACATATGGGGTGTTTCTGTAAACTACAGAATCAGGGCAACCCATTTTGAGTGTTGTTTGGCAGTTAACCCTTGTTTTACTCCTGGAAAAAATTGATTATATTGGAAAATTTTCCAAAAAATAGAAATTTCAAAATTGTTTCTCCATCTGCCATTAACTCTTGTGGAACACCTAAAGGGTTAACAAAGTTTGTAAACCCAGTTTTAAATACCTTGAGGGGTGTACTTTCTTAGATGGAGTCACTTTTTTGAAATTTCTATTCTAGGGGTGCAACAGGGGGCTTCAAATGGGACATGGTATAAACAAAACCAGTCCTGCAAAATCTGCCTTCCAAAACCCATATGGTGTTCCCCTCCTTCTATGTGCTACCGTTCGGCCAAACAGTAGTTTACGACCACATATGGGGTGTTTCTGCAAACTACAGAATCAGGGCAACCCATTTTGAGTGTTGTTTGGCAGTTAACCCTTGTTTTACTCCTGGAAAAAATTGATTATATTGGAAAATTTTCCAAAAAATAGAAATTTCAAAATTGTTTCTCCATCTGCCATCAACTCTTGTGGAAGACCTAAAGGGTTAATAAAGTTTGAAAAAACAGTTTTGAATACCTTGAGGGGTGTAGTTTCTAGAATGGGGTCATTTTTGTGAGGTTTCTATTATCTAAGCCTCACAATATGACTGCAAACCTGAACTGGTCCATAAAAAGTGGGATTTTGAAGATTTCTCAAAAATTTCAAAATTTGCTTCTAAACTTCTAAGCCTTGTAACATCCCCAAAAAATAAAATATCATTCCCAAAATGCTACAAACATGAAGTAGACATATGGGGAATGTAAAGTCATCACAATTTTTGGGGGTATTACTATGTATTACAGAAGTAGAGAAACTGAAACTTTGAAATTTTTGGTAAAAAATGTATTTTTTTATGCAAAAAAATTAACTTTTTTGACCCAATTTTAGCAGTGTCATGAAGTACAATATGTGACGAAAAAAACAATCTCAGAACGGCCTGGGTAAGTCGAAGCGTTTTAAAGTTATGAGCACTTAAAGTGACACTGGTCAGATTTGCAAAAAATGGCCTGGTCCTTAAGGTGAAAATGAGCCTGGTCCTTAAGGGGTTAAAAGGTGAAACTAACATATGAGATCGACTCATTACATGCAAAGCGAGATATTCCCAGCCTTTATTTGTTATAATTTGGATGATTATGGTGTACAGCTTATGAAACCCCAAAGTCATGATCTCAGGTGCCCTTTGCTCAGGGGGTATGGATTAATTACCTGACTAGAGTGTGACACTTTGAGCCTAGAATATTGAACCTTTTTCATAAAATTCTAATTTTAAGCTGCATTAATGCAATTCCTTTTAATTTTCATTACTGAAATAATTATTTGCGAGTTTCACCTGTATATTGTGCCTGTGAATAAACTAGTAATGTTTTCGGTTTCTAAGCATAAAAGCACTATTCACAATATAGTAAGGCTGACGCCTTTTTATTAAAGGTTAAATGAGAGAGAAATAAATAACAGAAAAAACACGTCTCTCCTGGGACTTGAATTTAGGATTTCTACTTGCAAGACTGACCACTTTATCACCAAGCAATAGCCTTGCCACGTAGAAAAGAATGTATTTTTATTTTTTTTCTATACTTGGAAAGCTTATACATATTAGTGTTTTCTTTATAATCATGCCTGTGAATATAGCAGTAATATGTATATTAGCTTTCTAAACATAGAAATCTACTTTTCTTACTATGTTAAGGGTCCATTCACACGTCCGTTGTTTCTTTTCTGATCTGTTCCGTTTTTTTGCGGAACAGATCTGGACCAGTTCTGTACCCATTTATTTTCAATGGGTCCTGAAAAAAATCGGATAGCACAATGTGTGCTGTCAGTTTCGGTTGTTCCGTTCCGCATGTCCGAAAAAATATAAAACTTGTCCTATTATTATCCGCAAAATCGGATCCTGGTACAATACAAAGTCAATGGATCCGCAAAAAACGGATGACATACGGATGACATTTTCAGGAACAACGGATCCGCAAAAAAACGGACCGCAATTCGGGATATAGAAAAATACTGACGTGTGAATGTAGCCTAAGGCTGTAAATAGTGTATAAGATATGTACATGCTAAAACACAGATCTGCTCTCGGCATGCTGATGTCTAGCCCTGTCAATCCAGGAGAGGGGGGAGTGTGCAGAGCACAGGGGGTGATTACAAAAGCAGTGCTCCAAGGATTCAGCCCTTTTCCGTGGTGCTCCAACTTGCTTATTTGCATATAACTAATCTGTCAAGCTTTTTAGCATACAGACAAAAGAAATGTATAGTTTTACTCTGCATGATCAACCCTACGAGTCAGTATGCCTGGTTTAATAGGTTAATCATGCTGACAGACTCTTTAAGGCCCCTATGCCCAATGAAGAAAGCATTTGTTGGGAAGGAAGCGTTCCTTCCCGACAATTACTTGATCGTTAATGGAGGAGACTGTTGCATTTAAATACAGTGATCTCCTCCCCAGTATGGTGAAGAGTGATCGCTAATGTCATTGCTCTTCCTCATACAGACTCATTGTTTGCTGGCAGCAGAGTGTGTTTAGATTGCACGATCTGCCGACGGCCAACGATGATTTAGGGGTCAGTACAAACTATTCTATTACCCGATGAACGATCGTTTTGGCAGCACCTTTACACAGGCAGATTATCACTAACAAGTGTCCATACGAACGCTCGTTAGCGCTAGTCTGCCCGAACAGTGCAGTGGGCAGTGTAAAGATCCCTTAAACTGGCTGTTTCTCTAGCAATATATGGTAAATTGGCTTAGTTGCCCACAGCAACCAATCAGATTCCACCTTTCATTTTTAAAATGAGCTCTGAAAATGAAAGGAAGAATCTGATTAGTTGCTATGGGCAACTAAACCAGTTTCCCTTAACACCAGTTTTGATAAATGTTCCCCCATTTTTGCTTACTAATTGTCACAATAAACAATTTGTTTCAATAGTTTGACAAAAGCAGCATTCAGCCACCTTTCATACGAGCACCACCTTCTCTACAAACAGCTGATAGGTCATCAATATAAGAAAAAGCAGACAACCCCTTGTGTAATGCTTTATATATTAGGTTTACGGATTTATACTTTTTCATCAGAATTGCAGTTTGTATAGGGGACTGAAAATGACATACCATATATTTGAATGCAAAAAATTGGTTGGTGTCTTCCTGTGGTTTAGGCATTTCTTTAAGGGTGAAGTCACACAAATGTGTGACATCCCTGCCCCTTTTGCAGGCCACAAACTATGGGCATCAGCCGTGTGCACCCCCCATCCTGGTGTGGACCCGATGACATACAGATGCTATCCACATCTTTTCCGGCCACGTTGAAATTAATGGGTGCGATTCGGATGCAGAACAAAAATATGGTTGAGTGAATGGGGCCTTAGACACAGCATCATTACAGGAGTATGAGCAGAACACTGACCTGAGTCATTGATGATGTTGTGTCTATAGTTCTTAGCTTTACAAGCCCTGTCACGCTTCATGTGATGTCATTGGGACAGGGAACCAACACAGCAGATCACCAAATCAAGAATATACGTTGTTTCCTATTAATGCTGAAAATTGCAAAAAAAAAACATTTGGGTTGTTGCTCTTTGATAAAATTTCAGTATCACTTTGGATCTCTTCCCAACTGCAGGTGCAGAACATGGTCCACAGATTCCAATCTCCAGGTGAACGTCTTTAGTTAGTCCAGTCACCTGCAAATAGAGATATATGACCCTCCCCCCGACTAACACTGATGCTATACTGACATGTCTCACCAAGGCCTCATGCCCATGACCGGGTGCCAGCCATGTCCGTGCTGCGGTCCGCAATGCAAGGGCACTGACCGTGTGTCTGCAGACGCGGACCCATTCAATTGAATGGGATCCGCATCGCAAAAAAAAGTAGTGCATACACTATTTTTTGCAGTGTGGAGCCACAGACAGAAAACCCACAGAAGCACTCCATAGATCCGTGCCTCTGTTCAGCAACGTATCTTCCGGATTGCAGACCCATTCAAGTCAATGTTTTCAGGCCGCAATATGGGCAAGGACCTGCTACTGTTGTGTCCATGAGGCCTAAGGGCTCTTTCACACGTCAGTGATTTCCATCAGTGACTGTGAGCCAAAACCAGGAGTGTAGACTACCCAGACATGAGGTATAAAGGAAAGATCTGCACCTGTTCTGTGGTTAGAGCCGCACCTGGTTTTGGTTCACAATCACTGATGGAAATCACTGACCGAACACTGACTGTGTGAATAAGGCCTTATACAGAATGTGTCAAGATCTGTTCAGGGAAAAACTGGTGGTTTTGCACTCAAGTTCAATCAGTTTTGTCTGCAACCGCATTTTTCTCTGTCTGGATTGTACAGTCGTGGGCAAGTTTTGAGAATTACATAAATATTGGAAAAGTTGCTGCTTAAAGAGGACCTTTCACCTGGAAAAACATTGTGAACTAAGTCCTGACATATACAGCCGTGGCCAAAAGTTTTGAGAATTACATAAATATTGGAAGTTGGAAAAGTTGCTGCTTAAGTTTTTAAAATAGCAATTTGCATATACTCCAGAATGTTATGAAGAGTGATCAGATGAATTGCATAGTCCTTCTTTGCCATGAAAATTAACTTAATCCCCCAAAAAACTTTCCACTGCATTTCATTGCTGTCATTAAAAGGACCTGCTAAGATCATTTCAGTAATCGTCTTGTTAACTCAGGTGAGAATGTTGACGAGCACAAGGCTGGAGATCATTATGTCAGGCTGATTGAGTTAAAATGGCAGACTGACCTGTTAAAAGGAGGGTGATGCTTGAAATCATTGTTCTTCCATTGTTAACCATGGTGACCTGCAAAGAAATGCGTGCAGCCATCATTGTGTTGCATGAAAATGGCTTCACAGGCAAGGATATTGTGGCTACTAAGATTGCACCTCAATCAACAATGTATAGGATCATCAAGAACTTCAAGGAAAGAGGTTCAATTCTTGTTAAGAAGGCTTCAGGGCATCCAAGAAAGTCCAGCAAGCGCCAGGATCGTCTCCTAAAGAGGATTCAGCTGCGGGATTGGAGCGCCACCAGTGCAGAGCTTGCTCAGGAATGGCAGCAGGCAGGTGTGAGCGCATCTGCCTGCACAGTGAGGCGAAGACTTTTGGAAGATGGCCTGGTGTCAAGAAGGGCAGCAAAGAAGCCACTTCTCTCCAAAAAAAACATCAGGGACAGATTGATCTTCTGCAGAAAATATGGTGAATGGACTGCTGAGGACTGGGGCAAAGTCATATTCTCCGATGAAGCCTCTTTCCGATTGTTTGGGGCATCAGGAAAAAGGCTTGTCCGGAGAAGAAAAGGTGAGCGCTACCATCAGTCCTGTGTCATGCCAACAGTAAAGCATCCTGAGACCATTCATGTGTGGGGTTGCTTCTCATCCAAGGGAGTGGGCTCACTCACAATTTTGCCCAAAAACACAGCCATGAATAAAGAATGGTACCAAAACACCATCCAACAGCAACTTCTTCCAACAATCCAACAACAGTTTGGTGAAGAACAATGCATTTTCCAGCACGATGGAGCACCGTGCCATAAGGCAAAAGTGATAACTAAGTGGCTTGGGGACCAAAATGTTGACATTTTGGGTCCATGGCCTGGAAACTCCCCAGATCTTAATCCCATTGAGAACTTGTGGTCAATCCTCAAGAGGCGGGTGGACAAACAAAAACCCACTAATTCTGACAAACTCCAAGAAGTGATTATGAAAGGATGGGTTGCTATCAGTCAGGAATTGGCCCAGAAGTTGATTGAGAGCATGCCCAGTCGAATTGTAGAGGTCCTGAAAAAGAAGGGCCAACACTGCAAATACTGACTCTTTGCATAAATGTCATGTAATTGTCGATAAAAGCCTTTGAAACGTATGAAGTGCGTGTAATTATATTTCACTACATCACAGAAACAACTGAAACAAAGATCTATAAGCAGTTTAGCAGCAAACTTTGTGAAAACTAATATTTGTGTCATTCTAAAAACTTTTGACCACGACTGTACTCATTTTTAACATGCATGAAACTGAAAAAAAACCTGAAGAATTATAAACTACATTTCCTAGCTACCATCAGTGAAAAACTCATTGAATCCGGATGCATTGTTTTTAACGCAGCCCTATTCACTTATACAGGGGCAAAGGTAGGGTGAAAACCCACAATATAAAACGTGTTGCAATTTTTCTACAACCCAAGAGGCTGCGTTAACATGTTCACAGAACCATTTAAATGAATGGGTCCAGATTCAGTCTGGATGTTATGTGTTCAGTTCACGCATCGCACCCGGACAGAAAACTCGCTCGTGTGAAAGAGCCCTAATCGGATTTAGACACAAATTTAGAAAAGTTTACAAATGTTAATCATAAATATATTTTATGTTCTATCAAACTAAAGTCCTTATTTATCAAAATCAGTGATAAGCAGGGCGCTCTAGTGGTGATAGATAATTTCAGTCCTCACCTCTTCCGTGTTTTCTCCTGTCCCTATACTACAAACAGTGATAAGTAGGGTGTTCTAGTGGTGATAGATAATCAGTCCTTATCTCTCCTGTCCCTATACTACAAACAGTGATAATAATCAGTCATCACCTCTCCTGTCCTTATACTATAAACAGTGATAAATTAAACAAACAAAAGACATGGAGCTCATAGAATAGCTATAAAAATATATCTTTAAAGAGATTCGGTCACCTCGTTTTAGCGTATAGAGCTGCGGACATTGACGGCTGGATCGCCGCTAGCATGTCCGCAATATACCGGTCCTATAGCGCTGTGTCCTTTTATTGTGTTTAAAAAAAGATTTAATAGATATGTAAATCAGCCTGGTAAGGAGCCCAAGGGGCTGTACTAACCTTCTTGGAGCCCAGCCACGCCCCCCTGTGAAGGAGCCCCTGCTCCTAAGTGTGGGATTTCCAGGGCGACTCAGGATATTAGGTATCCAGGGTATGAGCCGTCCCACCATCAGGGTCCGCTCATACGGTTAGGAGTTAGGCCTCTGTGGTACTGGCGTGTGCGGCCAGCAATGCACAAACACAGTCCATGGGGCAGCCGCAGTGGATCGCGGACCCATTCACTTGAATGGGTCCGCGATCCGGCCGTTGCGCAAAAAGATAGAACGTGTCCTATCTTTTTGCGGAACTAAAGTATGGGACAAAACCCCACAGAAGCACTCTGTAGTGCTTCCGTAGGGTTCTGTTCCGCACCATTCTGCATCTCCGGATTTGCGGACCCATTCAAGTGAATGGGTCCGCATCCATGATGCGGAATGCCCACAGAACGGCGCCCGTGTATTGCGGGCTGCAATACTGCAACGGGCCGTACACATCAGTGTAAAAGAGGCCTTAGGGAGAGGATTAGGGACGCAATAGGAGGTGACCTGCTCCCTCATCCCAGCGTCCTGGCCTAGTTGCTACTATTATCCTTCTTACATTGTACGGTGGGGGAGTTTCTCCCACCCCCCACCGTGACAGCAGATAAGCCCTATCGAAGTAAGAGCATACTCGCGTATGCAATAAACCTAAAGCCGACTCACCTAAACAAGAAAGACTGTGAGAGCCAGGATGGCGCTATCGGGGCTCTCACAGTCTCTCTTGTTTAGTTGAGTCAGCTTTATGTTTTATTGCATACGCGGGTATGCTCTTACTTCGATAGGGCTTATCTGCACCGTGTTGCGGTTGATTCTGGGTAATTATTGTTTCATGATCCTGACATTGCTGACCCATCGTGATATTGTTCTACTATTTAAATTAGTTGTTGTTATTTGTATTTATTAATCTATGCGGTCTGTGTAAAGCTGGGATGGTGTATTTTCTCTGCCACCTTCATTTTTTTTCAGTAATATGCTTGTAATTTATTGATACGCTATTAAAGATATATATTTATAGGTATTCTATGAGCTCCATGTCTTTTGTTTGTTTAATTTATATGTATTTGGGAGCTTTACCACTATTATTGCTTTAGGGTGCCCTTTCATTTAGCCACAACACTTGTTGATATACTATAATCCTGGCATTACGGACACCTATGATCATTTGTATTAATGTATTATAAGCAGGGTGCTCTAGTGGTGATAGGAAATCAGTCCTCACCTCTCCCGTGTTCTCTTCTGTCCTTATACTATAAACAGTGATATGCAGAGTGTTCTAGTGATGATAATCAGTCCTCACCTCTCCTGTCCCTATACTACAAACAGTGATAAGCAGGGTGTTCTAGTGATTATAGAAAATCGGTTCTTATTTCTCCTATGTTTTCCCCTGTCCTTATACGATAAACAAGTTTGAGTGGTGATAGAAAATCAGTTCTCTCTTCTCCTGTCCTTATACTATAAACAATGATAAGCAGGGTGTTCTAGTGGTAATAGATAATCAGTTCTCACCTCTCCTGTGTTCTCTCCTGTCCCTATACTACAAACAGTGATAGGCAGGGTGTTCTAGTGATGATAATCAGTTCTCATCTCTCCTATGTTTTCCCCTGTCCTTATACGATAAACAAGTTCAAGTGGTGATAGAAAATCAGTTCTCTCCTCTCCTTATACTAGGTATCTTCATGCTGCTTCAAGGTCTTTCGTTACAATGCCTGAACCTGTGCTGCGTATGCTCAGTAGAGATGACCAGAGGAGGAAGATCTGTACTGGGCATGCCTGCAGTCATCTCAGAACTGCTAGACAGAACCAGGAATAAGTAACTCATTACAGGTGCCAACAGCCTGCCTCTACTATGGAAAGATTTGTAATTACTTACTCCTTGCTGCTCCCCTCTGTTAGAGCCCTGTGCTGTGAAAGGCTTTAGAGGAGCGAAGCCAGTGGGCGTAGGCAGGAAGGAGCTCACATGCTCCTGCCTGTGCCCGCTCTGCTAAAGCCTAGCAGAGATAAGCTATGCAAGGTTTGGCAAAGGAGAGCTCTCATAGGCAGGTGCAGTGATGCTTTGGCCGCAACAGGGCCCAGTGCATCTGTAAAGGAACTTGTACACAGTGCTGTGTGAGAGTATGGATACTAAAGTATGATAGGCATCTGAAATTCGGGTGCCTATTTAGCAAGGAAATAGTGAAAAAAAAGTATATTACAAAAAAATCATTTTAGGGCAGTTATATCAGTTTGTAATAAAGTACATTCAAAGGTTTCGGTACACTTTAAGTTCTATCTAAGAAGCCTAATTACTTACTAGTAAGAAAAAGCTTGATGTTACCATGTTTATCCATTTATGAAGAAATCGGAGCCAGAACTTTGGCTCACAATGCCTCAGTCCTGCTCTCTCTTTAGTACAGTCTGGTTCTACATGTTCTGTATGGATCTTTACCTGTACCAAGATGGGCTGCTCCTCTGGACATCAAGTGAGGATTGTTCATTTTAAGGCTACATTCACACGTCAGTATTTTTCTATATCCCGAATTTCGGTCCGTTTTTTGCAGATCCGTTGCTCCTGAAAATGTTTCCGTATGTCATCCGTTTTTTGCGGATCCGCAAAAAACGGAAACATGTATAAATTTCACAAAGCAAATAAAGTTGTTTGGATTTCTTTGAATTTTTTTTATTTATTTTTTAAGTGAATAAGTGATTTCTGTGGGCAGGATTTAATATCCAGGAACGGATTCCGCATAAAACGGATGACATACGTAATGACATACGAATGTCATCCGTTTTTTGCGGAACTATTGACTTTGTATTGTACCAGGATCCAATTTTGCGGAAAAGAATAGGACAAGTTTTATATTTAATCGGACATGCGGAACGGAACAACGGAAACGGACAGCACACATTGTGTCCCGATCTGTTCCGAAAAAAACGGAACAGATCAGGAAAGAAACAACGGACGTGTGAATGGACCTTTATATCGTTGTATGCTGTGGGCCTTGTACCCACAGAAACCCATCCCATTCTAGTCTTAAATGCCCATATATACCATGTGACTGCTGCAACCAATATACTGCTAAGGCCAGCGATTGGCTGCATTAGTGAAGTGGGGTATAAATACTTGTCACCTCAGCAGCCAATCTACAATGGCCATCCATGTAACATGGGGAAGCACTGTATATATCATCCTAACAACATTTGACTTCCACAAAGGTCAGAACAAATTTTTTTAATTATGCAGAACGGGTGCAGACCCATTAATTTTCAATGGGGCTGGAAAAGATGCGGACAGCACACAGTGTGCTGTCCACATCCACACTTCCGTTCTGCAGCCCCGAACTGCCGGTCTGTGGCTCCACAAAAAATAGAACATTTCCTTTTCTTGTCCGCAATAACGGACAAGAATAGGCATTTTCTATTATAGTGCCGGCCATGTGCACATGGCCGGTGCCAGTGTTTTGCGGCTCCGCAATTTGCGGATCTGCAAAACACTATGGGTACTTTCACACTAGCGTTAGAGGAAATCCGTATGCAAACGTATACCATTTGTTTCCGGATCCGTCTCTGCGGTGTCATCTGGAATAACGGATCCGGTATTTATTTTCTTCACATTTTTAAAGGTCTGCACATGCGCAGACTGGAAAACCGGTTCCGTCAATGCGGCGATTTCTTGAACACTTGGTACCATATCCGGCATTTATACATTTCAATAGAAATAAATGCTGAATCCGGCATTCCGGCAAGTGTTCCGGAATTTTTGCCTTCTGGAATTTCAATACCTTCTATCACATGTTGGGTTGAGCATGGACTCATATTCTACATACCATATAAAGAGCTTCGGCCTGTACGCCATGCTGCCCTCTGTGTATGAGCTGCAATAATACAGTCCATATATACAAGAATATAGCTACTATAATACTGCCTCCTATGTACAAGAATATAGCTACTTTAATACTGCACTCTAAGTACACAAATATAACTACTATAATACTGCCCCCTATGTAAAACAATATAGCTACTATAATGCTGCCTCCTATGTACAAGAATATAACTACTATAATACTGTCCCTATGTACAAGAATATAACTACTAGAATACTACTCCTATGTACAAGAATATACCTACTATACTACTGCCTCCTATGTACAAGAATATAACTACTATAATACTGCCCCCTATGTATAAGAATATAACTACTATAATATTGCCCCCTATGTACAAGAATATAACTACTATAATACTGCTCCCTATGTACAAGAACATAACTACTATAATACTGCCTCCTATGTACAAGAATATAACTACTATAATACTGCCCCCCATGTATAAGAATATAACTACTATAATACTGCCCCCTATGTACATGAATATAACTACTATAATACTGCCCCCTATGTACAAGAATATATCTACTACAATTATGCCCCCTAAGTACAACAATATAGTTACTATATATAATACTGCCCCTATGTACAAGAATATAACTACTATTATACTGCTCCTATGTACAAGAATATACCTACTATAATACTGCCTCCTATGTACAAGAATATAACTACTATTATACTGCCCCTATGTACAAGAATACAACTATTATAATACTGTCAAAGGAAGAAATTTCCAGTCACCGGTAAAACAACTTCAGATATTATTGTAGTTACTTAAATAAAATCCACAGGTAAGAACACATCATGCACATGTACAATACCATTTAACACATTTCAGATTTCTCTGTGGGGTCTATGGCCAGGTCGCCCGTATCCTTACGTGTGGATTTTATCTAAATAACTGCAATATTGTTTTACCGATGGCTAGAAATGTCTGCAGCTGACTGTCTTCTGGCGCTCCACCGCCTTCCTTGTGCCCCGGATCTCCGTGGGGAGCTGGTGGTGTATCATTTTGTTTATACTATAATACTGCCCCTATGTCCAAGAATACAACTACTATAATGCTGCCTTCTATGTAAAAGAATACAACTACTTTAGTACTGAAATGAAAGTAGACATTCACACAGAGGTTATATAATAATATATTCAGTGTTCTGAGTGAGGGTCAAAGTTCAATATTTACAATTCACATGATGCGATGCTCTGCAGCTTTGCCATCAGCTCCACTATACACCATGCTAATAGAGAAGTTTCACAGCGGGATCCCAGAGGGAGGATGATGGGCGTAGTTATACTCTGCCGCACATATAAATAGCTTTTATAGCAATGAGCTGGTAATGGCAGTATTCATATGGAGTATGCAGGCAGCACAGGGGGTTGGCGCTCTTGCCTGCAGGTCACTCAGTGTCCCTGAGGGGGCAGTGCATATCACGGTTTGTGTTCCCTGTCCAGACTCATACAAAACGGCTCCAGCCTTTCATTCTCCGGCAGCATGGCATTCAGCTTCTCCATCAGGGGCACCGTCTGATCGATGCCCATCTGAATGCGCCTTAAGATTGCTGACATCTCATTCACCTTCTGGATCTGCTCTGCGTACTTGGCGAATCGTTTCTGCCGCTCCTGCATGTGGCTGTACAGAGTGTCCACTGAGGAGTCCATCTGCAGAGGACAGAGGGTGAGGTCAGGGGATAGTTACTAGATCTGTATAATGCAGGCTGCAGAACACGTACCTCTTTGATGCGCTTCACCAGGGCATTCTGGTCAAAAGCAACCGCCTCGGCGCACTGGTGCAGGTGGTCCTGGTATCGGACACACAGCTGCAGGACCTGGGGGGAGTCCAGTCTCTCCAGTCGGACGTTGGTGGGGGAAGTCTGACCACTCAGGAGACCTGGGGGGAGCAGAGAGGACATATGATCAAGACCTGCACACTACAACTCCCAGTCCTGAGCCAAGTGCAGCAATCACCAACCTTAATACACATAATCTGTCTGCTCTCCATTTACTTTGCAGCTATTATTTATTGTATACACTTATATGGCGCTACTATATTCCGCAGCGCTTTACAGACATTAGCACCAAGCTGTCCCCAATGGGGCTCACAGTCTAAGGTCCCTATCAGTTTGTCTTTGGAGTGTGGAAGAAAACCGGAGTACCCAGAGGAAACCCACCCAAACACACAAACTCCATGCAGAGGTTGTCCTTGGTTGGATTCAACCCAAGTGCTACAAGGCACCAGTGCTAACCATTGAGCCACCGTGCTGTCCATATTATTCACGGTTACTGGCCATTTCAGGCCAAGAAGAGGCCGACTGTAGACCAGGTGAAGGTTGGAGGCTATGGAGAAGATGTATGTAGGACAGATGAACATACACTACTGTTCTACCTGTCATTTGTCATTTCAATGGGATGAGTGACAGGCAGTGTAACCTTCCTGCCCCCCATGATTACTACTTTAGGTCAAGTATATCCAGTGCAGAGACCTCACAGAGACATATCAGATGACCCTCTTCTAACGCTCCAGCAGTGCTATAAACTACTGACTGCAGGGATCATTCATCCCCATACAGCCCCATGATCTCTGCAGCTAACAGACAGGCAATGATCGGGAAGGAACGTTCCTAGGAACATTTCTTCCTGAGCAATGTCCGCTCTTCTGGCCCCTTACAAGATCCAGGCTAGGATTGTAGAGCTGTGTGCTCCCTGGGTGTTTAGGAGACTGAAGCAGCTGCCAGCGCTGACCTCACTCCATTCTTATCTGCTGATGTCATCCAAACAACAGAGAAGCCCCCTCCTCGCCCGTTTTTATTGCTGGCCTTCATACAAACACAATAATTATGAAACTCACGGAGGACTGCTGATCTCCTCATGGCCGTTCATGTGGCCTCTTCTAGTTGGAGAGTAACCTGTCAGGACTGTCACTCAACTGTCCTAAATCCTGAGCAGGAAATCTGTTTAGTTACGCAGAGGGGGATTCATTACCCCCAGGCTTGCCAGAGGAGAATTTATAGTCACATCTAGAGCAGCAGTCACATTTCTGCTGTGTCCAGAGCTGTAGTTACAATTCTACGATCACATCAATATCAGATCGGAGGGGCACGACAGCCTATATCCTGCTGATCAGCAGTTTCTTTGTGGCACTGAACTACCACTAGGCAATGGACGGAGCTGAAGTGCATGAGTTTAACAATTGCCTCATGCAAAGCACAGGTAAGATACCAAAACCAAGAGTGCACCTAGCCTTCTGCTGCCCGAGGAAAAAGGTGAAATGGCACCCCCTCCCACGAAAAAAAAATACTATTCCCGATTTCCAATGTTGCCGATCTGACCATAGATTTTAGACTTTGCAATGGTAAAATCTACGGTCAAACATGGTAAAACCCACTGTAGAACATTCGGGTTTTGCTGCAAATTCTAGGGGCGTGTCCTCAGCAAAAAAACTTCACTATGGCCTCATGCACATGACTGTATGTGTTTTGCGTTCCACAAAAAAAACAAAAAAAAAACGGATGACATCCGTACGGCATCCTTTTTTTTGCGGATCCATTGTAATAATGCCTATCCTTGTCCGCAAACTAGAAAAAAATAGGACATGCACTATTTTTTTTTTTGCGGTGCTACGGAACGGACATACTGATGCAAACAGCACACGATGTGCTGTCGGCATTTTTTGCGGACCCATTGAAATGAATGGGTTCACATCCTGTAAGCAAAAATAACGGAACGGACAAGGAAACAAAATACGGTCATGTGCATGAGGCCTATGTGTATTATTATATTTTGTGGCTGTTAGTGATGAAGTTAAGGGTCTACGGAAGGGAATGAGTCAAGTACCTGGTGACCAGTGGTTACTCACCTCCTCAGGCTCCAGCGCTGTCCTTTGCTCCTATCCTTGGTCCACAATTAGGAGCTGAATCCAGGGATCCTGCCATATAGACAGCTGGCAATAGGTGTGGGGTCACTAACACTTAGAGGGAGAGTCAGGGACAGGCTCACACTAGGGTTGGGCAATAAACTGGTATTAACGATATACTGGAGTATTAAGAAATGATTATTAGTGACATCATAGGGGCAGTCGCACGTCCGGCGCACATTACAGCCAACACAGTGGAGAAGGAGAGAGTCCTTCCATCCCCACTGTGATGTGGCTGCCGCTGCAGCGTCCCTATATACCGAATAAGAGCTGATACTGAGAATTACACCCAGTATACAGGACAGGAGAAGTGGTACTGTGTAGTGTCCATATATAGAGAATAAGGGCAGATACTGAGAATTACATCCAGTATACAGGACAAGAGAAGTGGTACTGTGCAGTGTCTATATATACAGAATACGAGCAGATACTGAGAATTACACCCAGTATACAGGACAGGAGAAGTGGTACTGTGCAGTGTCCATATATACAGAATAAGAGCAGATACTGAGAATTACACCCAGTATACAGGACAGGAGAAGTGGTACTGTGCAGTGTCCATATATACAGAATAAGGGCAGATACTGAGAATTACACCAAGTATACAGGACATGAGAAGTAGTACTGTGCAGTGTCCATATATACAGAATAAGAGCAGATACTGAGAATTACACCCAGTATACAGGACATGAGAAGTGGTACTGTGCAGTGTCCATATATAGAGAATAAGGGCAGATACTGAGAATTACATCCAGTATACAGTACAGGAGAAGTGGTACTGTGCAGTGTCCATATATACAGAATAAGAGCAGATACTGAGAATTACACCCAGTATACAGGACAAGAGAAGTGGTACTGTGCAGTGTCCATATATACAGAATAAGAGCAGATACTGAGAATTACACCCAATATACAGGACAAGAGAAGTGGTACTGTGCAGTGTCCATATATACAGAATAAGAGCAGATACTGAGAATTACATCCAGTATACAGGACAGGAGAAGTGGTACTGTGCAGTGTCCATATATACAGAATAAGAGCAGATACTGAGAATTACACCCAGTATCCAGGACAGGAGAAGTGGTGGGAGGAGTTGCTGTTCCTTCCTGTTCCTGTTTCCTGTTGTTTGTGGGTGTGTGAGGTCCGGGAGGCTTACCAGCGCTTTGTTTGCCGGGGGGAATTGCTACCCTTTCCCCAGGGGGTGGCAGTTTCTCCTGGTATGGATCCCCGGGCCTCCGGCTGCCGGCGTTCATCACCACGTGTCGGCAGCCGTGGCGGAGATGCGCGAGTGGAGAGGAGGGCCTCCAGGACTGGAGACCTGGGCTTGGATACGTCGGCGCTACTGGAGGTGGACGACGCGCGGATATGAAGACTCCGCAGCAAGCGGCCGCAAGGTCGCAGGCTATGGAGGGCAGCCCCGCAAGTGCCGTGGGCAGGAGGGGCCCTGCTGCTAGGAGCGGCTGTGATCCCTGCAGTGAGCCCAAAGGAGTACCAGGTGGGGTCCGGAGGGGTCCCAGGAGAGCAGCCAGCTTGGGATCCTCTCTGTACAATTTGAGTCAGCACACGAGAAAGCAGGATGCTGTGGAAAGGCCCGCTGCTGCACAAGCAGCGGGTGAACACATGAAAGGTACAGTGGCTGGACAAGCTGCCGGACGGACTGTGGGACGGGATACAGGAAGGCCGTGGAGAAGGTGACGAGGCCAGAGGCTGAGGTAGGTGATTCAGCATGTGGTGTGTCTGTGGTCGGTGCCTCAGCCCGCAACAAAGTTACTGTAAAGAAGCCTGGTGTCGGGGGTTCTTCCTGCCCAGCAGTTGAGAGACTGCACAATTGGGGTACTTTGGGCCCTAAGGAGTCTTCAAAAACCTTTTCCTCCCGGTAGCATATTTTTTGAACATGCATGAGGAGGTCAAGAGGGAATTAAAAAGACTAAATGTGGAATATAAAAATTTACAAACGCAAGTTAAAATGGCGCCTAAAACAAAGAAGGCAATCCTCTCCTCCAGACTGGTGAAGTTGGAGGAGATAATCGCGGTTTTGGAGGAGAAGAGGGCCGCCATTGAGGAAAATGGCGGCCCTTTCATGGAGAATTTCAGGAATGACTGCAGATTTGAGGGCATGTCTGGACTGTCCGGTACGCCTGGCCCCAGTCTGTCAGGGCAGCAGGCTGGGAGCCAGGGGAAGGTGGTACCTGGAACACAGGATTCGGAGGCAGACTCTCTGCCTTGTGGCCAGGGGGACCCCTCAGACCTGATTGCGGCCGCCTCCGGGGATGAAAGCGGGTCTGGGGGAAGGCTA